>NC_140289.1:2724641-2766364 GCF_964030765.1 Micromesistius poutassou
GACTGAAATCACCTTTGTTGGCCTCGTGGCATCTTCCTGTCTCTGATTTCAGACAAAAATCAATGACTTTGATTTTACACACACACACACACACTCCAAACTACACTATGTGTGTTTGTTTGAGTGTGCCATTCAAGGTCTAACTGTATATAGGTTTTATAATAAATGTTACACTCAAGCCTCTCAAAGTGCTCTGCATAATACAATCAAAACACTGGGGAAATTAAAGTGCAATATTCATGTGTGTGCCTGTGCTGGGTCGTGCTTATTCATGGGCTAGGCTTTGATGTTCTTTCACCTGCCATGAGCATGCTGGGTAATCCTGATTAAGACGGGCAGCTGCCGTAATGTTTGTTCACCGCCCTTGTTTAAATAAAGGTTAAACGGGTGAATGAGCTCCATTTGACATATGCGAGCAGGGGCATGTGCACACACTTATGCACACACACACACACACACACACACACACACTTGGACACCTGCACTTAAACAAGCATTCAAACAAACCATGCACACACAGACACACAAACAAAACATATGCTCACATACAGACACACACACACACACACACACACACACACACACACACACACACACACACACACACACACACACAAACTTGGACACCTGCACTTAAACACAAGCATTCAAACAAACCATTCACACACAGACACCCACCCACACACATACACTCAAAAATATGTGCCCACAAACACACACACGCACACTGCTTGTTGTCCTTCTTGTATTGTGTCTAAGTAATTAAGCTGCCTGTATGAGGTGGAAGGAGGATGTGAAAACAGTTTCAAAGGTAAGCAGCAGTAAAAGTCATGAATTATTATCAGGCCGGATATTGTTTTCTATACCAGAGCCCTTCGTTGGATGAAAAAGTACTGACTGACAACGTGAATGTCACCCAAATACCTTATGCGTGACATAGTTCCAAGTAAAACAAGTCATTAGCACAGGACAGAAATATGGCAAATATGAATTATTATTGGGTTGGATTCTGGAAACACTTTAGCCACTTGTTGATTTCCTGGTTTATATACAGGCTTTTTATATGGAAACATGGATGAAATAAGATTATATATTTTTTTATTGTAGGTAACCATGTTGACTTTGGGTGTGTGTGTGTGTGGCGGACTTGGGGCGGTGGGGTGGGAGGGATGCACAGGCTATTAAAGTGAGTTAGTTGGTGAACGTCTTAGCATTAGGCGTCTCGTAAATCACTAGACTGACCTCTAGTGGCCAAGCGCGTCACAAACATATCCCAGCTGTCCAATCCAAAGTGAGTACTTACCACCGGATCCGCTTACTGCTTGGACAGAGGTTATTTTTTTAATCACTCCTCAAGAATGTCTTTCCCATCTCTGTGATCCTACACCTCTTACTCCAGTGCGGTCTAGCGCTGAGTTCCCACACACTGTACAATTAGGGGTCCACTACTCACTAGAGGAGCCTTCTACAGAGAACACAATCTAGCAAGCTAGCATAAAGGCCAGCGTTGGTAAACAGCAATCCTCCAACATGCAAGCTCCCTACTTCTCCTTGTTTGGCTTTGATCTCATCCAACTTGGAAGCTAATATTAGCAGATCTTAGGCACCCAATCATCATAGCTGCATGATGATTACACAATGTTTTTTTAATTAGGACTGTTGATTATTATTCTGATTAGCACAGTTTATTCTTGGTTTACTCTCGTATTTTAAGTATTTTTATATAATGATAAGTGTGTTTGAGTACTCACAAAAGCACTAGATAAATAAATTACATAATTATAATCATTATTAATTAAAAAAAAGCTCTCCTAAATAAGCTGAGGAACGTTTTTTGATACAGACTCCTTACAAGGCCACAATGACTGGTGACCAACTTGCGTGAATCATTTCATGTTTGCATCTTTTGCATCATACTGCCATCATTCAACCACGCAATGACACATACAGGAGAACGAGAGCTGTCGCCTTCCGTCAACCAATCGCAAGAACATGAAATCGAGTCATTTGGACTGAAGTAGTCCTACGATTCGTGTTTATCTGCCCACCAGCCAAACCAAGACGAGAGAGAGCCCAGACTCTGGTTGTCTGATGTTATTTTAATGCATTTATTTTGCTTTGTTTGGGTTGAATCCATGTTAGAGTTCATAGCGATACACAGAGAGGTGCAGTCACTCACACTACAGGCTACAGGAGTCCATGAGGAAACACTTGACTGTTCTGCATCCAAAAGTCCCTCCAAGTAAATGAATGAAGGTACAACAGCCCCAGCACCTGTGAATCCTCATCCCCCTCTAATCCGCCCTGCAATGCAACCCCGGCCAAGCCTTGCAAAATATCTCCCTCTCTCCGGCTCTACCTTTTCATCCACCTTTTGTCCCTCTTTCTCTCCCCCTGCCTCGCCCACCCTCGCCCTTTCCACCTGTACCCATACCCGCCCCTCTCTCTTTTTATCTCTTCATCCACATTGATCCCTCTTTTCTTCCTCTCCCTAACCCCCCCCCGACCCACTCTTTTCCTCTCTCTCCATGTGTGCCCTTTCATCCACCTTTATAGCTCCCTCCTACCCAAACCAATCCCCCCCCCCCCTCCCCCGCCCTGTCTCCTTCTCCCTCTCTGTATCTCTACCTGTTTATCCGTCAGTATCCTCAGGTCTCTCTCTATCTCTACCATCCCTCGCCAGCGTGACACCTTTACCCATCACCGAGCCATCTCTCTCTCTCTCCCCACCATATCCACCCTTCTCTTTCTCCACCTCTACCTTCCACTCCCTCCCTATCTCTCTCTCTCTTGGCCTCTCTGAAAGAGAGCATTATGGTGATGGAGGTGGAGGTGGAGGAGTGTAATCTCCCGATGGAGAGGCAGTGGGCTGTAAAGGTGGCTTCTACTGAGCACTGGCACGGCGTGTGTGTGTGTGTGTGTGTGTGTGTGTGTGTGTGTGTGTGTGTGTGTGTGTGTGTGTGTACCAGTCCCTCGGGTTCCCCTGCCAGAGTTCTGTGGCAGGGCACCAAGGCAAACACACAGACAACAGATGGTCTCTGTTGTGTTCCAGCCATCCACGGAGCCACTGGCTCTCAGTTAGGGACTGGGTGACGAGGAGAGCACATGGGGGAGGGAGAGGAGGGGCGAGAGAGGGGAGGGGGAGAGAGAGAGAGGAAAGGGGAGACAGTGTGTGAGCGAGCGAGAGAGGGAGAGAGAGGAAGGGGGGACAGAGAGAAGGAGAGGGGAAGTAGGCTTTAAATATTGAGCAGGGTTGGATATTTGCCCCCTCCCCAAACAAACACACACACACACACACACACACACACACACACACACACACACACACACACACTAGCTCAATCTAGCTCAGTCTTTTTAACTCACACCTCAAAGTTTGTTTTCCATAAATGGTTCTTTAATGATAATTATTATTATTAGAATCTTTCATATGAATTATGATAATCAGGTCAAATTTTAAACATTATACAAACATTATTCAATCTAAACTGCTATAATACTTGATGCTTGGATAGTAACAAGACTGAAATGATTAAGTTTGTAACTAGTCTTAATCGGTTGTCCTATTTGGTAAGAAATTATTATATTTGTTTTTTATATAAGTTAAATAAAAATCAAATAGCAACTCCAACATATTGTTGGACTACAGTATGAACCCATAGTGTTTTGAACACTAGATGGTGGCAAAATCCTTTTTGGCGTAATATGATGAAAAAAAAAACCTTGTCAGAGTCACTGTCAGGTGAAATTCATCTTCCTAGATTCATTTATTCATTTAGTATCTTGTTAGAAGAACCTATTAGTTTTCTGGAGTAATGCATTAGACATTTGCATCGCACACACGCACGCACGCACACACGCACGCACACACACACACACACACACACACACACACACGGTTAAATAAGGTCACAGCGAAGGATCTGTCTTCGGCTGTGTGCAGTATCAACGCCAGTGGCAGACAATACTTCCTGATGTGCAGTAATTTGCATTTATTTCTCAATTTGATGATAGTCTTAGTTTATGTTCATACTCATCGTTTCAAGGTATATTTTACAACACAATGGTCACCACTTTTGAATGATGGCTACATAGAAGCGCACACACACACACACACACACACACACACACACACACACACACACACACACACACGCACATACCCTCATAGATGTGTCTTGGGGGAACTCAGGATGATTTAAGTCCTGTAATTAAGAGCTATTTAGTAGCATTAGCATTCACAGAGGCATGAAAACTCACACAACCTAATGAACGGAAGAAATGTATGGGACTGGATTAGAAAGAAAACCTAAAAAAAAACATTTTATCTGTGTCAGATCGGAACAATTCCTTAAAGTCGGAGTGGCACGACAATTTCAATTCATGGCAATGACTTTCCTTTCGTATATTTGTACGTCATGCATAAAATATCACAATTTCTGCTCTCCTTCCAGTACCCATTGGCCCAGATAACCGGTCAGTAAACAACATAATCACTCTCAAGATGGCAGCAAATTGGAGTCTCTGCCTTTCTCACCATTTTGTCAATACCCAATTATCCTCTCGGTTGCCCGCCCCTCCTGATAGCGCTCAACTTAAAATAGCTTTCGGAGCATTGTTTCTAATTGCAGCTATCCAGTGTCCCTTGACACCGTGATAAAACATTAGAGGTTTTTAAATAGTGTATGTAGGCAGGGTTGACTTGAGCCAAAGAAAGGCTACATGCCGGTCCCCCCTCCCACTCACTCCAAGGCCAGATTCCCATCCGGGTTGTAATTTTTTTGTAAAAAGGCTTTAAATGAGGACGCCCTAGTCCTCCCACATTTGTCCACTTTCGTAGTTCCCCTGGTTCCCCGGCACGAAGGCTGTTTGTTCCGAAACATGACGCTTGATGATAACCGCGGGCGTGGAATCGGGAATGGATGGTTATTTGTTGTCTTATAAACGATATAAAACGATATAAACCCCGATACAGTAATTACAAAAACACAGTGATCGCAGAGAGGCCATCCCGTTGTGCCTGGAGGGCATCTGATGTTTTGTGATTATTACTAAATAATGTTAGTCAAGGACGGCCCTCTCCTTCTCCTACCTTGATACACAGGCGAGACGCACACTTAGCGAGACTCATCATCTCACTCATCAGATCTACAAAAGGCTGCCTTTCGTAGAGCACATCTCAATCTCTCCCCTGTCCCCGACGTTAGATCTGCTGCATCATAGAATCCGTCTGCGTTCAGTCGTACGTTGCATTGCTGTCGAGTGAAACACCCGTTTACCATGACAACATCAGGGTCGTGTTCATTATGTTAGTTTCCGCATCTCCGTACTGTTGTTTAGACTGGTCCACCTGACGTCCCACATCATGGAGACCATGGTGAGAGACTGGTGGTTTCACATAAGGCAAATAAAGGCCTTAGGTCATGTGAGTTTCATGCCTCTTTAATGCTAAGGCTACTAAATAGCTATTAATTACACAAATTAAATCATCCTAGGGCATCCCAAGACATATATGAGGGTATTTGTTTGTGCGTGTGTGTGTGTGTGTGTGTGTGTGTGTGTGTGTGTGTGTGTGTGTGTGCTTCTATGTAGCCATCATTCAAGAGTGGTGAAGACATCCCTGGACCGCCTGCAGGTTTTTCCTCTGAGGTGGATACTGGTGTGGAGGAGGTCAACGATAGACCTGCTGCTACAAAGAGCCCACGCCAACTTAGACTCTCTGCCAGCCACTCGTCTGTAGGAGTCATGCTTTTGGATTTTGACAGTGCTTTCAAACACCAAGCATAGCTAGGGTGTTTGACCCTCAGCTGAGAGGTGCTGGGTTCCATCCCCAATGTCTGCAAACCTATCTGTAGACATCATTGAGCCACACGCCTAACCCTCATGTCATGATGACCCGTAGCTGAAGTCACTGCGGGGGGAAACTGGGTTACCAAACCCTGTGTCTGTGTTGACATGGTAGTTAGATAACCAGCTTAGGGCCATTGCCTGATAAACCATAGGACTGCAGTGTCTGGTGGATTGACGGGTTCCAGATAATTTGGGTCAGTTTTGACTGGGCCCAATTGCTTGACTCAGAGCCCTGTGGGAAAGAAGTCGGTCGTAATGCGTTTCTGAGATGACACGAACACAGCAGACTTCTGTTGTTAAAAAGATCTCACAGTGCAAAGTATATCAACTGTGAAATGTTTTTGTGGGTAAAAACTCAACTGGAACTAATGGCGACTCTGTGGAAAAGTTTTCCTCGGCATATTCTTTACTTTGCAGAGCAACAACAACGTTAACAAAAAAAAAAAAAAAAAAAAAATTACAGGGACCAATTTGTCAAGTCAGAATAAGAGATTCAGGCAGGCATGATCAGGCACATGTGGGAACACACAAGTTGTGAATGCAAAAACGTACTTTCACTGCCGTAGAGCAACCACAGCTGTTTATTGGAAAAGAAGCCGCCGCCACCTGTGGAAGCTCAGAGTGCAGGGTTTTGTGGTCGTAGCTCCGGAAATCGTCTGGGGTAATTGATTTGGTTTTCCCGGCTTCCGGGGGGGGGGGGGGGGGGGGGATCGGAACCAAAATGTAACAATGCAATCTGTCCTCTTTCTTTTTGTCTCTTAAGCTCCATTATTGGCCCGACCTTGTGACGCTGTCGCTTTGTATTAGCATTGGCGTCTCAATAATGTTGGTAGTTTTGTGTTTTCATTTTGGGATGGATGACTCCGGGGCTAATTGGTTGTGTTCTAACGGGTCTGTTTTGACATACAAACACATTTTTAGGAAGAGTGAAACAATCTTTAAGAAATGCAACACTGTGATACATATTTGGGTGATAAATACAAAGTTTGGTAAAGGTGACGATATTAAATATGAAAACAATGAACCAATCAGGCTTGAAAATCGTTTTGTTCTGTGCAACGAGACGAATCTGACATTATTAGCCACCAACTGTCAAAGTCAAAGGTCAGAACACAATCTTACCACACAATTCTGGAAGTCAGACCAAGGCTATTCCAATGTTTTTAGGACAATTTAGAAAGTGCTATTGGCTACAAAATGTCATGTTTCATGTTCAATGAACCTCCAGTGTGATGCAGGTTTGGACGGTTGGAGTTGTCAATGCTGAAGGACAATGTGTGCATGTGTAGGCCAGTGTGTGTGAGTTTGTGTGTGCATGTGTTTGTGTGTGTGTGTGTGCGAGTGTATTTTCTGTTGAATTCTATATGTCTTTTATATAGAATTGCATGTAATCCACAAAGATGTCCTGCATAGTGGATAAACGATCACTTATATGTACATGGCTGCACTATCCATTTGCACATACACATTTTGTCTGGGTTACACAAACAGCCACAGTTGCTGTCCTGGATGCATTATAAAAAAGTTTGCTTCTTCATTCAACATATATATATGTTTAATACATAGTCCATACATCAAACTTAGGCTGAATTAGACCATCAACGAACGAGTCAACGATAATGAACACGATACAGTCGGATGGCAGCAGGAGATGCAAAAATTTGAATATCAAACCACTTTCGGAACACATTTCAATGGCTTGAGGTTGTTCATAGACCAAATGATACTGATCTAATTTTTTTTTGTTCGTTTTTATAAATATTCTTTTGTAATCTTGTATATTACCAGTTGTAGATCCTATTACTTTGAGCCCACTAGAGTGGTCAACATAGCCCTCGCTTTCCATTCAGCAGCACTGCAGTGGACACAGAGAGAGTCCATTTGCAGAAAGACGAAAAGATGAAGGTAGCCCATGGGCTTCACACTCAGAGACGTTGTTTTTTCGTCCTCTTCCTCTCGAGCCCAATTACTGGTGTTTACAGTCACCCCTACTTGGTCTCACTCACACACACACACACACACACACACACACACACACACACACACACACACACACACACACACACACACACACACAAATTCGCTACAAGAAGCCAAGGGCACCGCTCGGCAGAAGTATATTGAACTGACTCACTTAGCACAAGAAGCGTGAAACCACGTGGTAGAGAGATAAGCAACACTGATAGGCCCATGACCTGACGGTGACCCCAGGGACGCAAATTAACAAACTAGTGCTACACAGCGGTGCGTGAGCCAGAAGCGCTGCGATCGGTGATAAGGTAGGTACAGTGCATAAATTATCAGCCCTAATTTTAGTTTGAGTCCGTGAAACATGATCCCTCCGACTAAATTAAACGTTCTCTGTGCGACTTGCATGTTAAGTGTTTAGTAGTCTGTATAAATTAACTTGTCAGGCTTTTAAGGTTACTCTAACTTTTTTATTTAGAGGTAAAATCTTCCATTAGAATCCACTGGATTTGTTAGATCAAAATCAGGTGTCATATTAATATTAACGCCCTGGCGCTGACAAATGCAAACAAAGTTTCCATCTAGGCGCAGTAGGCCTAGGCCTAGATGGTTTATTCATTTTTATCAAGGCTGACAGAATGCTATTATTTCACTGTCTGCTCTCTGTCTCCGTATCGCTCTGCGTTATTAAATGCAATGTTTATAAGAATGCCATAATATGGTTTGCCGAGAGATTTGTTGTCCGGCGGTAGGGCCTCAACGTGATATTCATCTTTCATAGGGATTATTAATATATATATATATATATATATATATATATATATATATATATATATATATATATATATATATTCTTTATTACATAAGAAATGGTGTCCAGATTAAAAGTGTTTCTCGGCCCATGTGTTTGATTTCATCACAGTAACCTCCGGTTGTGCTACAGACTGCAGCCAAAAGACTAGCAAGTATTCAATTCCTTCTCAGAGAAGTGGACACCTAATAATCGTATTAACACGAGGGCTATTTTGTAGCCAGGGCCTACAACACAGATTAAGCTTTTTATGAAGGCATTTGACTTAATCCTATTACTTTTCCACCCCCTTTCTAGGATATGCATTAATGTTTTTATGTTGACGGTTTTACCATCAACGTGGTTTAAAAAAAAAAAAGGCAGTTAAAAAACAGGGCATACATGTTTAAACTTACCAGTGTGAAACAAACGACTAAATGTGTGCATATCCTCCCAATAACATCCCTGCAGATGCCTGCGTACACAATCTGTGTAAGCCTAAGAAGTGAAACGTTATGGATCATTGCCTTCATTGGAGCGGGGTCGACACAAATTAATCTGAATGTGTGGACATGTTTTTCCCTAATGGCCACCATAAAAATCCCCGTAACGGTTCAACCATGCAGCGGTGGAATAACACCATCGTTATACGGCTTAGGTTATTAGCCAACAATACTAACGCCATGCCCTACAAAGCGCCATCATGAGGCTCTCACCAGCAGTGATAAATAAACCCTATTACTCTATTACACTGTTTGTTATTATACTGTCATCGCCGATTTATTTTAAATTTATAGATAACAAACCGTGATCCTTGAACCGTGACCACTTGTTAATAACTGTGGCCGAATGAAAACGAACCAGAGCAGAACTCTGTTGCGGAACACACAACAAAGATGAAAACAGCTTCTCACAAGCAAAACAAAAAAAACTGCTGTTAAATGTTACAAGAGGTTAGCCAACAGTATGCCTATAAAAACAAAATATAAAAAACCACAGAATAGTTTGAACTTCACTGTCAGATGCAGAGTTGGGGGGTAGGGCGGGGGCTACGGTTGGGGTCCGTGGACGCCCCAAGCTAGATTTCTGTGGAGCGCATGCAATTGCGCCCAGTGGCCTGTGAGAGGCGCTGAAGGGCCGCCAGGACCGGCTTGAAACACGGAGTGAAAGGGGAGGAGCCGCGTCGAGAGTAAAGTAGCCACCGTGCGCCAGCCAGTTCGGCTAAGCATTCGCTTACATCTTAGAGCCGAAGCCGTGCAACGATCAGATAAAGAAGGGTACCGTGGCGTCTGCCAAGTCCCGTCCACTACGTTGGCAGTTCGCGAGGCGCAGAGCTTAGCAGAGACCGGACACCTAACCATACGCGCACAGCTTGTGCCATTAGAGAATGTTGTACATTTTGCTGTAAAATGCAACACTGGTCTTTGCGGGATAAAGAAGACAGAATTCATACATAAGCGTCGCAGGGAAACAAGGACACGCGCCGGGGGACACACTGAAACAACGACCAGGGAGGTGAGTGCACTGTGCAGTGAGTGAGGCTGAGCGGTCGCGGTGTTTTTTTGGCGTGCAATGATCTTGAGAAGAGTTCGCACCTGTCCTATCGTGAATGAATGAGAGAGGGAAGGCTCATAGGCGCCCAGTCAGTGCCACCCCTCATCGGAGGACCATAGCCTACCTAATGTAGCGAAAGGTTCTCACGTTGTGCGCAAGCGCTCCTTCTCTGAGAATGAGAAAAAAGGGAAAGCCGCTCAGCTTACATCTGTGTGACAGTGACATTGTTATTATGGGGACTTAATAACTGAGCAATACTAATACGGCGCCGTAAACAGGCTGGCTAAATTATGACTGCAATCAATTAGTCATCTAAATTAGCCTGGCAGTTATTATGTTATCTAATTGAAATCGATTGGGTTAATCCCTGCATATTGAGTTTAATGGTCATGTAACCCTGTCGTCTGCACAGTGCAAATTGTAAACACCACTGTGACACATTGTAGGCCTACATGTACATACTCATGCCATACTTACCAAAGTGTAAACAGTCGGCACTAGGCCTACTGTCAAGTGTGTGTGTGTGTGTGTGTGTGTGTGTGTGTGTGTGTGTGTGTGTGTGTGTGTGTGTGTGTGTGTGTGTGTGTTAAGTAGTAATATTTCAAAATGGATGTGTACACAAGATTGATTGATCCATAAAGTCTCTATTTACCGAGGTAGGCCTACTTCCTATCCTTGTAAAATGTACTGCATCACCTCCTATATATGTGTGTATAGTTTGTATAGTTTTTCCCTCAAGTCGTTGCCGCTTGTCTGTCAGTGGAAGGCACAGCAGTGATGGGCGCAGCAACGTCAACAACAACAACAATGCACGATATACCCCTGATTGTGTTTATGAGCGCTCTCCGTGAACATGTGTTAATATTTAGGGACGGTTGTTCAGCATCGCCCTCTGCCAATGTGGTTCTATTTAGAGGCAGACCCCCCCCCCCCCCCACACACACACACACAACATGTGTACACGTCGGTACTACCGGCTAACTACCTGCAAATATTGGCTCGGGAAAGAGAGCAATAGAGAACCTTTTATTATTATTATTATTATTATTATTATTAAAGTGTTATGACTGCTATAGAGGTTATATCGTCAGTGTTTTTTATTTGTATAATTCTCCTCGAACATTCGGGGCGGTCTGGACCCGCTTGGGTTTAGATATCATACGCTGCTTTAACGTTTTATTCAGCAGGTCCTTCTCTTAGCCGAATGGGGTGTGTGTGTGTGTGTGTGTGTGTGTGTGTGTGTGTGTGTGTGTGTGTGTGTGTGTGTGTGTGTGTGTGTGTGTGCGCGTGCGGGCGCTTGTGTGCAAGTACTTGGGTATGTGTTGTGTATTTGTGCACAAATGTATGTTTGTGTGTGTGCATGTGTGGTGCAAAAATGGATAAAGTATGCAAGAGTTTCTGGTGTGTGTATGTGTGTGCGTGAGTGAAAGTATTAGAGTGTGTGTGTGCGCACACGCGTGCATGTGTGCATGTGTATATCCTATAGGATAACCTACAGTCTATCTGGACGTATAGACATCTATGGGACCGCATCTGGTCTGTTCACCTGGTCTGTCCACCTGGTCAATTCATCTGGTCTGTCCCGGATCTCGGAGAGATAAACCCAACCAGCATAATCCCAACAGCATTTTAAAGTGGCCTGCAGAAGTGTCGAAAGCCTGACAAATGAATTCAGAAATTACTCATGACATTTACCTTTTACAGTTTCGGAAAAACCCCAGCAGAACATTTTTTGTTCCTGTAACAATCAGCAGGAAACAAATTGGTGCGTTTGGTGCTGTGGATCAATAAATTATTTGTGGACATTTTTTTATTAAAGTATAGCCGCCACATGAGAGTGTGAGTGTAGGGCTGAAGTAAGCATATATATATATATATATATATATATACATACTATTTTCCTCAGCAGCTATTCATACATTCACCCGGAGAGGTTTACGGTAGTATGAAATAATGGGAATTGCTGAGGTTACGCTGGGTCTCCAAAGTATCACATTGTATAGATGGTGTAGCATCAAGGTAAAAGCTGTTATCGTAATAAGTGGTGTGAGAATCCAAAGGAAGAACCAGGAACATTGGGGGATTAAACAGATGTCCCCATAAACCCTGACGCCCATGTCTTGTAACACATATTTATCTTTCCAATTTGTTATTATAGCATATGTATGCTATTGGATGTAATTAAAGTGGAGATTGAATAGACACTGTCTAGAAGTACTGGAGAAGAGGCACTTCCCAGCTGCCTTCCTAAAGTAGATATTTTTGGCTTCCAAGCCTTAGTGGACTGATCACTTTCTGCAGCCATTCGTATTTTTAGGCAGGTGATAATAAACTTGCATTAAGAGAATAGTTAATTTTTCATGTCATCATCAATGTTTAATTTAATTTTGCCAAAACGTTAATCATAAAGCAACTACTTAGATAAAGTCTGATTTAGTTTCTGTGTTAATGTATTCATTCTGTACTCGGTAATATGTTCTCTGCAAAATAATTTGGCTTAAAACTCAATTTTAAGCTCTTCAAAAAAATAAATATATATAGGCTAAAAAGGGTTAGGTTGGTTGGTTTTCAAATTAATCCGTAACCATGCGTACAAGCATTATTTTATACAAATGTATCCAGGCATAACTAACTAAAAACATCTCAAACCAACATTAGGTAAGGCTTGACCTTGTTGTTGTATTTATTGTATTTCTCTAAGTGTAGCCACAGTTGATGTTAAATGCATCGGATTGCTATGGGCAACCGCAACACAACAAACACAACAATCAAGATTACTCCTTGTCATATATTTGGCAACATATTTGTTGTGATTCAGTTGATTCAATCGGTGGAAATGTCGACGTTGATTGGTTTTTAAGTATCTTCTTGGTTCTCAGACAATATTCAGCACACATGTGTCTATCAATACAATCATATTATTTTATATATATAATATATGTTTAATTCAATTATATAGAGCAACGTATATTCATATTTAAGAAAGGTTATTATAGCTTTCCTTTTCCTTTTTCCGACATGCATGCAAAAATATCATCAATCTGATGTGGAGAATGAACCGGAAGGCCTTCACTATTGATGTAGACCAGCTCCAGAGATCCGAGTCATTTCTCCTCCTTTCATTGATGCCTCCGGTCAGCTGCTAAGATCTTCAAAGCGCGTGCATGTTCTTGACATTGCGCGTATTATCATTAGTCAATGGATTTTAATTAGCGCCGACCTCCGCGCCTGACCTTTCAGACAGTTTAAAAGATGGCCGCCGATTCATCACGCCGTTGAGGTCAGACTATTTTCTGTTGAGTTTGCGTTCAGAAGCCTTGGCTTCAGTACATTAAGGATTCACGCTCATTTCTTCATCGTAACATTGCGGTATCTCATCGCATACACTTCATCAATAGGTTGGAGGCAAATAGATCATCACCTTTAGTGTAAATATTAGGGATGTGAATAACTCGAATAATCGATTATTCGATGTGTGCCGACATTCACAAAGGCAGCCATGGATCATCGGCAAGAAATCACTTAATATCTTAAACGCAAAAAAACTAACTTTAACAGTGATCAGTGTTTGTGTTGTATGCATATATATTAATATTTATGCTTGTGTATTGTGTATATTGTTTTTCTGTACATGATTAATAATAATAAAAAAAAACTAATAGTGCTACAGAACCAACATTAGTTCTGTCCGTTAATTCTTGTTTATTTGAATGGGAAAAAATGTTAACGGTCCAAATGTTAAAAATCGTCTTTGACCCTCGGGAACTAATAATCGAATAATCGAATATTCTGACCCATCCCTAGTAAATAGCAAAGCTCATTATTAGATTGTTAGTAAGTACAATAGGCCACTTCATCTATACATCTCATATAAAAAGCTATGAGAAAGCTCTTGAAGATACGTTTAAAGCCATCGCTCAACCTGCATTCCCCTGTCTTTGTTCACCCTTTGTATTCAAGTCTGAGTGGCTACAACGCTTTTTGATTTATATTCCTCGGAATATCTACAATAGGAGTTATATCCTTACTGGTGTGGCTGGAGTGAAAAAAAAAAAGAAAGAAAAGAAAAAAGCATGATGATGACCCATATATTTCTTTACCCATCTCTTTAGAAATCGTTGAACTATGAAATGCTGGTGCGTTGCTGGTGCCCCGTAGAACGCAGTCGCTCTGGGGCAGTGCGGCGACGCTGGTGTCATGTCGTTAAAAGCTTGTGAACTCCCTGGTTCTTTTGAGTGTTTTGAGACCCGAGTGGCCTGGAAGCACACTGTGTAGACTTCACGCTGTGGAGCCAGATACTGAGCCCCTGACAACCATTAAACGGAGGAGCTATACAACCGCTTCCCAATGCTAGCTTCCCTTCCAATATCTTTCATAATGAAAGAAGAAAATACTAAAGAATGGCTTTTGATAGCCTATTATGTCCTTGAATCATTATGTTTTATAAAAAAAAAAAATACTAAACTACAGACTACGTGGTAATTAGGATATGTCTTATATCTGATCTATTTTACATAATTTGTTGTTTTTTGAGAAGTTAACATTGATGAATGCCTATTTGGGTCAAAATATTAGCTTATGTAATACAAAAAAATCTTAAACTCCAACATGAAATATATAGATGTCACAAAAACTCAATTTTTCGTGTTTGACTCAAAGATGTTATATAAGGTTATAAAAACAGAAATCATGGATTGCCTATGTGATTTAAATGAAGAGAGCGGTAATGAACCCTAATGTGTTGATGTCAAAAGGTGTGTGGGTAGAGTAGAGCAGAGTAGTGAGTAGTGAGAACATGCCTTTTTTTTTATGTCTATCCATCCTCATGGCCAAGTGTATGTGCCACAAATATGCTCTAGATCTTTGTCCTGGTGCTATTGCTGAACCATTCATATCTAATGTGCAGACTTGGCTGTTCCTTCCCAGCGTCCCCCCATCAAGCCAAGCCTACCCTGCCCCAATACGGGGGCCCTTATTAGGCCTCGAGCTAGCCAGCTGACGCTAAGGGCTGCCAAGTCAACCGTTGTAGCATCTAGCTTTAACCTATTTCCTGTTTTATCTGGTGGTGAGACACAGTTTTTGTTGCACCGTTGTTGTACACAATCATACCTCTTGTTGTGATGTTTACGTCAACCTTTTTGCGCTGGAGTAATATTAAATCACAGAGAAAAACCACAGACTCCTTTTGTTTCTGATACCTATAGTTACTCTACGTTTATTTTTCTGCGAGTGGAAAATTGCTTGTGCAGCAGTAAAAAAAATCCTGAAGTTGCACTATTGTCGATGTATACCTTTTGATTGTTCTCCGCCGAGGCGGCAAGTCACTTTGGATAAAAGCGTCTGCTGGACAAACTCCATGCACACGTATACATGTCCACATACTGAGAGATATTTCACGCAGCAAAACCCCCGTCCGATTACCATATTCCTTATGCGCAAAGCAGACAGGAGACAGCCACGCAGATGCACTTGACATGCTCTGTGGGGGGGGGGGGGGGGGGGGGGGGGGGGGGGGCGGTGGGGAGTGGCTTTGAATATGAGGGGTGGTGGTGGTGGTGGTGGGGGGGTAGGCTGCATCTCAGGGCCCCCTGCCAGTGTTGACCCTGCTGTGCTCTGAGCTGTCCCATAAGAAGCAGGTTAAGCCTGTTACCCACCTCCCCCCCCCCCCCCCCCCCCCCCCCAGCTCCCCGGCCCCCCAGCCTCCGGCCCCTTTCCTACTGATGTTGACGGTGCAGTTTCGTTCCACGTAGGAGGGGGGGTTGGGGGGGAATTGAGATGGGCAACGCAAGGCAATTCCCCCTCTGGTAGCGCTATCAGCCCCCCCCCCCTCCCCCCCCCCCAGCTCTATGTTGTGCAGTTTATGCAGCCTGCCAGGCTGTGGTGAGTCTTCTCCCCTTGTGCTAATGCCCGCACCCTGGCGTGCCCTTTTATAGACCACGAGCAGTTTAATAGGACAGATTTTATTAGCTTATCTCCAGTTTCGGAATGACCATAATGCGTGTCATGAATTATTTTAGCTGAGGGTCGTGCAGACTTTTTCTGTGTATGAGTGAATATGCCTCATGCCTTTTATTGTTTTAGTTTTTGTGTGTCCTTGCCTTTTTTTTTAAGGGTAAGGGTGCATTATGTTTGAAATGTACCTTGAGAACATATGCGCTGTCATACCGAAAGGCCGCTTTCCCTGCCTTAACAACGGGTCTAGTGCTGCGACTGGAACAAAAAGGACCCATTTGGAACCACTAAAGTTGTCACTGACATGCGTCTCGAAGAAAACCACAAGGAAAATCTAATCATACCACACATTCTCGTTCTATTAGCTAATGTACAAAACACTGTGACATATTGACGGTTCGCCCCTACAGCGTAGACTGACTAATTTCTCTATTCGATTATAATAATCGGTAAATAGGTAAATAGCTGTTTGCAGAAGTAGTTTAACTGAAACTTTAGCCACACAGCTCTCTTATGTTTGTTGTGTGAAACAAACCAAGTAATGATTTTGACAAGCTCACGCGGTAATCTACTCCCCAACCCCCACCACCCCCCTGATCATTACAGAGCCAGTTCAATGGCCAGGGCAAAACTCCTGGCACTTTGAAAGGTGAAGAAAAGTGATTTATGATTCTGTGGTCAGTTGATGGAACGCCGTCCCTTTTTCTATCGCAGAGTGGCTTTCTGTTCCGGAGGGGCACCGGCGGTCCAGAGAGCGCGCCGGAGCACTAAATCACGGATCTGTACCGATTTCAAATGAATATGTAAATAGTTCACAGTTAATCGAAGTATACATAACAGATACTTGCAGCGCTGAGCATTTGCATACTCCAACAGTAGAAGTTGAAAGGTGCCTCTTGAGTTAAGAGATTGCATAAATCATGCATCCGTCGCTGTATGTGATGTGAATCTATAATGGGGAGTCTATAACGGGCTTCCTCTGTATGGCTTATTGGCATGTCGGCTCTTCTGTGTGTTTATCTCTCCTTTTTCTACCCTCCTGGAACTGGAAATTGCATCGACAATACTGTTGTCCCCTCGCTCAGCGTCTAAATGCTGCAGTGCACGCTGTTAGATTTTCAATGCACGGTGTACATATAGTGCAGAATTTGGGGGTTGTTTTGTTGGTTGCTGCTGTGTGTCACCACACAATAACAAGACGATACAACCTTGAAAAAATTAAGGTGCATGTTGACTTGTGTGCTCTGGAAATGATTGGCATTGCCGTTTGTCTCATGCTTTTGGGGAGGACAGACTAATAAGGACATCGCTTCTGCCTCATGCTGTAAGAAACTCTAATTTTGCTCTTTGCATACTGCAGTTAATTGGTCTGGACATGAAAGCTCGGCAATTATTGTTTTTGGATCTGGCAGCCTCGGAAACGCAAAGTACTGTGAAAAAAACTAAAGATTCTTGGAGAACGTTGGTAAACTACTGTTTGGAAACTGGAAGTACACCAAAAACATTCTGGGCTGCCCAGTATTTTGTTTTTTGTTGGTTTTTTACACAGGGAATGTATTCTTAACCCGCTGTCAGGTCGTCTCGACATTCCCACAGAAAGGGACGCGTCTATGATTAACGTCACCGTTATGTTAAGATGGCCGCCGAAAGTGTCGTTGTTGAAGATGTCATTTGTCATTTTTGGCTTTTTTATTTTTTGATAGGTGCCTGTTGGCCTTTTGCTGTGCAAATCTTATTTAGCTATTCCCAGGGGGGACATTTCTATTTCTCTGCATCCCTGAGATGGATCTATCTGCTCGTCTTTCACAACAGGAATTCATTGGCCTTCGGGAAAAAAAACAATGAAACTTGCCGCGGTTATTGCGCTGCAGTGAGAGAGATAAACAATGGAAACAATGCAGTGGTTGGAACAATACATTTGTCTGCTGCACTATCTGCAAGAATATGTGGTATATTTCTCATGGTCTACTTGATTAAAGTTTGCCCTTGCCAGCCTTTCCTCCAAGTGGTGTTAACTTGGTGCAGGCCCAGTTGGATTATAAATGCCTGGTCTCCCTCTCCCTGGCCTAATTGGTCTCTGGTGATTGCCGAGCTGCATTGTGATTAAGAAATGCCATTTGAACGGGTGTCTTTGCCTGTTCGAACGTCATGTCCACCAATGAATGCTATTTAATGTTTAGTCATTAAGCAAAGCCGCTTTTTCCAATGTGACATACAGTGCATTCAGATGCATGCCATTAAGGGGCAGGTTGGGGTGAGGGCAGCCTGCCTACTGGTAGACAGCATACATTGGTGCTTGAAGGCCGTCGAACAAGCTAATGCATGCAGGTGTTCAACAATGCATTTGATTACAGAATGATTGACTCTGTGTTTCATATAGTATTTATTGTGTGTGTTTGCATCTGAGTTCCAGAATTCTCAATGTTTAATCCCTAATAGATTTGTGTGAAATGGAAGATTGACGTCTTCAGGTGTAAAAGCTTTCTGTGTTTTCTGCTGTAACGCGATAATTGCAGCGTTTCCTCATTATAAAATGTTATCCACTAGTGAATTTTGACACTTAGTGTATTTTGTGCAATAAAGATATGCAAATGGGTGTTTTTGAGCAGAAAGACACTGAGAAAAATCTTTAGGGAAAGGTCGATGATGTAGTTCATGGTCTCCTGCATTGTGCGGGGGTGATAAAAAAACAACAAATTACTAATTTCCCTTGCAAGGTAAAATTCAATTCTGAGGGGTTCCGTCATGCTTTTGGCCTGATATGCATGGACATATTACTCAGACAGCTTAACAGCAAATGTGGCTGTATTTGGTACAACATATCTATACCCTGTCTATGTTGCTGTGAGACTGTAAGCATGTTGAATTGGGGCAGAGTAAAAAAACGGGCAACGAGATAACTGTGACCATAGAGCTGTGAGTTGGTAACACTTAACAATAAGGTTACATGAATTAAGCAAAAAGTTACATTAATTAGGTCAGGTAATGGTCAATACCTTTCTAATGTTGTTCATGTTGACTGGTGCTGTTCAGGGGGGTTGAGATTAACCCTAATCCCAACCCACTAACCCTAACCCTAACCCTACCCTTAATTCCTATGCTAAATGATATTAATGCTTATTACTGCATTAACTAATGTTGATTAATGGTTAATTAATGTCCCGTAATTATAAAGTGCTACCCTACGCCAGAGATATATTTATTATTATGATTTGTTTACAGAGTTTAAATTGCCATTGGTATTGTGCGGAACAGAAGGAGATATTGGATTTATTGTATTGCAGGGTAGGTTGAATGTGGTGGATAACCTTATTCCAAATTTGTATAAACTGTTCTTTTCTGTATGCCTAATATCTGGTTGTCACTCAGGAGGTAATAGGTAGGGCTGTTAAATATTATCTTTTTACAGTGCTTTCTTGGTTTTTGTGACGGGGAAAAAAAGGAAAGCCAAAAAGACTGAATGAATATCATGAATATATCTTTTTTTTACTGGAAGGCTATTTTGCTAACTAGGAATCACTGACACAAGAACATTACAACAAAGAGGAACAATGTCATTGCTTAGCGATTGTTGCCTCGGTGACATCCGAAGTGTGCAGGGACCACAAAGTCATCACACACACACACACACACACACACACACACACACACACACACACACACACACACACACACACACACACACACACACACACACACACAGAATATTAATGACCATCAATGTTTACTGATGCCCCCCATTACGTCACTGTCCCCAACGAGCCACGTGATTGGTGCGCTGGCGCCCTACACAGAGTGCTCCATATCGCGGTGCTTCCTTTGTGGTTGACCTCCGTGATAAGTCAAGGACAGACGGGGACTGTTGGGTTATTGATAGATCTAGAGGCCACGGTTCTCGTTTTCTCTCTTTCTCTCCCTCGTTCTCTCTCTCGGTGTGTGTGTGTGTGTGTGTGTGTGTGTGTGTGTGTGTGTGTGTGTGTGTGTGTGTGTGTGTGTGTGTGTGTGTGTGTGTGTGTGTGTGTGTGTGTGTGTCCCTCCCCCTCCCCCTCTCTCTATCTCGGCGTGTCTGTGGAGTCATTTGTCTCTCCTGCAGGCCAAAGATTACACTAATAAATCTCTTGATGAAGATCATGTCTTGCCTCAATGGCTTATTTATTTATTTATTTCCCCCCGTGCGTGCGTGTGAAAGGATGGCTGATCCGTATCGTCGAACAGCTCCGGTGCGTGTCCATGTGTTCAAGTATCGGGCTCAGGTGATAGCACGCGGCCGTTCGTCCTTTTTGATTTCAGCTTGGCTCTGAATTCACGTCATTCGTCTACACCGCTGTCAGTGTCGTCGTGATTTTCTCATTTTGTATTTTTTTTCCGTTCCAGGTGCACACGGCGACACTCAACCGATCCCATTGGTCTGTGATGAGCATCCCCGTCCGCCAGAGACCAAAGGTACGGTAAGGTATGAGGGGCTCATTACCTCATGTCTCATCTCATGGTTCCACCACGGGAAAAACTCCCCTCACAGGACGATACGGCTGGCCAATGGGCGACCACTAGGGGGGTTTTCTCCTGCAATGTATTCGTCGTCTTTTTTTTTTAATGATTCTTATTTTCCCGCAGCAGTTGAAGCCCGCATAGATTTTAATCATAGATTACTGGTGGGAAAATTGGAAAGACCGGGTTTTTCCAGGATGTATGTCCTGAATATTTTCTAATACAATGGATTAAAATATGGGATTTCTTTTTCAATCAGGCTAAATGTTCAGCACACCATCCCTGGCTATTGCCCCTTCCGTCTGTGGGTGTGGGTGTGTGTGTGTGTGTGTGTGTGTGAGGCGGTTTGTGTGTGTGTGTGTGTGTGCGTGTGCGTGCGTGCGTGCGTGCGTGCGTGCGTGCGTGGTGATGGTGGGGGTGGGGTGGGGTGACATCTATTCCGCCCGGCTTCCCAGCCCGTGTGTGTGTGTATGTGTTGGGGTCTTCCTTCGAGGCCCAGCTCGGGTCATTAGGAGAGGGGATTGGCGCCGCGGGGTTGAAGGTCCTCAGGAACGCGGCGGTGGCTTCCGGTGCTTCCTGACACCGCTTGATGAAATGGAATTGAATTAATGGTGTTACCCACAGCGACGACTGATTAAACAGACACAGCGTCTTTGATCCGCCCCCCCGAGTGAGTTGACCGGGTCCCCCAGTGTGTGTGTGTGTGTGTGTGTGTGGGTGTGTGTGTGTGTGTGGGGGGGTCCGTCGGTGTGTGTGTGTGTGTGTGTGTGTGTGTGTGTGTGTGTGTGTGTGTGTGTGTGTGTGTGTGTGTGTGTGTGTGTGTGTGTGTGTGTGCGCGTTTTGTGTTCTGGGTCAGAGCAGCCCTAATTAACACATGCTGATGATGTGAGGTGTTTTCCCGGGGTTAAGTCTACCCCCCACGGTGCTCAGGTGCAGTGGCCCTGTACAAAGTGTAAAGAAGCTCTCCCCCCCGCCCACCCGCTCGCCTTTTTCATGATTGCTTCCAGTGGAGGAGCTTCTGATTGGCCGTGCCACGTAGAATGTTTACAGCACAGCCAATTAACTCGCCGGAGTCACACTTTCCATAATGCATCTCCCACCAAGAGCAAAGCAATACTATTATCTATGGCATGTTGTGTATCACTTGGAATAAGCGTTGGCAAAAACTGTAATGTTCTTCTTATTGCAGAGAAGCAACATATGGATACTGATATTGGAAAAACATGACCTGGCCCATATACAATATTTATATTCACTCTGTTTGCATTCTTAGTCGAATCCAAGCTGTAAAGCACGTTTTTATGTCCCCTCTGCTGGGCACCTTGCAATGGAATGGTCGTCACGGTGCCATGTTTGCCCGGCTGTGCATGGCACCCTTCCACCCCCTCCCCATCTTCCCTCCCCCTCCCCCTCCCCTCCCCCCCTAGACGATACGTCAGAGCTGTCCGCTGAAATCACCGTCACGGTCGCTTCCCGTAATGATGGATGACAAGCTTCCTGCACGGAGGAGAGCCGCTGTCCCGGTGGCAGACGGGCAGCTGGGGCACCCGCCCCCACCCTCCCTCCCCGCCACGGCCCCCACCATGTAGGGGGTGCCGGGGGTTGGGGGGGGAGGGGAGGGGGTAGAGTAGAGGGGTCTGGGTTTCCGTGGACCCGCGGACCTGCAGGGGCCCCACCCTCTTCAGAAGTGGAACCACACGCCCCCCCCCCCCCCCCCGCCCCCTGTACAGCTTCTGGCGAGAAGGAGAAGCCCGGCGGGCCCTTAGGAGCCGGGCCGCTACGGCGGCGGCGGTGGAGTGACTCACTTGTGTCTGTGAATACTAATGTCGTCGAGTGCCAACTCTCCGCTTTTGTCCTTGTCGACGGCGGGAGAGAAGGATACTTCTCTTTACTCTCTCCTCTCCACCGCTTCATTCCACCACTCCCGTTCAGTTCTCGTTTTTGTTCACGACGATCGGAAAGTCGCTTCCCACGATTCCCACGTCTTTTTTTCTTTCTTCCACCCGCTGCTTCCCGGCCTCCCGTCGTCTCAGATTCCATTTGTGCATAGAAAGCACAAAAGACAGCTTGGAGATAACCTTCGAATGCGATAACCTTCCCTTTAAAAAAAAAAAGAAAAGAAAAAATACAAACCCGTCCATGGGAGAGTAAGCTTCGGGGGGACGTTCCTCCACCCAGCCCCAATTAAGAGATCGGGAGGAGGGGGGGAGGAGGGGGGGAGGAGGGGGAGAGGGGCGGAAGAAAGGCTGTTCGCCCCTTACCTGCTGACGGACAGAGAGCCAGCTCCTCTTCCCTGGAGAAGGGCCCTTAAAAAGACACAGCTCAGTGAGGCTGTATAGACAGAAAATTATGTGGGCCATCTCCCACCCGCTCCAACCCCACCACCCTGCTTCCCCTCAAACACACAAATGTGTGCGCTAAGCACAAAAGTAATGATACTAATGATCCGACCTTTGACCTCTGCCGGGCCCCAAATGAAAAAGACCTGGAACAAAGCGCAAGGTCTTGTGTCGGCTATAGCGTCTCTCCCTCCTCCCGCTGATCGCGTAGGTTTTTCAGATGACTTGGCGAAACTTTGTAGGTAGCGTAACAAGTGACGTACCCACGTACCCACGTACGTTGCCACTGCCCCCCCCCCAGAATTTGCTTTGCCAGAAATGTCCGGCAAAGCAAATACGGCCCGAAACCACCCCCAAAACAACTGAGTGGCGCTACGCCCAGGACGGTAATGGCAACTCTCGTAAAAAGTGAGGCATTATCTCCCGGGCGACTCGCACAACGATTTAGACATAGGGCACCACGGGGGGCTGACAAGCGCTTAAAGAAGCGTAGAATCCTAAGGGACTGAGACTAACACGCACACATCTCATGCTTCCCCCCCCCCCCCCGTAGGCCTGCCGCACAGTAAGGGGGTCTCAACATGCCATACCCCCACCCTACCCCCCCCCCCCCCCCCCCCGCCCTCCACCACCCCACCCCCTGTGGCCAAATATCTTTGAATAGGGGCCCGGTGGCACGCGGACAGAATCAGCAATGGCGTTGATGTGCGCCGGGCTGAGGCAGAATGAGCCATTAGACACGTCAGCGCAGCATGAACTGCATTCGACGATTCAATACGTTGCATAGAAGCCCTGTCAGAGAAGCTTACTCCTGATTTGCGTCCGGATGGTGGCTGGCGGCTCTGGAAGAGCGGTTTCTCTGAGACGTTTGTGTCATATCAGACGGTGATCGACTGTTGACTGTGGTGGATTGGATTCTCTCTGTTGCATATGGCCTGTGAAAATGAAGACTGAAGAATGTTTTCGTTCAGGGTTATTTGCCACAGTAAAGGCCAGCGCTGTTATTATCTCAGATTCTCACAGTCTGCATCGGAAAATGTTTTTTTTTTTTATACTGAACCGGGAAAATAATTTTCACAGTATTAAGTGCGTCTCGAGTGTTCTCAAGTGTCCGCCGCCGTGGCCCGTAAATAATAAATTCTAGAAGTCGCAGTAATTACAGAATTAGAGGCCTGGCAGTGCTTAGATTTCCCCCCCCCCTCTTAAGCGCGTGAGCCGCGCGTGTTTTGCTCGGCAGACCGCCGCAGGATGAGTCAACGTTTGGAGGTGGGGCCTTGACGCGCGCGCAAAGAGGAAGACGGCAAACCGTTTGGACAGCCGTCCGTCGGACCGCCTGAATGGTCCGAGCTCGCCTGTCAGCCCCGGTTTTGGCGGAGCCCTCTGTTACCGGTTTTGACGCCTCCACCGTTCCCCGCATATGTCCTGCGTAGCGAGCAACAACAACAACACCATCGGAAGGAGCAGGCCTTAATGCGTCAGGGCTCGCCCCGTCCGTCCGTCCGTCATCCTGTCAGCTTTCATTATTTACAAATTTGGCCCATATGATCCCGGAAAACACGACACGCCCCGGCCCACGTGAGGCGGTATTGATTTCCTCGTAGCCGGGCTACGTTTGTTCCGGCCGGTGAAAGGGCCGCGTGTGGGTTATAGCGGCCGTACATTTCACGTTGTCAGCGAACGCCGCGAGAAGACGGGAGATGGTTTGTCGTCGGAAAAAAGAGAGGTGCCCTCTCTTTTTGGTTCACTTTGGAAGCCATTAACAAGGCTTGGCTTCGCCTTGGAAAATAACACCGTCAACTGCTCATGCTCCCTGAACACAGCTCAGTGTAATCCTTTTTTTTTGCCAAGCAATAGCGTTTTATTTCATTACCTTCCATTTTCTCTCTTTTGATATTACAGACATAATAGGAATGAAATCTTTATTTTATTTCTCGTTACCATTCGCCTTGGCGCGTTGTTATTTGCAGCCTAATTATTATAGGGGCAGAGAGAAATGTGAGGTTAATCTCCACTGATGCTGTATTAATAGATATACAGTATGAGCAAACGGGAAGAATATTAACAGAAATTTTATTTTTGCCTGAACTATTGTTATTATCCTTATCATTATTATTATTAGTAGTAGTAGTAGTAGTAGGATATTTTTGTGAATAATATAAATTCACAACCAATTATAACTGACAACATTCACAAAATCTACAACAAATCTCACATCAAATGTGACGTGTTGCTAGGACGTTCAAACTTGTTATCGTCAAAATGCAGTCAACTCAGCGTGCGGTTTCACCAAGTAGGCGGTGGGAAAGCGCTTAAGTAGCTTGAAAAAGGCAATAAGCACATAAATAAATAACGGCGGGGGCGTTTACCCAACCTTTAGCTGACCCCAGAAATATTGTTAAACTGCTGTCAGTCTCTTTCAGCGTCCGTGTGTTGTGTATTAGCTCAATAATACATCGCTGTCCAGCGGGGGAGAAAACGTCCCTAGTCTTCCGTGCGGACCTCTGACTGATCCACACGGAGGCATTTTTGAAAGGAAAACTATTTTCACAGCTGGTTTGGGAGCTTTTTTTCTTTGAACTGCCCTTCAAGAATATCCGGCTATCGTAAACTGCAGTTAGTTTGCCGTTGTTTGAATTTGGTGTTTTGCTTTCATCAAAGACTTAAGACTTTCTCTTCCCCGAGTGTTGGGTGGGTTTGTGGCCAATCCGTCGGCCAACTGTTTGTTGTTTGTTTGTTTTTTGTTGTGCTTCTCTCGGGCTGCCGCTGACGAATATTTTTCAATCCATTAATCGATGGTTTCGTTTTATTTTATTTTGGGAATGTTTGGCTTTGCCTTGGTCTGAAAAGCACACATCATTGTTATGTAACATATAATAGTTAAATGGAATTCTTATATATATACATTGATCACAATTATTCAAACGTTATGACATTCCCGTTATAGAATCATATCCTTAACATTATGAATGAAATCAATGAATGAGATGAGGTCTATGTTCCCCACACGCAAACGCTATTAATCAACATAGAATACACCAAGGTTCTAGCTCATTCTAATCAGCACTGACAAGGTAACACTGAGGTCATTTGTACCATGAAACATGAATAGACTACACTTCGAAAAGGCCCGATTACACACACATCACACTTCTCTTCACTTCACAGGCAGCGCCAGATGTTGAAATATTGTAACTTTTATGAGCGGTCAAAAGGCGAGGTGCATCAAAAGACTGGCCGCTCAGCCCCGGCACACAGTACCACCGGAGAACAATGGTAAAGTGAGCGTAATGATTTAAAGAACGCTCTGTGGGATCGGACCACAGCATTCTCCTGGCAGTCGACCTTCCCGGAAAACCCTTCCTGTATGCGTTATTTCCAGGATTTCACACCTGAAAAATGCTGCTGTGAAATGCCATAGACATTTTTTTTTCCAGCGAACCAACAGACTTTTGTTGTTTGCTCATTTTAAGCATTCCCATACTTTTGATGCTTTGGGTCTGGGGAGACCTTTACACGCCACCTCTTTGGCAGCGGGCTCTGCTGCAGCTGCAACGTTTAAAAATAATCTGTAGGTGTTGACTGGCCGACCAATGACTGGGGCCGAAAGGTTAGGATAAAGGGTAACACATTTATTGTAACCCATTGAACTGAATGAATTCCGTTTTAGATCTCAAAATATAAAACACACTTACAAAACATGCGTTGAATAAGAATATTGAAATCATCACATTTTCAGCGTCAAAGTCATCATTAACGCAGACGAATGGTGACAGTTCCGTTTGTTTTAGTGTTTTTCTTTTTTTTTTCGTCTGCCTCTCTAATGTTCTCTCTCATACTGATACTGAACAGTACAAAAGAACATTGTTCTTTCCAGCCTAATTATTTTAGGGACATGCAAGAGAGCAATGCAAGGTTAGTCTCCACCGATGCCGTATTCATAGATAGATGAGCACATTTACGTTTTGTAAATGTACACATTACGTACATTTACAAAACATAAAGCGATACATTTTCAGCGTCAAAGTCATCGAGAACGCAGACGAATGGCGTCAGTCCCGTTTGTTTTAGTGTTTTAGTTTCTTTGGTCTTTCTCTCTATTGTCCTCCCTCATCCTGCTAGTCAGAGACAACAGTAGAATCGGTGTCCTCTCCTCTCCACCCGGTGCATCTCCCCGGTAGTTCCTATTTGCTGTTCACCAGCGTGACCGGAGCACCTTGTTTGGCTCGTGTTTCGCGGCAGCGTTGCCAGTGGGAGGAACAAGCCGCATTCTTCAAAACACTGACTCCACGAGGCCCCCTGTGTCATCAATCATAATGTTGTTTTGTTTTCCAAAGGCAGCGAAAAGGGGGGTGGGGGGGGTGGGGGGACAGGAGGTCCAACACTGACGTTGAAGAGCGAACGCACTCGCAGTGGTGTACCGCTGGGTCAGGTCAAAGACAGAACGCTCTGTGATGACAGTGGTGAGGGTCACCATGTACTGTATATATCTGGCTTTAGCAGACTGGAAAATTCCACTGCCTTATCCGAGACATTCTGCTGCTGGACACAACCTATGATCATGAAAAAGTATATGTTCCCCCCCATAAAAGATCAGCTCAGTAGGTAGTCATGGCGACTCAGCGATGGCTCTCTTGGGAAGGATCCCATTACTCACAAGTTTACAGGTGTCTTGGAAGGTCCTTATACCTTCTCAGACATTCCAAGACAATTTGCTGCTCTTTTGTCCTTTCTCTCCTTTTTTTTTTTAATGAGCGCTTTCTTTTTGATATCCAGGTTTATTCTCTTTCGCTTCAAACGTAGCATCACATGAATACAACGCTCCCAGTGTTTTGCATGTATTTGTTTTAATGGCTGGATCCCATGTGTAGTGCAGATGTCAAAGTGATTCCATAGGGGGAAATCACGTAAAAGTCAATGCACATGCCTTCGCCATATGCGCTCCAAAATGAGTGCAATGTCCCTTCAGACGTGTTGGCATACCAGTCTAAACCACTTTTCTCTCTTTTTGTCCTGAGAAAAAGATGAAACACACTATCCCCAAAATAAAATCCAAATCCTCTCACCACTACACAACGCACCCGTCTTTTCCTCCCCGATTGAAAGACAAGACAACAGGGCTGCTCGTGAAATTGATTCAGAGATTGAGGGTAGAATCTGGCTCCCTGATCCCCAAAAAAATAACGGGACGGCAGCATTTCGAATCTCGCCGTTCCAAAGCAAAGCAATATTCTTGTGAGTGTGGCGCGAGACACCCCGCGTTCCCTGAAGTATTCTTCAGCTATCAGACGGCCAGGTGCTGCTGGCTTTAAAGAAAACTTGAACAAAAAAAAAAACGATTTCAGCTGCTTTTGTGCTGCGCCGTGACCTCTGCGTGGGCGGGAGGTGTAGGGGCTGATAAAAAACCGAAACTGAAAAACTTGATAGTCTCCCCAAAAAAAAACCTGTACTTCTGTAACGTTTTTTTTTTTTTCTTTCTCTGCTCTGGTAAAACTTTTCCAGTCGCATGCCAGCTATCTCCTTCAAGGCGCACGTCACGTCGCTCAAAGACATTCTTCCCAGTACCGTGTTAGCCCCTAGAATTCGTTACGTTTTCCTCCCTTTCATTTTGTGTCAATCTCACAGCCACCCAATGAGATCAGATTAAGGGGGACGCAGCGGAGGAACTGCTGGAGAATTGCACGCCCCGAGCAATGCATGCTGGGACGGAGAGACGCATGCCCTGTGCGGCGACAACTGACTAGGGGCCCAATGGTTTAAGCGAATCGGTCTCCCCCCCCCCCCCGATAATCTGATTCCGATGTATGGCTCATGGGCTATTTTAACACCGACATACTGTAATACGTTTTTATGTGATTTCAGATAATCTTGTTTGTGTTGGGCTTTCCGGTGCACATCTGTCATTTTCCCAGACCCATCGTTTCAGATCAGAATTGCGTTCCTCCATGCTTTTTTGCCGAGGATAACTTTCTCTTTCCTCAGCTCTGACATGTTTTGTCAAACTTGCCTGTCTGTAACTTTACAGTGGAGGGGATTTACATTTCTTGTAATTAAATCAAATGAAGTTAACGATTCAAAAAGGGTTGAAATATAAATTCCAAATCTCCCCATCTTAGCATATCATACTTTCTTCAATGCAGCGCTTTGTACCGTTGCACCACACGGCATTATCTATTTTAATAGATTATATAAAGTGTGTCCTATCTCAAACGCTATCGTGCGATGGGAGAGGGGAGATATTGCTTTTGTACTGGGAAAAGAACCGGCACTCCTTTCAGTTCTGCTTTGTTGTGTTCAACTTTCTGTGGAAATGTCAAATAGGGAAAAGGAAAAAAATCAGATTCTCTGTTCTGCTGACAGCTTCACTTATACTACTGCACATGCATATTTCAACTCTTCTGACACTCTAACCACACCGTTCACACCTTGCTCGTCACCCTTCACTTCCTCCCTACCCTCTTTACAAAGTCCTTTTTTTTTCTTATTTGCCTTTTTTATTTCTAACCAATTCTTCCACCACTCCTGGCCTGAGAGACTCTCGTGTTTTGCTTGTGGAAAAGAAAATCAATAGCCATTACATGAGGGAGGGGGCGAGGGAGGGAGGGAGGGAGAGAGAGAGAAAGAGGTGGTACACACACACACACACACACACACACACACACACACACACACACACACACACACACACACACACACACAGGCAGTGGCAGAAGGAGAAACTGCTACCCCTGTCAGTTCGACCCGGGCTGATAGCTGTCATCTCACTTAATTGCTTTGCTAATATCATCCCCACTCAGCCCACCATCTAGGTCAGTCAGGCCCCCATCGCCGTGACAACTGGGGGCCGACCGGGGGACGGCTGGGGGCCGTCCTGTTCCCTGATCTCTCCTTTTCTTCCACTCCTCCTCTTCCTCCTCTTCCTCCTCCTCCTCCTCCTCCTTTATTTGCTAGTGTGTGAAAAATGGATGAGGCATCGATTTATTTTGGTTACAGCGAGGCGACTTGGGCTTAACGAACTCTACTCAGAGAGACACATTTTTGGGATGTTTTAAAACACTTCAAGACTCATACACTTTTTTAAAAGAAAAGAAATTTCATAATCAAGGCTGCTATAATCTTCCATTTGGCATTGCTGGATTATAATTAGTATTATATATTTGTATCAATTATACCATTTTTCCTCTAAACATAGTTTATTAACGATTAGTGATATTGTTGAAGTCCCATAATGCTGCCACTTAACCCACAGTGAATGTTTATGGAAAGCAAGCTAGGATTGCATTTGTCCTCCACCATTGTTTCTCCAAACCTTGTAAAAAACTATTTAATCTGAATACCTGGCGAGGGGGATAATCAAAGCACAACACTTAACGGCCAGACCAGGCCCGACCGTAAAACCCCTGTGAGTGGCAGAGATCGATTTAACAAGCATTGCTTGTAAAACCAAAATAGGTCTGGAAAAGTTTTATAACGAAGTCAGGAAAAAAGTTAGACTCCCCCTGTCGTTTTTGTCAACCAAAGCGTGGTGTTATTCCGCTGCAGATGAATGTGCATTCTCTTCTGACCGTCACTCGTTTGAATAGCAACACATCTACAAGCAACAAGCCGATTTCTTTTTTTATCAGAATCTAGGACGAAAACAGACAGATGTGTCGTTTTTCTCTGCCGAGTAAGGGAACCATAGGAGCTGGGTTATGGGCAACGTTGAGACGCTTACCATTTTTAATATAGGACTTTCCACTCGCCCAGTGCCTATGGTATTTCTGCTTTAATATAACGCACACCACATATCATCCCTGTTATACAGGCCTTGTAAATGAACACTCGCAGACAGCTAATACGACACGACAAGTCCCATCTTACCGATATAAAACACTGCAATGCAATGTCAAATGCCATCATGTATGAATAAGTATATACATCTATCAGAGGATGTATGGATCCCATGTGGGGAAACCAGGACATGCTGGATCCATGAAGGAGCCTCCTTTTCGGTTGCTGCAGTGTGCAGAGGCCTGCGCTCACCAGAGGCTGCAGCTTGTTTGTTTCCACAGCAGTGGCCACAGGTAACCGTTTAAAACCGGGTAGCAGAGACCGCAGATGAGGGTGGTGGCAATGGGTGTATTGGCGGCACGGAGCCCTGAGCCAGAAACCTTACGCCACCCGCCCACCACCACCACCACCACCATCACGACCGACATGTGTTTCCAGTGTCACGGAGCATGCTCAGAGAGGCCGCGACGGGCTGTCCCGTTCCCGGCTCGAGGCCCCCCGCTCGTAACCCAGCTCGTGTTCTGTCTGTGGGAGGGCCGCGGAGGGCCGGTAAAGGGGCCCGAGACGGACCAGCTGGAGAGGACGTTGGCCCGTGAACCTCAGTGGCGCAGCGGTGGACATTCCAGCGTCAAAAGTGCCGTTCTATTGCTCTCTGAACGCCACTTCCTTCCTTCCTTCGCAAGAGAACATGCTCCTCGTAAGTTTTGCATGGGGAAAAAGAGCAGAAAACCCTGTGTCCTCTCTTGAGTTTTTACCGGATTCTGTGCGTTGTGTGAAGCCCAGCAATAACGGACACCGAGAGTGGCTTCACCCCCGTCTATATGTTGAATACCCGCCCCAAGGTATGGGTTTGAAGTTAAATTTACGAGCCTTGGCCTTAACGCCGCTGTAAGCCAGCCCAGTGAGGCTAGGCAGAAGTTTTTTTCTCTTTTTCTTTTCCCTGTGTGTGTGTGTGTGTGTGTGTGTGTGTGTGTGTGTGTGTGTGTGTGTGTGTGTGCGTGTGCGCACGCACGCACGCACGAAAATCCACCCATCGCCTTGGCAGGCCTTACTTCTGTGTCTTTTGGCCCAACATTTCAAATTCCAAGGACAATCCAAGCGGAGCTTCTGTTCACGGGTAAAGAGTGAAAGTCCAGCTGTCACCAGAACTCTGTTTTGATTGGCTGGTCTCTGGAGCTGAACAGAATCGGGGCCTTTGGGCTGTATGGGAGTGCTGTTGTTGTGGAATTACTATTCATGGGAACTCTGCCCGGATTTCACAGTTTTTCTGAGGTCGCTATCATAACTTAATTCAGTGTTCGTACTAATGAGCTTTGGTCTCCGTCACCCCCCCCCCCCGTCCCCCCATCAAAGAAAAAAGGAAAACAAATTTGTCAGCATGCATCTCAGTTTGATTTGATAACAACTTTTAACAACAATTTTTCTCGCCTAATCTCCCGCATATTTCCCTTCTTCCGCGTTCCACTGTCTGGCATCGCGACAAAATTAGACGCCAGAAATTTCCGCAGGTGCTTCTGCAGCAATGTCTCATTTCCCTGTCTACCCACAGGACATACACGCCGCACAATAACACAACCCACTGCCCGTCTTTCATGATGCTATGTCAAATGCGTCCTCGCTCGCTCACTCACTCGCTGGCTGGGTGGCTGGCTGGCTGGCTGTTTTTTTCCTATTCGCCTGCCACTTGGGTGCGGGGACTTCATTTGCTCCTCAGCCGCCGTGGAGTTTGCGGGCACACTCCAAATCCCATTCAGATGTGAATGCCAATAGCAGCCAGATTGGAAGACATTGACACGAGCGCTCCTAGGTGGAATTTGTTAGTCAAATTTCTCCCCTCTCGCAACCCCCACCCACCCAAGCCGGGTAAACAGATTTCGGGGAGATGAGCATGTCAAGTGTCTGCCTCTCTTTCTTCTAATTCTTCCCTCCCTCCTCCAACCTCCTCCCCCCTTTTTTTTTTTACCAGGAAATGGAGAAAAAGCCATCAAATGGCATTATGGGAAATGATGACAAGCTTCTATTAGGGGCAATTTCTTTTTGCATTACTTTTTCAAAATGCTTTCATCTATATTCACTTCACTGTTGGCGTGTTGGTAGCTTATATTTGTAAATCTAAGGGGCAATTTGCCCTCGTGTCGGCATGCGTTGGGTTTGACATTGCCAATCCACTGTCATCACACCACGAGACAGGGGGAGTAACTCTATACTCCCTCCTGTCTATAAGCAGGAGGGATGGCGATGGCATGCTAAACTCGCAGCTAGGAAACAAACCCCAGACAAAACCTAGCAAAGCCCTGTTCTCAAGCCTTTTCCTTCTACTTTAATCAAAATCTGGCTAAACGGTGTACCGGTAAAGGGAGAACACCAGAGATCCTAAGATCAAAGGAGAAGTGTTCTAGTTGTCGATATATACACGATACACAAGGATTGTACACAAACGGTGTGGAGAACCACCGTCTCTCTCCTGAGTTTAAAGGCTGGAAGGAGTCCACTTAGACTCTGTTCTTGTGATCTTTTGTTCTTTTGTGAAGAAGAGAAGTCTGGGTCATTGTACTGCTGGAAGGGGTGACTCTCGGCGGTTGCAACCCCCCCTCTTCTTCTAGAAAGCAAACACTATTTATGAATAATTCGAAACACAAAAACATGACTGCCTGAGGTGGACGACTCCATGTCCCCGGGCTGAATCCTGCTCCGATCGGGGAACCGTTTTTCGCTGACGGAATTACAACCGTGATCCAACCGCTTTAAAAGATTTCCACAGTTTTTTATGGAACCGTGGCCCGGGGGGAACCCAGTGCCAACAAATGTCCGGAGCGCAGATTTACGCCGATCACCGCAGATAATAGGAGGCTGGTGTGCGGCGCCATTGATATGTGATCAGGTTGTTATGCGTGTCATGGGAGAGAAGATGCTTGCGATTGTTTTGAGCCCTCGGTTTCCCCGCTGCCCCCGTTGTATGATCACATTTAATCGCCAGATGTTGTTTTCACCGGCGTTTGAGATTTTCCTTTGTTTCGATGTAATGTAGTTGCATGGTTTTTACGGGCATCTTTCGGAAGCCTTTGGATGAATACTCATCGTTTCGACATGCAGTAGGTTAGTATCCAGCACATTTGAATGTGAACTGTAAGCCAGAAAAGTTATTTTACTTTTTATTGGCATAAGTGCAAATGTCAATATAATTTAATGAGAACTTCTCACTTCAGAGAGGGCAGAAATCCTTGAGCTTGAGTGACATCTTTGAGATTATACTGGTAGACTATTTATTTTCGCTGTTTTATTTATTTCAGGCCTACCTTCTACGTGGGATTCAGTGTGATTTGTTTTGTGTACACTGTGTACGGTGTGTTCTATGTGAATGTTCTGCAGTATATTGTCCTCCTTATTTATCTTTTATTGAACAGCCACCCTAAGCAATTTAACGTCTGCTGAGATCCAAGGTTTGGAAACATTTTTATTCTGTATAATTAAAAAAAAATTATTTTTATTTTATGTATTTTGCCCTAAACCATTGGCAGTAGATGCTTTTTCTAGAACATCTTCTGCCTCTCAGCCATGGCGCTTCTATTGCAACATGCTCTCAGTCAGGACATAAAGCAATGATAACTTTATACAACGCAATTCATTTACATTTTTTCCTTTACAAAGTATGAATAATGGCTTTAAGCTGAGCGCTAACTTTAGTTAGCTGTAAAAAGTAAAAATCAATTATTATATGATTAAAAAATATGAAAAATATTGAATATATAACTCATGCATCATGAATGGGGTGTAGCAAGGCTGAAAATCTGGTCAGTGACCGAATACAAAAATACAAATATCAAACATGTCGATTTTTAAAACATCCACACCACCACTTTCCCCCGACGTACGCCTGTAAGATATCCCGACGTCGTGGGGCAACGTTTGAGAAGGCTTTGCCGCCAAAACGTACCACGCCCGGTCTGAAGCTGTTATCTCCCCCCAAAGGACATTTTACGACTGGGTTAATTGGAGTAGCAAGTCGCTTCAATCCTCCTTTTTTACGACTGCAGTAACTCAGTCGTTTTCTTTTTTTTTTTTTTTGTTGTTTTTCCCCCCCGAAGAAACCGAGTGAGTCATGTGGTGGGAAGACATGGAGCTTCCCTCCATAACTCCAGACTCTCGCCCTAACCTGATTCCCTCAGCGCCCGGCAGACACAACAACATCCCCCTGATTGGGTTAGCCTTTTCCGAGCTCTCGCCGGGCTTCAACGAGAGCGGCTCCGAAGGACCGGCCTATTGCATTAACCGACTCGTGGCCGGTCTGGGGGTCGTCACCCGTGTCACGTGATTAAGCGAAAACCGAATGAAAAGCAATGTTTATTTCAGGGTGCCTCTTCTGCTTTCTCTCTCTCTCTTGTCCTGTTTTTTTTTTTGTCTCGCATTCCCCCGGATATGAATTCCCGTAAATGTCCTATCGATGACATTATACCGGCTTGATGAATTAAGCTAGCCATGAGATGGAATTCGTCTTTAGCAGTTATTTGTAAAACAATGACATGTATTATCGGAAAGTTCGCGGGAAAAAATGTGGCATTCACGCGGACGCGCCGACCGTTTTTTCCCCCCCGTCGCCACGCAAGTACGTCACAGTCTTTCCCGATTTGTCCAAACTTCTCGGCACCCACCGACTTTCAAAGTGCGGCCACGTGAAAGTGCCACCCGGTACAATCGAGTAAACTCCGGGCTCGGCAAGCTTCAAGGAAACCCTGTTCATGCCTCCCATGGTGCGGATGTAATATGAGATTCACTCGACAATCTCGGCTTTATTACTGCTGCGGCCAGGGCCAGTCCCTGATTAGATTAACCAACGTCCATGAATCACCCGTGACGACCGACTCAGGGTCTTCTTGTCGGCGGGGGGGGGGGGTGGGGGCGGGGGGCTAGCGTTAGCGGTAGGGATGGTTCCGTCTGAGCGGCCGCTGCCCCACTCTGCTCTACCACAAGCTAATTGTCAGAGGTTCTTTGATGAGCTCCGAGCTGTGAGGAAGAAGCGCAGAGAGGGGGTCCGGAGCCAATTTCCACTGAAAGATTGAGGAGGTCTGATGCCGGTCGTCAGGGCTAACTGGCCCCCGGGCTGGTGGGGGGGGGGGGGGAAAGGGAAGGGCCGAACTCCCCTTCCTCCTCCTGTTCTTGTCTTTTAATCGCATCAGTCCATTAATTCTTTTGTGAACCCGGGACCGGACCCCTTTTTTAACCTTTTCGCGAGGCGGGGAGCGGAGAGCGGAGATGAGAGAGCCCAGATTGTTGCCTCGGCGCTCGGCGGCGGCGTATGCTCAGACGCCCGCGTGCCTCACCCCCCCCCCGGTTCATGTGGTAAATGTGCAAAGGGTGCTGTTGACTTTGATGGATGGTGTTGTGTACCGCACACACACACACACACACGGGGACGGGCACACGCGCACGCATGCAGACACACACACACTCTCACTCTCTGACATAAACAGACACTCACACACCGCAGTTATATTCCCAGAGACGATGAATAATGTAGTGGTGCAGTGGAAGTAATAACAAAGTAATCAATATAAAACGCCATGCTTATATTGTGCGTGAGAGCGGGTTACAAATTGGCGGCCAGAAAACCCCACAATTGCAAAAGAATTAGGTAATTAATGACTACCTCTATAAAATGGGAATTGAATCGACATGGTTGCAGCGCATCGCTATGAAACATTCCAGCCGTACCACCCAAAGGTAGACATGCAGAGGACTTGTTAATAGTATTGACCGTGTGCGTGTGTGCAAACACTCAGGGTTTTTTCACTGGTTCTGATCTCGCCTGTCATCTGTATCCATGTGGTGGATCCCGACAGCAATTTGGCCTTCGTCAGACGCCCGCCCGCGTGTGTGTGCGCACGTGTCCCCCTGTTTACTCTATGCTGATCATGTATCTGTTCGGATTGATTTTTGAAGTGCTAATCCTGACAGGTCAAAGTGCTGCACGCCTTTTGTGTGTGGGCTGGCGTGCGTATGTGCGTGTGCGCATTTGTGTGTGTGTGTGTGTTTCTTCCTGTGTGTGTGTGTGATTCTGATGGACCGACCGGGATCAATAAACCGGCGCCTCTCCCCCTGCCCATCCCCGCCGTCCCCACCCTTTCACCTCTCAGGTCAGAGACGGTGGTCGCCTTCGACCCCGCCTCGTCTTACATCTCACCCCGAATGACGTGTTGTTGTGGTCGGTCCGCGCCCTCCGCCCACGACCGCGCCCTCCCTCTCCCCCAGCCCCCTCAGCCCCCTCTCCCCCAGCCTCCCCAGCCCCCTCGCTCGCCCCCTCGCTCGCCCCTTGCCCGCCCGCAACCATGCGTCCAACTTATTTTTTGATCTACTCCCGAGATTCCCCTTAAGACGAAGCTGTCTCTGAGCGCCCTTGCCTGGAGTTGCTATGCACCATGTACTCCCCCCCCCCCCCCCCCCCCCCCCCCTTCACACACACACACACACACACACACACACACACACACACTCGCACACACATGCGCACACACAAACGCTCGCACACACACTCACACACACGCATGCAGCACTGTCCAGGATCTCGCAGGAGGTCCTCTATTTGATGCAGAGCAATTACTGGAAATAGTTTTCTCTCTCTTGCGCTCTCTCGTGCTCTCTCGCACTCTCTCTCTCGCTCTCTCTCTCTCTCTCTCTCTTTTGTTGCCTCGTTTATTGGTGGTGGCTTCAAAGACGCATTTTTCCTGCGTTTGAGGAATACATCAAAAACACACACCCCGCACACCGGCAGGGAGACGCAACGCAAGGCGCCGTGTCTGCCTCGTATTGATCGTCATCGCTCGCGTCGAGCTTGTCAGTATTGACTAGCGGAAGCTATCTGTGTTTAATTGGCTTGTACATCCCAAAATGGATACACGTGTGAAGTCATTTCAGGAAACTAAACATTAGCACCTCTTTTTTAAACGAGATGGCACGACTGCTGACATGTGGCGGTATGTACGGTATGTAGGTTAATTAAGGTGGATTTAAGTGGGTTGAAGACAACTTTGGTGCTATATTTGGAGTTCCCTTTCTGCGCTCAAACCGTGCAGCGGGGAGATTTCCTTGACGGTTTAATGCAGCAGATAAAAGAATAACCCAAAAATCAATAACGGGTGATGGGAATTTAGCTCCTGTCCAGTTGCGGTGGGAGGATTTCAGATGAAGGGTCCCACATGGACGCAATACGATTCAAAACTTATCAGCGATTTTCCTCCACAAACGGCTCCTCCACCTTCATCCCGTGCAACCGGTTTGCGAAACCCGATAAAACAACGGCAGGTTGATGTTTTTATGTGCTCGGTTCCCCTCTGCGACCTTTGACCTTGGCTTTTCATCCACGGGCTCTGTCACAATATTTCCTGAGGTATTATGTGCTGTTGCTATGAGATAAATATATATATATATATAAAATATATGATGGCTGTCCGAACTTTTACCAGTTGGGATAAAAATAGTGGTTGATCTTCCCTTTTGATATCTCAAAACGACTTACAGAAGAATGAATGCTGGCCTCCGCTGTGATGACCTTGACTGCGCCATATTCACTAGAGATAGAGCGAGAGAGAGATATTGAGGGAGGGAGAGGGAGAGAGAGCAAAAAAAAAACATGGCCTCTAGATCTAGAAAGAGCATGCTCTAGGCAAGGGGGGGGGCACATGACGTCCAGCCCGCGAGGGGGTTGACTCATCGCACCGCTCAACCGACAACCCACCCCCCCCACCCCCCCCCCGTCAGCCTCGCACTCTGATGTTTGCTTATGCTAATGGAGCGCTAAGATTCCTCCGCCAACATTATCTGTGATTAGTTCAGAGGGAGAAATGAACGAATGTGAACGACGACGGATCCAACGGGTGCCGTTTGCTTTTGTTCTTCTGACATTCTTCTTCTCTCCCTCTCTCCCTCTCTCGTTCCCTAGCGCTCTCTCTCTCTCGTTCTCTCGTTCTCTCTCTCTCTCGTTCTCTCGTTCTCTCTCTCGTTCTCGTTCTCTCTCTCTCTCTCTCTCTCTCGTTCTCTCTCTCTCTCTCTCTCTCTCTCTCTCTGCGGTTTTTTTAATTATTATTTTCCATCCTTTCAAAATCCTGCCAATCTCAAATCCACTCCCTCGCCTCCTCGTCCATTTCCTTTATTTTTCCTGCGGCGGGGAGACTTAATTCGACGAAGTGTGGCGCCAACCACTGCGCCACACTTCCTGGCGAGGGTGTAGGTGTCACGGAGGGTGTCACCGTGGTTTCCACGTCGCCTTTACCCCCCCCCCCCCCCCCCCGAAAAGGCCCCGTCTCCTCTGACATTCAGCAGTCTGTCTCAAAATTGCCTTTGTGTGACATTCACCGATATATATACTAGGCGCCCGGGCTAGTATATACACCCTTGACTTTGGCTTATTTTAGCCATCATTGGCACGACGCGGGACAGCGCCGAATGAAAAAAAAAAAAAAGAGTATCAACGCCGTAACGGTTCCAGCTGTCAGCGAGCTCGGGGTAGCTGTGCTGCGGCGGCGGCGGCGGCGGCGGTGGGCGGAGGTGGATGGCGTTGTCCGCGGCGGCTGCAGACTTACGGGAGCATTGTTTATTTACAGCCGCTGCCTGTCACCTCGACCGGGAACTGCAACATTTTATCATTTGCTATCTGGTATGTATTAGGGGCGCTTTTTGACCCCCTGTCACCCCTGTGGTTTGTATTGTTGTTGTTTATATTTTTTGTATCTCCCCCTCCACACACACACACAGAGAGAGAGAGAGAGAGAGAGAGAGAGAGAGAGAGAGAGAGAGAGAGAGAGAGAGAGAGAGAGAGAGAGAGAGAGAGAGAGAGAGAGAGAGAGAGAGAGAGAGAGAGAGAGAGAGAGAGAGAGAGAGAGAGAGAGACTAAGAGCGCACACTAAGCCACCGGTGAACGTGTGGACCGACGCGTCAGTCGGTTACTGCAGTCGGTCATTTCGCTCCAAATGCAGCGCGGCGTGCGTGCCCGCGTTATCCAATCGATGGACAGGAGTAACACGTTCATATGATGCGCCGTCACTCGCGTCCGCAAGTCACAATTTTTTCCATTTTCTTTCCAACCAAAATGGAATAATAATGCAGATTTCGCCCGGTTAGGCACGCCGCTGCAACCCCACGGCCCGGCAGGAAGCAGCGGCCTGTTGCATGGTGCGTGGCAAACGTCGTGCAGGAGGTTCGATGCCCGACCGGCGCTTTTCAACCAACGTGTTCCGGCACAAACATCCTCCACCAAACATCATAGCATCTTTTTGATGCAAATGTGTCATGTGATATTAGGGCGTGAGGCCACGAGCCTAATCTGAACAGGCAAGATGTGAAGGCACAAACGCTGTGAGAGTGTGAGAAGGGGGCGGACTTACACCGTGGTTCCGGTTTCTTTACGGCGATATTCCACCCAAGAGAGAAAGGGCGTTCACATGACATGTTTTTTTTTAACACCCTAATTCCCACGGTGAGTGGTCTGCGGCGGCGGCGGCGTGGACTCGGAAGTCCTTACGGCGTGCTGACCACCGTCTTGCGTTCCACCGGCCAATTAAACGCTTACAGAACCCCCCCCCCCCCCCCTCCCCCGCCTCCAGCGACACGATTGGTCGAAACAAATGAATGGGAAGCGAAAGAACGGAGAGCCAACGGGACGACGACAATGACGACGAGCTGCCGAGAGGACTTAGCCTCCTTACCTCGCTCCTAATGAGCGACGCCACAGTCCCCGGCCCCACGCCACTGTGGCTGACAGGCGTAGAGCGCTCTTCACCACCACACTCTACCCTCTTCTCCCCCCCTAACCCCCCTCCCTCCCTCATTTCACACCCACCCCTTCCCCCAGCTCTCACTGTAACCTTGGGTGATTATCACAATGCTACCCGGAACAGCTAAGAGACTGCTGAGACGCAAATTGGGTATTGATGGACCATCGCGGGACGTGGGGAGGGGAGGGGAGGGGAGGGGAGGGGAGGGGGGTTGGTTGGAAGACGCTGAGAGCTGTGATTGACTTATTCAGGCCTACATTAAGGCAGGCTGTCGGGAGGCTGGGCTGTGCTGGAGTACATTGATGAGTGGGAGGAGGAGGGCGAGAGAGGGAGAGAGAGGGAGGCGGAGAGAGAGAGAGGGAGAGAGAGGGACAGGGGAACGGGAGGGAGAGGAAAAGATTAGGATGGAAAAAAATTGGAGAGAGCAAAGGTACCTCCGGTGCGTGCATTGAGGTGGCCAAAGAAATGATTGTGTGTGTGTGTGTGTGTGTGTGTGTGTGTGTGTGTGTGTGTGTGTGTGTGTGTGTGTGTGTGTGTGTGTGTGTGTGTGTGTGTGTGTGTGTGTGCGTGCGCGTGTGCGTCTGAGTGTATCGCGCTGTCCACAGAAGTGGGGGGAGCAGCGGGGGGGGGGCCCGCGAGTAGCCTCTGCTTCTGAAGCAAGTAATTTCCCTTCCTCCCCCCTCCTCCTCCACCCTCTACCTCTTTGTCGTCGTCGTCGTCGTGGTGACGGTTGTTTTTGTTGTCGTCGTGGCCCTCTACTACTCCCCCCGGCTGCGGCGGGGCTGCTGAGTCATCGGCTGCGCCGCTCCGCCGCTGAGAGGGACTCCCTGGACCAAGACCGTTATTGATTTGCCCCTGTTTGTTAGGTGGAAATGTTCCCAAGCTGCTCAGGCAATCTGCCCTGTGTTCCATAAATCCCTCTGAAGCACTACTGGGTATTGTGGGGGAGGAGAGGGGGAGAGAGAGAGAGAGAGAGAGAGTGAGGGAGACGGGGGGGGGGTGGGGAGTTAGGGGGGATGGGGGATGACGGTGGAGGCGCGTTTAGGCATTAGCATGGTAATGCACGTAGAGTACGCACGACGCGCAGCGCCACACACCTCAGACGCGAGGACATACGTATGCAGGCAGCCATGCACAGAGTCGCACACACATACATACACACACACGCACGCACCACTCATACGCAAGGACACATATGCAGGCAGCCATGCACTGAGACGCACGTGCGCGCGGCACACAACCACACAC
>NC_140289.1:2766564-2776564 GCF_964030765.1 Micromesistius poutassou
CACACACACACACACACACACACACACACACACACACACACACACACGTAGACACACACACACACACACACTATACACACCTATAATCACCAGACTCCCAGTGAGCCTGATAATACTAGTATACTAGAGTATACTAGAGTATTTTAGCATTACAGGCGGATTGTTACAATAGTGGTTCTGCACACACATACACACGTAGGGCCGGTGGACAGGGTTAGCACACAGCAGGACTTTGAGAGCCGGGTACTGGGAGCTGCCGCCCACTGCAGTGGTGCCGAGAGCCAGGGACGTGTGCAGTTAGCTGGGTAATGAATCCAACGTGATGGGGCTCCGGCTGCCCACCTCCCCCTTCCATCCACAACACACACATTTGGCAGGCAACGTCACACGGGGACGCTAGATCTCATGTACAGAATGCATCACATAAATCATGTTGTCAGGCTTATTGTTATTGATGACACACACACACACAAGCGTAACACACGCACACACGGCGGGCGGTCGCGCCACAAACACACATCAAGAAAGAGAACGAGAGAGAGAGAGAGAGGGAGGTGGCGACAGACGGTGTGTGGAGGCGTGTGTATACACACAATCACAGAGAGAGAGAGAGAGAGAGAGAGGGAGAGGGGGGGAGGGAGAGAGAGGGGGAGAGAGGGGAGGGAGGGAGTCTTTTGATAGGGAGAATCCCACATCTAAACTGTGGTGTCGGAGTACGACAGTACACCATGTACTGATGGAAAGAAATGTCTACCCCCAGCAATGCAACACCTGGTTTATTAATGAGAACCTTTCAGAACCGGTCATTCATCAGAGGGGATTTTAAAAAAACATGCTTGTTTTACACATCTTCTTTGGGATTACTCAGTACAACATGTAAATCAACAGATGCCATCAACACAGACAGTACATACATATCCAGTATTCATTGAAGAGTCAGAGACAGAGACAGAGACAGAGAGAGAGGTGGAGAGGGAGAGGGAGAGAGAGAAAGAGGGCGCGACAGACATATAGAGATGCAGAGAGAGAGGGGAGGTGGGGAGCTAGAGAGAGACACGCACAGACTGAGACTCTGCAGGCAGCAGCCTCCTCTCTGTGTGTTTATCTGTCGTTGCAGTCACAGTCATTCCTGCTGCATATATTTTTGTGTCCTGTCCTTCTGGATCAGCGGTGGCTTTTCTCTTTGAGTAGATTTAAGCTTTATGTAATAATCTTGTGGGTCCCATCACCGCTGTGTGGTTGGACTGCCTGCTGTTGACTGCCTGCTGTTTAATTTGTTTGTGTGCCTGGGTGTGTGTGTGTGTGTGTGTGTGTGTGTGTGTGTGTGTGTGTGTGTGTGTGTGTGAATTTGTGCATACCTTATGTAAATAGAAATCATGCCAAAACCCCAATAGGGTCTGTAAGCTCTAATCAGCTTACAGCCAAAGTTTTAATCCCCCTGCACACCAACTCCTGTTTCAGTTTCTCATATCAAATGAGCATATTTGTACACATATTTGTTTTTTTTGGAGTTTGTTTCTCGTTATTTAATTTTTCCCTCCAGGAAATCCAGAAAATGTTGATTTATTAGTTTTTCTACTCTATCTTGTCAGGGATAAGTTGAAGCAGCACAAACACACACACACACACACACACACACACACACACACACACACACACACACACACAGGAACACAGTGAGTCATGCACTCACACACCGGTGCACCTCAATTGTCTCAGAGTGCCACATTAGTGGAGAAATGATTTTCTTTCAGACACCAGCCTAGTCTTCTATATACTAATTAGCTCATCATTAGGATGTTGCACGTATGATTGACGAGATAGTTCCACTTCATAGTCCTCTGTTGCCATGGCATCTGTTTAAAAATAGCCATTGTTATTTTTGGTTTCATGGATATTATCATGGTAAAATATCACTCACATGTGCAAGTGTTTGGAGAGAGGGAATCGGTAGTGGATTAGGTGTCATCCGCACACACACACACACACATACACACACACAAACTCAATGGCCCTTTGGTTGCCTTGAAAAGCACTCATTCATATACTACAGATTATTTCTGAAGTTACATTTACAGTACGTTCGACGTTAAATGAAAGGTTTTCTTAGACTGGTCTGTTTTTGTTTTGATACTGTAGTAGCAGAGTTTGACCTCTGGGTTCAAATCCTAGTTTCTGCATCCTTGGTCAAGAAGCATTTTACGGTCTTATTGTATAAGATAGAGCCCCTCCGAGTGAGTAAGTGGGAGACTTTCAGAATATATATGGATATTTTTCTCTTCATTTGTAGAATATATCAGTCATAGGATGTGCTTTTATTGATGTCTGTTTTATTGATTATTTAAATCATTATCAGTCAGCATTGACTCCAGGTATATCCAGGTTATTTTAAAGGTGACATGTTATACCACCAGGTGTGAGTGTGATTAGCCGCTACAAGACGTTTTGAAAATCGGTCTCTTCTGACCGCAAGTGGGCCTGTCCACCTAGATGCATGCTGGAGAGATCCGTCTACCAGCCTACCCAGTGGACTGCAGCAAGCGTTTCTCATCTATCGGTCATACATCTAAGTGGACACGCCCACCTGTGATGTCAGAAGAGGCCGATTTTCAAAGCGGCTTGTAACGGCTAATCACACACACCTGGTGGTATAATATGTCACCTTTAAGCTCGGAGCTAGTTGAAACGTCACACAATGCAGCTTTTAGGAGTTCATTGTAAGCCACTTTGAAAACAAAAAGTGGTCTCAATAGTTAAACGTGTGTGTGTGTGTGTGTGTGTGTGTGTGTGTGTCCCCTCAGTGCCGTGATCCTGGACGGGAAGATCTACGCCACGGGGGGCGTGGTGAGCAGCGAGGGGCCGGCGCTAGGCAACATGGAGACCTTTGACCCCGGCGCCAACAGCTGGACGCTCCTGCAGTCGCTGCCTTGCCCGCTGTTCAGGCACGGCTGCGTGGTCATCAAGAAGTACATCCAGAGCGGCTGATTGGTCGACGACAACCATAAATATGGAGCGGCGGGGGGGGGAGGGGGGGCTTCCAGGGTGAATGGGGGGGAGGAAGGCAGGGCTTTGGGAGGGAGGATAGCAGCTTAGTAACTTTGGGATCAATTCCCACCTTCGTCCGTCCATCCGTCCCCCCTCCCCCCCCCCAGCCCTGTACAGAATGTACTCACAGTTGACCTATCACGTCACGTCGTGAGACAACGGTGCCTATCCTCCAGTACTGTAGTCTTCTTCACTCGCCCGACCTGCACGGTGACTCTCTCTCTCACACTCTCTGTCTCAGTAGAAGTCACCCCCCCCCCCCCAACTCTCTCAGTTGGCTATTATTTTTTTGTAGTCTTCATCAGCCATGCTCACTCCTGATTTTCTGTTCCCCCCCCCAAAAAAAAAAGAAAAAACACATGAAGAAAAAAAGACGGACGTGACCATGTGACGTAAGCCATCCCCGGGCTCTGATTGGCTCCCTGTATATTTAGTGGGCGTCTTTGGCAGAGCAGGGGTTATGTTATGGCATTTTGATGTTTCTCACTAGTGACATCTATAGGACGAGAGGAAGTGGGACACCCCAGTCCTGGAACATGGTAAACCCGTTCACAGAAGAGTGCCATGATGATCTACTTAAAGACGCCGCTTATCTCCGTGTTTAAGACTTTTTTTGAAACCCTATTCTGTTGATGTACTGGATTTAACATGGCAATAAGGTGAAAACATAAACCGATTTTGAGTTCACAATACCCTGGTTTACTATAATAGACAATATAAATGCAGGCAAAATGCTGAGGATTTTTTTAAAATATATATATATAATCTTTTTGCATTATGATCGTTTGAATCATTTTGCATTGTGACTGCCAAAATCCAGCCATAATACTTTGATCTGGTGAGTGAGGCCCTGGTTGTAGCAGTCATATTAGGTTCTACCTTCATTTCAATAGCATGTTTCTTGGTGGGACATTGAACAGTACTGGACCTCGTGCAGAATGGATATGCTTTATTTTTTGTTTCCCCCCAGCAACATCCAAAAACATACACGGGATGAAAAGGCTCATCCAGCTAAAGCACAAATAGGCTTCATCTGTGACTTTGAACATCAAGACACATCCATGGGTTCATGTTTTTTATTTTTGGACCATTTTCCCCCTGCATCCTTTGTTTTGTAAAACACCAGTTGCGACCTGCTGCGAAAGACTGCTGGTTTGGCATTCTGTAAATAAGGGAAGGAAATATGTATATTTTAAAAACCTGGAGACGATTCTGTATAAATGTTTTTAGAAAAAAAAAAAAGATAGGTTGGTAAAAAAAAAAAAATGGTATGTCTGTAAATCTGTACCCTGAGAAATTAACAATTATTAAAACCTGATACATATACCTGAATATGCTTGACCTGTGTGGTGTCTTTTCCAAGAACCTGTTATTCTGTTTGTTTGTCTTCGGTTTTTATAAATTGACATTCAAGGATAAAAAAAAATCCAGAGATGAAAGTGCCGTTTATAATTAACATTATGTACATCATCTTTGTTTTTGTGTGGAGAAAAGAATGCTTCTTTACTAATTAAAGGCAAGCGGGAGGCTTTAAGTATAGGTTGTTTTTCAAATAATATTCAGACATCTTTCAATTTAAAGGAAACTCAAGAACATTAAATTAGAAAAAAAAAATGCAGCCTTGATCATTCCCGCCCTCCGACAACTTGGAAGACATTTGTTTTGATATTTAATTATGAAGAGTTTCCCTATGAATACAAATCTTAACGAATGCTTCTCTACACGTCCCACTGTATTTGGATCTTGATATTGTAAGTGAATAATTCAAGCTAGATGACTTTAGAATACCTTTAAATTTTTTATGAAACTAAAGACAGCACATTTTCCAAAAAAAAAACCTCACACAATAACAATTTGCACCTTTATTTAAGTATATCACAGCAGTTTATTTCAGAAGTACAGTAAGTGTTACATTTTAAATTTAAATTTACACTAAATGTAACACATACATAAGAATGGGTTTGTGTTTATTATTTTCCAAAACAGAAATCTGAAAATGCTACAAAAGCTATTGACAAAATGTGTCAAAAAAGTGTGGAAAACATGTAAGAAAAAAATGAACGCCATTATTGGATTAAGTAGTCTCAACTACCAGACAAAAATTGGTTGTTAGTCCTAAATTCATCAACATTAAAAGTGTGACATTTCACTATCAATTTATTTTACTCCGAAATGCATTTTTCATCAAATGTATAACCCTCTTGGCAAAAGGACACAAAAGTAACTAAACAGAGGGGAAGAAAGTACCAGTTTGAATACACCCATCTTGTGGTCTGTAGGACAGAGCGAAATGCCATATTTTATTGTGAAACTCTGTTCTGCGATTAAGTTTTGAACCAGTATGTTAACCATCTAACCCCAAAGCACAATGGAAATAAATAGAAACTTTAAAGAGCAAGTGTTGCGCGTGTTGAACCTGAGAGAACTGTAAACCCTAAATTCCCCTCACAAGCAGCCCCAAAAAACCTGCTACACAAACGCTAGACAACTTTCAACTGTTACACATCAAATGTACAAAAAAAAAGACATTATACTGAAAATGAAGTGTAAAAACATGTTTAATATCATTAATAAATAAAGGAAACAAATAATAGATCCAAGTGAGATGAGAACCTGCAAAAAACATAATTTGAAGAAAAACAAATTCCATCGTGATAATACAAGGCAATACGCCGACTGAAAAAAAAAAAAAAATCTGCTCTGTCAACTCAAAAGTTTTAAATCATACAGTTGAAGAAGTTTCCTTAACATAAGCAACGATTCCTTCAGGCTCAATTGTAAACAGACGAACCTATGGAAACAAAATAAAAGCCTTCCCCCCCCCAAAAAAAAAAAAAAAAAAAGTAAAAATACACCTGGGATTACTGCGACAGACGTGGTGGAACAGATCATGTTGTACCTTCGCTGGTATGTGCTGCGACAGTTGTCAGAAAAAAACAAAGCGAAAAAAAAAAAAAGTACTGCGTACTATAACCCAGTAAACTCACATGTGTTTATGTGGTTGTTGTGTTCAAAATAAATTAGGCTGAGGTAGCTCTGGTTTCTCTCTGCAGTAGTCCCGAGTGCCAGGCCGTGGATGCCAGTCTGTTTGCGCTTTCTTATCGGACCGCGCGGTGGAAGCGGAGGAGAAGGCCGTGGTGAGTGCGGGGCGATGGAGAGATAGCGATAGACGGAGGGAGTGTATTGACGGCGGTCTGCGACGTTGCAGGGAGACCGACCGTGTTTGTGACTGAAGCCCGCGAGAACAGGCTTCTCGTTCAAACAAACAAAACAAGCATGGCAACGCCGGGATTATTATTTCAGAACATCAGTAGACGCGTTTGACTTACTGCAGACAAGATGACAAATATTGTGTTGGCCTCCGGAGTCGAAAGTTTTTTTAACTGATGTACGAGGGAAGAGAAAAAAAAAAATCAAATGGAAAACAGGCAAAACCACGACGAAAAAAAAACCCCAAATGAATTTAATTTCTTAGTGACGAGCACTGCCTAGAATGTCCTTGATCATTATCACACGCCGACGACTCGGGAGAAGAAAACAATTTCAACATTGATTCCGGAGCCATTTCGTGTGCGTCTCTCTAGAAGCAGGATGACAAAACAATACGGGTGACGAATGTGTTTCCGTGCGGGCCGTCTGACATCGGATCTTGAGTGTTTCAGTGTCGAAGTGAACAAGCACCACTGTATTCGCAGCCTAGCACCTATGAAGAAGAGCTGGTTGAAGGGGGGGAGGGGGCGGGGCACACCATGGCACAGAGAATCCTGCTTGTGAACCAGCCAATAAGATGCTGGCATTGTGGAGTCACTTCCCTAATTAAAGCTGCGTGGGTCTATTGAACGGAACGTACGCTCAAATTTCTGTACATTTAAACTCAAGTTTAAGTGGAGGTGCGCCTGCTGACAGGACTGCGAGGCGGACACCCCGCCATCAAAGCATATGTATGATGTATATGCTTTATATGTGTGAGAGATGATGTCACTCCTTCTGCTGTTTGCTGTCAATTTGAGTATTTTTTTTATAGAATTTTTTATTTTGGGGTAAGTAATAACTCCTTTGTCCCATGTCCCAAGTGACTCAATTGGTGAGAGTGAGAGAGTGTGTATATAAACACACACACACACGTACACCTATAGCTCAACACAAAGTGGGGGGGGCAGAGAGTTGAAATGTGTGTCCCCCCCCCCAGACCGGCGACGAACCCCAAATAAAACACTGAAACCGGGCCGACGTACGGAATCACCCACCACGCTTCAAATAAGGCACACGCTAGGCAGTGCAAAAAAAAACTACAGACGCGCTTCCAGTTTGTACCGCTTCCAGTTTGTACCGCTTCCAGTTCCCCCCCCGCCTGGGAGTCGGGTGAGGGAGCGGAGGCGGCACGGGGGGAGGGCGGGGGCACAGCTTGAGTGGGAAGGGAAACATATACACTGTGAACGGGCTGTGTGTGCGTGTGTCCGCGTGTGTGTGTCTGTGTGTGGGAGGGGCCTGTATCATTTGCCGCCAACGTCGCCAACATCACGATCTAGCGCGACGATCGGGGACTTGGGAAGTCGCGGAGAGGTCCGAGAGTTTCGCAGTTCGGAGGGAGAGGTTTTTTTTTTGCGTGCACCGTAACGCGGTAACTCAGAAAGTAGAACTTTGTTTTGGCTAGCTGCTCCTTTTATTATTTTTTCGTCGTTATTGTTTTTTTGTTTTTTCTCCATTTTTTTTTTTCTTTTTACAAACGCAACCGCAAGAAACATGTCGGTGAGACGCTGAGGAATAGGTGGTTTTTTTTCCTCCATCGACGGGCCAACTAAAAGTGTGTGAACACAAAAATCTGTGTTAGGGGTGAGCGGGGCTGGGACAAAGAATCGCAATAATGGAGACTGCAAAGAGGTTGGAAATGGGCCATGTTATAGCAGGGGGGGGGGGGGATGAGATAACCACCGAATGATGAAACGCTGCACCAAAGGGCGCGAGAGTAGAATAGTTCAGTGATCCAGAACCTCGCCCGCCCCCGTTTCACATTCACACTTCTGCTGGTGAGGATCTTCTCAGTGTGTGTGTGTTTGTGTGTGTGAGAGTGTGCGTGTCCGTCACTCGCACACTTGTCTTTAGCATTTTTTTTTCCCAGTCTGCATTAGTGTGTCTGCACAAACGTGTGTACACGGCCAGCACCTATAAAAGACAGGGGCAGGTCTGACATCACCCAATCAGTGTGATTGTAGCTTGTCCAGGAGTCCAGAGTCTGAAGGTAATCCAAAGAGCAGCATGGATAAACGTTAGCATAGCACCCGAGTAGCACCAGGGTGGCCTGTGGTTGTGTGCATGAGTTTTTCAGTTTGTGTGTGTGGCTCTGTTTCTGAGTGTGTGTTGCCTTGCGTGTGTTGCCTCATGTGTGTGCGTGTGCGTGAGTGTGAGTGTGTGAGTGTGTGTGTGTGTGTGTGTGTGTGTGTCTGGATGCGTGCGTGTGCGTCTGTGTGTGTTTCTTTGCACTTGTTTCTTTGCGTTTGTTTCTGTGTATGTATATATCAGTGTGTGTGTGTGCGTGTGTGTGCGTGCGTGTGCGATTGACACAACACCTCCAGGAGTTTGGTTATGCAGAACCGATCTGGGTCGGGCCAGTTCCCTGAGACAATAGCACCATAGAATGTCCCCTTCTCCACGTCCTCGCTCCGGGCATAGGAAGGGGGCTGGATTTGCTCTTTTTTTTTCGCGTTTCCCCATCGTCACCACTGTCACGTTGAAGGACTGGACTCTTAACGTTGCCCATAGTCTCTCTCTCTCTCTCTCTCCCTCTCCCTCCCTCCTCCGTGTTTTGTTCTGCGTCTTGTTTCGTCTTGCCTCCGTGGTCCAACACTCTCTTACTCCTCTCCACCCCCGGGGGAGGGGGCTTCACCCCCGCCCCAGAGTGACTTCTGGGTCTCACAGGAATGTGTCGAAATGCTGGAGGCGCTCTTCCATATCCTGTAGCCATCCAGCCGGAGAGGAGAGCGGGAGAGAGAGAGAGGGAGAGAGAGGGAGGAAAACACATAGCGATTAATACACATGAATATGTAGCGGGAACATACACACGTAGCATCTGTGCTCTACAGAATGTAAATATTACTTTGGGGTTTCCGCGGTGGCAAAGCGCCTTCACGATGATGAATGGCGTAAAATGAAGCAGAGCAGTTTGGGGATGTGGGAAGAGGGGCTTGGAAATAGCGTAGTTTGACACTGACTAAATCCCAACACTGGCGAATAAAGAGAGATGGATGATCGCCTGCAAGAGACCATGATTAATGCTTTGATGATGATGCGATGTGCGTGCGTGTGCGTGCTGACTTCGGTGTGTGTGTTTAAATAGAGTGCAATAGGCTCTGATTCTGTACTTGAGTACGTGATGCCACTCTCCGTTGCCAATACAGATTCCGAGCACTAAACTTTTAGAAGGAAGTATTAGTTAACGGTTTGAATCTGGACCAACATTGCTGCAGTCGAATGCATGTCAACTTGAGAGGAAAACGTCTGAAATCCAACTCGACAGGATTTGTGTGGTATCTTTGTACCGAGAGGATTGTCATTCTTTTGATACAATATCGTTTTTTCGCCCCGTATCGGACAGATATCCGATATTGCGTCCCTTTTCAAATCAAAGGAAAATGCTTCAAAAACAAAAAGTCTAACTCGACTTTCCGCAGTATAACGCCACACACACTAATGTCCTGGAGCAATGCACCATTAGATTTCCCCTGCAGTTTAAAACGTTGATGAAACCCAGTTAAAAAACAACAAGCCCGGGTGCGCCGGCTCCGTTGTGTAAACGGTACCTCCGACACACCGAGAAGATGTGCAGAAGTTTGAGCAGCATTTGGAGCAAAGTGTTCATAATTAACGCAGAATACAGCAGATGGCTGAGATGACACGAGTGCAAGTTGCCATGTTAATCAACGTAGCGATGTAGCCGTCACGCAAACAGGTGTAGTCT
>NC_140289.1:2779064-2809064 GCF_964030765.1 Micromesistius poutassou
TCCAGCATAGATGCAGCCGCTGGTGTACATGCTGTAGCTGCTCTCTCTCTCTTTTTTTTTTCGTTTCCCTGTGCTTTTTTATAACGATTGTTTGTTTGAACCCTTGGCTCCGGCCTTGTTAGTGTCCCCCGCTAGCTGGCCATGCATGACTGCAACGGCTGCCTACGTATAATTAGTCGAACGTCGTCGGCCCACGGTAGCTGGGACAAACAAACTAAAATAAAAAAACGTTAACGAGTGCTCTTCTGTTCCCGGTGAACGCGACGGCAAGGTGCAGGAGTGGAATGCAAATTATGCGGAGGTGTACTTTATCAGTGAGTCCAAATTACTTTGGAAAGACTCAAACCTGCCGCCCTGATACATGAAAAGCGCAGCAGCTGCTCCTCAGCCCCCCCCCCCCCCCACCATCTCCCTCACTATCCTGTCTGCAAAGCTGCACCCTAACACAGCTGCACGTGGCTTGCTCATCTTCAATCAAGTGTCAGAAGGCAGAATCCCAACTTCAGCTGCACGCGATCAGAAATAATATTTGGTTGAAAAAAATAAGTGGCTCGCGCAATGTTTCGGCAGTTATTGATGTCAGGACTCCAGGTCTGCCCCGTGTCCGTCCGTCTGACCTACATTAGTTTAGCCAGGATATACACAGGGACAAAGGATGGACAAAGACAAACAGAGACATATTAACAAAAACAAACGGAAACATATGGACAGAGGACAGACAAAGACAGACAGACGAGGGATACAAAGGCTGATAGACAGAGACAATACAGACAGAGAAGAGAAAGGGGAATAAACGGACAGACTGACAGCGAAGGTGACAGACCGAGAGAACGACAGGCAGACAGGTATGGATAGTGGTGTAGCACTGACCTCCAGTAGCTGGGTCTTGTCGTAGTCCCGGCGGTGCTGGTAGATACACTGACTGAGGAGGGAGTACAGCCTCTCCAGCTGATCCACGCTGTAGCCATCGCTCTTCCGCACCAGCACACCCAGCAGAGCCTGCAGGGATTAATTACACACATTAACGCATTAACAAACTTTGAATCACACAGCATTGAAGACACATGTGCACACATACAAAGATAAGTGCATTGCATATGTGTAAATCCAGGGGAAAGTACATCTCAAAGGACTCGGCCACATCACACAGTATGCAGTAGATGCCGGCGCTGAGAAATAACAGCGTCTAGTTAGTGGAAGAAGTGTAATGTTTTGGGGGTCAGCTGTATTCAAAAGCAATTACGATCAGAGTGACAGCTAATTAAAGATAATCATAATTAGTAGCTAGTTTACATTTCACTGCTGCTTTAATTAAAACATCCTGGACAGTCAGAGGCTCTTCTAATTGACCCAAGCCTCGCATTCTACCCAAGCCAAAGTGTGTGTACGTGCGCGGGTTTGAGGCCCAGAGCTCATCGGAATGCATGGACAGCAATCACAGTGGTAAAGTAGCAGTCATCACACTCAATGCAAACAGATGTCTGAGTGGGAAAACGTTCTGAGAGCACATCGAGAGTGTGCGTCTGTTAAACACCATGGTAATGTATCAATTAAATTAAATACAGTTTTTTGCTCTAAATCCTCTTATCGGTGAAAGCTGAGGAAGACACAGAACTGCACGCCACTGCGGCATGATGGGAAACGCTGTGAATCCGACGGAAGCTAAGCTAACAGCGGGAAGTGTTGGCTTGATGGTAATATCCAGCCATCAAATTGAGGATTCATATAAATAGTTCATGATCCCACCTATCCGGGTGGCTTGTATCACTAATTGCCTTGAAATATTTCCCTTACTCCACACTGAGGAACACGTACCGAGTACATTAGCCTTCGTACATGGTCGTAAGAGGTAGTGCATTTTGGCGGGATTTAACGGGTTGCTGAATAAGCCAGCAAGCTGTGTGTATTGATCCTGGCAGATCAACACCAAGAAATAATGTATTTAATATAATTAGAGAGTCACGAAGACGATAGTGCTGATGCACAGAATGGTAAATGTTTTGAGGCCAAATAAAATGCTGACTTGAAATAAATCTTTCAGAGAATTATTTTACTGTACTTTGTGGGCGGATTGGCGGAAGGAGAAGAGGGTATTTTCTTTTAAATAAATATTGTAAAGGCTTGTGGTATTACAATACTTTCCTGCATTGTATGTGCATTTATATCCCATACACCACGTTAAACGCAAATAAAAACACAACTCTTGGTATCTGTTGAAGAATGTGTGTGCCATAGATGAACCCAAGTACCTTGATAGACAAGCAATTCCTGAAATCAAATGAATGACCTCTTCTAGCCCAGCTAGTATTTATCCAAGATATCAGTTTAATAGCTCCCTCCACCCCCCACTGTGACAAAAATAGTAATTTCCTTTCATTGTATACCAATTCAACTTGAACTATGCTTATTACAGACTTAATCGTCTGAGGAGAACAAATTTGACGATAATGCCTGTATTCACACAGTCCTAATTTAATCCATCAGTGTGCGAGGATTAGCGGCTGATCTCCCCCTCACATAGACTGTCAGATAAACTATATCCCACCGGTTTAAATAAAACACACCTGGAAGGTTTGTTTTTTTCCAAACGTGTCAAATTTAAAAGCGAAAAACTATGGCTTCCATTATTTAATTGGCTGCCTGTTTTTTTCCCGTATATTCCTTTCTCTCCAAAGACCCCATCACTACCACATCGCTTCTGCTCTCCTCTACTCCTCCTCTACCCCCCCCCCCCCGCCATTTATTTATTTAGGATACCTCACTATTCTCGGCTGCAATCATCTCCTTTCTTCAACCCTTAATGCCGTTCTGCTTCCTACTTGCTTCCCTGCTCCTCATCTCCCCCAGCTACTTTTTTCTGCATCTCCCTCGCCCGTTGTTAGCTGATTGCAGAAGTGCTCTCAGCACGGTTTGTTATCATGAATGGCATGGATGTGAAAGAGAAAGAAAAAAAAAAAAGACGTGTGAGAAAGAGTCTGAACGGAGTGACTGTGCCTTCGGGTCACATTGGGGAGAGAGAGAGAGAGTGTGGACAGGCTCAGCAAGATAGTGAGCTCAGGGAGCACAATGGGACAGCAATCCCACGCATTAAAGGGTACAACTGACAAGGTCCATTTAGCCTTACACCCTGCCACCACCTATCTCTCCCTCGTCCTCCACCCCGCCCGCTCTGTCCCAAGGCCACATCGTGGATCACATCTTCTTCAATAACCCCCCTCCCCCAGTTCTAGCCAAGCGCCTGAAGGGTACCGCGGGGGGACCCCACGGGTCAAGGTGGACATTAGCTGCACTCAGTTTATTTTTGCCTCGACTTAAAGATGATGAAATAGACGGGGAATAATATTGTTTTGCTCGTATATGTATATATATATATATATATATATATATATATATACATTATATAAGGGCTGATTTGCACATGAATTCTAATTAATCCAATCGATATTATTCATGTGGGGAAAAGCAGTATTTGCTTCCCCCGGCATACATACATTGCTTTATTTCCATATTTTCTGAAACTTTTCCAAATAAATGCATTTCACATTGGCCATAACTAAATCTGCATGGCGGCGGCAGCGGCGGGGGCAGTTGCAGCGTTTGTTCCCCCCCCCCCCCCCCCCGCCCTCCGTATAAAGACCCACACCACACACACACGGGGTCACATTCCGTCGCCGTGGCAAATTGCCTAGGACGAAACCAGAATGGTATTTTAAACTGCTTTCCGATGTCGTATGGGGACTTCTGAAAGGACCCTAGCGCTAAGGCATCTTTCCATGGTCGCACGGTCCGTTTCGTCCGTGGTTGTTTATGAGCGCAGCGCTCCAAACATGGCCACACCGCCACATACGCGGCCATGGGTGAAAACCCGGGCAAGCGGTGCGGGTAGCGGATTTAAAAGTTGTTTTTCGCAGCGTATCAACAAAATATTTCTTTGGGGGTTTTCACAGGGTCAAGTGTGTGAGTGCTTGGGTAATTCCAAACATCCAATTAGACATTGGAAAGCAGTTGTAAAGACCAATGTATTTCCCAGAGTTAGATCATCCGTTTCCATTATATCTGCCTGTGCCGACCAGTAGAAATTGGGTCAAGGGATCCTTTTATTACGCTAAACATTTCTAATGCGTTATTTTTCATTCCAATTAATTGATCTAGCCAGCACTAATAGAGATAGATGTAAAAGAAAATGGACAATATTTAGTTGAATCCTTTTTAGCATTAAATTAAACTGACTGGATTCCACTTTGCTGCACTGGACCGGATGGGCAACACCATCGCCGCTCGAAACAAAATAAGGATCCAGGATTAAATACCGTTGGTGTGGGCTATAAATCCTGCGGTGCTTCCACAAGGACATCTGTGGTCGCCCGGTGTACCCCCAAAACTTGATGCTCGCACGGACGACAAGGGAGTTCTTAATGTGTGTGCGAGGGGTGATTAACGTGTGATTCATGGGGCTCGGCCCAGGCCTTGACAAGGTAACCTGGCTCTCCATTGTGGAGGTATTCCAAAAGTTCTGTTATTTAACCAGCTTACCTATGGAAAAGACCCACCCCCACACTCTCTACCGTGATGCCCTTCATGGCTGGGCTAACAAGATCAGTGACGGACCCCCCGCCTGTGATTTGCAGAACCTAAAACCGCTGCAGTATCTAGGCTGCCATATGTTTCCATCTCTGGTGCACACTTACTAAACAACATTCTGTAATTGAGACTGGGTCCGTTGGCTACACGGGGGACACCGAAATAGATGATGAGCTAATGGAACCGCTTTGAAACGTGCCACTGATGAGCTAAAAAGCCATGTTCAAACTGATATCGCCGTTTCCCCCAAATTCTAAGTGTCTCCTTAGCTACAGCAGTTTCCTACGTTCCAGTGGTCTGACTTCTAGCAGTTTCCCCAAGTTTTGTGCACTTGAGCACAAACTCTCCCCCCCGCCCCCCCCCCCCCCCCGCCCCTCTTGCTGAGGGAACAAAAAAAGAGGTATGATTCAGGAAGAGAAAGGATCCTGCAGAGTGGGCCCAGCAGTCCCAGTCACCAGGGACACAATTAGGCTCCCATGTCTGCCTCAAACACCCATGATTAAACCCCCAATTCCATCACTCTCCTCCCATGGTGCTGCATTGAAACTTCCTCCAATAGCACAAAACGAATGAATTATAAACATTCCAAGTTGTGCAAGTAAGACAATGTGTCTGTGTCTCATATCAAAATTATATATATATAAATAATAAATATATATATAAAAAATATGTGTGTGCAAGCATGCACCTGGGTGCATAAGTTTGTGTGTGTACATGCGTGAGTGTGTGTGTCTGAGATTATGTGCATACACCGATATGGGTAATTACTTTTTAAATCAAGACTCCCGACAACAGAGTGCCCGCTCACGAGAAGGACGTACAGGCTTGCGAAGCACGGTTGGTTAATAACATGCAGATTCCATCTTGTAAAGGTGACACCAGAGCGACCAGGGCCAATCATGACAAGTGTGACAGAGAGGGGGGAATCAGATTCTGCAGCGCTGTTACAGCTAACGCGGTGTAACCGCAAATTAAAATACCACTCCGCTCGTTTCAGCCGGGCTGATTGAAACAGGAGTAGGGCGAGGGAGAGGGCGAGGGAGCCAGGCATCCGGAGAAGGCAGAGGCTCTTGGTGGCTTTCACCCTCAGACCAGACGTGTCGGCTGGTCTCTGCCGTATGATGCATGGGTTTCTGACACGGAGAGGCAGCCAGTGTGTGGTATGTCACAGACGACATGGCGACATGTGACCGAGTGCAGCGGGGGGTGGGGGGTGGGGGGTGGGGGGCTGGTGTGAGAAAGAAAGAAACCCAATAGCATGTTTGGCATCTGGAGAACAGGCGTGTGGCTTCAACACTCACTTAAACCGTGACTCAATGCACAGTCTCCCGTTCAAAGATTGAACCTCCGTTTACCGTCAAAACGCATGTTCCAACAACCGATCGACCTCCACCACGTTGCCCTTGGAAATGTGGTGGAGGTCGGTTTTAGAATTAAACATAAGCGGTTGCAATTAATTAGCAGTAAAGCACGGTAGTAAGAACACCCTGCTGTCATGGCATTGACGGTGCGTGAGTTTCCTGATGGAGCATACAAATGTGACTAGTTTGGATGTTTCGTAATAAAAGGTCGTCTAAGTGGTTGCAATCAGTTAATTGCCCCAGGAGATGTGCCCTACTGAGAATCTCAGATATTGGATCAAAAACAAACACAAACAGCAAATCAGGGAAGATAATGATTCCTCAATCCATGATTCCTGCTGTTTGCTGAACTATTACCCGGGATTTAAGAAAGACAAAACCATAAACAAATCTGACTTTATTACTTTCATTGTGCCAACAGGAATAACAATTGAGGAGGCTTGGGTTTTTAGTGTGTCTGTCTGCCTGTCTGTGCGTGTCTTTGTGTGTGTCTTTGTGGAGGATGAAACAGAGGGCCGAAGACATCATCTGCCAGAGCCTTATGTTCCGTCGGCAACTCCGGATGGACTGCACTCGAACCAAGACACACGGATATAACCGCAATTACATGCAAATAGATATGCTGTCAGGACCATCAGTGCGAATGAATACAAATGAAAGGAGCACTTCAAAAGTGATCTATTTTTATTGACGATCAGAGGGATGGCGGCTGCGCCACCATTAATCTGTTCTTTCCCAGAAAAGGACTCGGGGAAATGGCTACTCGGGCTGGAGGGGCGACCCTCTATTATTAGTGCTAAAAAATGAGAGGAAATGGCAAGCCAAGATGGACCCATTTCTGTTGACAGGCGTCTCAAACACAGGAAATCTTGAAGCGCCGTAATAGCCGAACATCAAGCAGAAGCAGACTTTTAGCATTCGAGCATAGGACAGAACAGAGCCGGGTAAAGCCGTCTGAAAGGAGAACTGCACAGCAGACAGTAATCTGTGTGCTCTTGGCAAGATGGGGGGATGGGGGGGGAGGAAACGCTGGACCAGATTGGATTCGTTGTTATCCGATTTTCTGACTGCAATCTTCAGCACTGCTTCCACTAGTCCATCTGTGGACCAGTCGGACTGATTATTGATGAAAGAGACGAATCTGAATCAGAGAGGGCTGGCAGTGGTGAGTGGAACAAGCCCCGGAATCCTAATTCATCCCCGCCAAAGACGGCGTCCGCAATCACTTTTATTTACAAGAAATAAGTCCCTTTGGCAAAGTGTAATACGGGTAATCACTAAACTCTGCTGCCACTCTGAAGAAAAACACAATCTGGTCACGGAAAGGTGAAAGAGGAAAAACTCTTGCGTCGATGACTAAATTCCAACGCGGCTCCGCGGGCCCTTCCATCAAGTTAGACGTCACCGACGGACGGGCGATCGATGCATATTTACTAAAAGAGGAGACGACGAGGAGGCAGGGGAGGAAACGGCGACCCTCTCAAAGGGATAAACACGCAAGCGGCAACGTTCCGGCCCAAACTGAGCCAGCGGAGATCTGCTTAAACGGCAACTCTCGTCCCGCTCCCCGGAAATTCAATTTGTTTCCGTAAGCTGGGGGGATGAAAAAGCAATTATTCACAGTCGTCCCTTTTCACGATCTGTTTCTCTTACGGTCTCGCTTCTCCCCGACAAATAAGCCTCCAGATTAGCACGGTGTGGGGGGGGCGGGGGGGGGCGGGGGGGGGGGGCGGCGTGGCATGGCGGGGCCGGCCAGTCACAGCTTTTCGGTGACTGCGGCAATCGAAAGCGATCCGAAAACAAAGCCGGCCAATCGAATTGAAGAAAAGCGGCCGAGCCCGGGAGAAAGGACGAGAAACGCACTCCCTGATCGTCCCTCTGGGATGGTGGTGGTGGGGCGGGGCGGGGGGCAGGGCGGAGGGAAGGCAGCAGATAATGTGTTGATGGCAGGATGTCACTTTGATGCATGGAGAAAAGAAAGGAGCGAGCTTGCGTCAGGAGAGCACTTCTTTTACACCAATTACACGACATGTCTTCAATAACCTAAGTCCCTTGGACTGATCACAGTGGGGGGGGGGGGGAGGGGGACCCCCTGAAGCCAAGGCTCCAATTTACACTGGGGGTATTAGGTGGGACCCGGGCGTGACTGCGCAAAGAGCTAGATCGCTGCGTGACACATTTCACGTTGCCTTGAACACGTCAATCAACCCTGGAACAAGTCTGTGAGTCTAGCAGTGTGGAAAGAGGCTCATGTTTGAGTCATGGGCACCCGGGTTCTTGTAAGAAGTTGCTGGGCGACAAACACCTGTTGATTGAGAGATGTGCGGATGCCCAGTCACTTTAATTGGATCCCTCCCTGCTCAGATGGAAAGGAGGGGGGAGACGCTGATGGGAGGAAGATGAAATGGGATGGGGGGGACGGGGGGGACGGGGGGGGGGTATATGGATGGAAGGGATAAGCCTTTAAAGTTTGAGTTATCCATCTGAGAAGGGCAGTGTGAAACTACCAACTCGAAGGCAGACCTATAGATCTGGGAAAAGCTTAAATGCAGTCGCCCATGACGGATAGCATGCTTCCCAATACCTTACGCTTCAACATCCCTCATCCAAACTTTACCTTGGTTGTCTTTGCTACTTTGTTGAAAGACTTTAAACTAAAAAAGTGGATTGCATTCTCCGGGAATTGCAATACTGTGAAACGGTTTGCCCTGGCACATAGCTATAAATAATAAGATAAATCTCCGCGAAGGAAACACTTGTGATTAAATGGCCTGTTGGGTTCGGGACGGGGTGCTGTTTAATATTATTAAGTATGGAGTGGGATAAGTTTTTCCACTCAGATCCGAGGTTCGTCTCAAGGCGCCAGAGGAATTATGTGCGATTAAAAAAATAAAAGATACACCTATCAACATTTCACACCACATGATGCCTCTCTTAGAAAAAGAGTGAAACGCTCTATTAAAAAACTAATGTGAAAAGATATTCAACAATCTTTTTTTCTTAAACCCTGCTACACTAAATATGAATAAAAACATATTGTTAAGACTCCTAGATTATAGCTCATACTTCCGTAATCAGCATTCTAATTAGTCTGTAACAGTATGCCAATTCACCACAGCTGGTGCTGTGGCTACCAATGAAACTCTAATCGACTCAACAGTGACCGTTTTACTTTAATTGTAATTATTTAAATTGTTGAAAGGGGAAGGCAAAATTGGATTCCAATGTACTTCCTGGCGTGGATCCAGTTATATGTCACGTCCAGTAATCTAACTTGTTTCATGAATGATCATTGGCTGGGCTGAAGCACTTCCTAAAACCTTTTTATGAGTGCTGGAGGATTTGAGGCAGCACAATGTTGCATAAAAGCGTTCACGAGTCGTCTATTTGAAGTTTGCCCAGATGTCTGCTAATTATTTCAAGACATAAGATGACAAAACTAAAATCTTTTGCTGATTTAAAAGCATCCTCCGGTATTTCTACTAAAGTATTTTTTTTGATTGAAGTTTGATTAATAATGTAAAAGAATAAAACAAAAACAAATCTACAACCATTAGAGGGGAAACTTTTGCTGTGGGTCTAGTTTCCCAAACAAGTAGCAAAGAGAGCATGAAAATAAAAGCCAAGACAAATACTTTACCGAAAGTCGCTGGTGGTCAATGATGAGTGGTGGCGGTGGCGGTGGTGGAGGAGGAGGAGGAGGAGGTGGAGCGTTGAATGGAGTCTCCTCCGTTTTCTCTGCAGATTGCACAATCTGTTCTGATTGGCTCCTCGTACGTCGTCTCCCGCTGAACCCTATGGATAATCAGTTGGGAGAAATGATTTGACTGACCGGCAGGCAAAAGTGGAAGGATCTCAGCAAATAAATACGACGACAAGAAGAGGTTTAGAAGGGAAAAAAAGATGAAGGACACGTCAATGGTATACAACCCCTTTGAAGCAACGAACCGCATAAATGCTGGATGCATTCAAAGAATATATCCCTTTACCTGATGCCACATCTACCAGATGAACGCGGCACAATATGGGTGGTATTGTATCTATTTGAAGCCTGCTCCACTGAGAGCACAATATTTCATTACTGCACTGTTTGCCTTCATTTTATTACACTGCTCAAAGAAAAAGGCCTGGCTGGAAACAAAGGGAGCTGGCTCAATTTGTAAAGAGCGACAGACAGAGAGCGGGAGAAATGTGGAGGGAGAGACCGTGAGAGACAGTGAGACAAAGGGGGGGACGAGGGGGGGACGAAGAGAAGGAGCCAAAGACACAGAGAAAAAGGAAGACGGAGAACGAGCTGTCAGCTGGTGGTTGTTTGGACAGCTTCAACTGATTCGATTTTTGTGTCTGGTTGCACTATACTGGGATGGCTTCCACTGGCTGCTCTGCCACCACAGGCCTTAAGGTGACCCCTGCATTCTGCAGCCAGAACACACACTTTAACTTACGTTCAATAATCAACTAACACTACACCGGGCTAACAATCAAGGGGGAGGGGGGGGGGGGGACAGTTATGGGCAATATAGGAAATAAAAATAAATAAAGCTGTGACAGAGTCGGAGACAGCCTGCAAACTATGCAGTTATTTTATACAAAAGGAAGAAATAAATGTCAGTGGGATTGCATATTCCACAAAAAGGTGCATATAACTTTTTTTAAGCCCCCAGAGGGGTCTCCATTTGAAATATACAGTATGCTAAGCCAAGGGAAGACGCTTTATATTCCAAATGCTTTTTGTATTGCATTATTCATGTCCTCTCAATTGTGGAAGCAAAAGCAAACGTAAATCAAGAGTTCTGGATGACAATCAACTGAGCCATTCATCACGGCTACTGTATTTTGGGCAAGGCTTAGAGTTGACGGGACAAGTATCTGTTGTGGATTATTCACCTTTCTTTACTGCTTTTCTGCCAACTGCTTTTTAGAGATATTGTCTTTATAGTGAAAACGTCGACCAAACGTTGTATTTTGGGTATTTTTACCTGCTGCTTTAGAATGAAGGACACACAAGGGTTTGGTCGGGCGTGTAAAAGTCTTAAGTAATGGCTTTGCTCACTGCATACTTGCAAAGTACATACCGGTAGTTTCTTGAATTCCTTTTCCCTTAAAATATGTTTCTGTAGCTAAGTAGCAATGCAGCCATTTTAAATGTGTACTAATGGACAGATGGTCTTGCTCAATCAACGTAAATGTGATGTTTCCGGTTAAATAATTCCGTCGAATTAGGACATGCGCACATGTTTAACCATTGAAAAAGAATTATGCCCTTGCATAACTCTGTGCCCATTGTAATGTGAATTACCCATAGCAATACATTTTGCATGAACCAGGGCTGATAGGGGATATCTGTCCGATAGCAGGCGACACAGGGTATTGAAATACCAATGTGAAACCGCTCGCATATTTAATAAACTACCCTTCACTTTTGCCATTGAGGTTTTATTAAATGTCTCAAATAAGGAATACCAGAAATGTCACGATTTATGTTTCAATGACCTCCATGGCTTAACGTCTGCGGATTCTGCAAAGGGTTAGATTGAAAAGGTTCCCAGCGTGGGTGTGAGCGGCGTGGCAAAAACAGAACCCAGTACCTTCTTTATCGCAGTCCTCTGCATCGTGGCCTTCGTCTGCTACCTCCGCTCCAGACCTTTGTTCCTGCGGCGGCAGAACCTGAGTTTCTCCAGCCTCCGCCGTGACGCCCGGCTCCTCCGGCCCGGGTTTCGCCGAGCCTTCAGCCACATCTTGCGCGGCCGCTTCCCCCTCCCCGCAGCTCTTTGCGGGGCTGGAAGAGTCCAAGCTGTCCATGGACTCGTCCCCGTTCACGCACTCCGGCCCCGAGGCTCCGCCGTCCCCTTTGTCCTTTGCTTCTGCGCCCAGGGACACGGCGTCCGTCTCGGGCTTGGGTTTGGCCTGCCGCCCTGCTGGTTCTGGCTGCGGACCGTCACCGATGGATTGTGCCTGCGCGTCCTTCCTCTCGTCCCGGGGCTCGGGTCCGCCGCCGCTTGGCTCCTCCACCTTAGCTCGGACCTCGGGTGGGGGCGGCTCGTCTGCTGCTGGGAGAAGGGCGGGGAGGGCGATCGGCGGCTCTGCGGCTGCTGGGAGAAGGGCGGGGAGGGCGATCGGCGGCTCGGCGGCTGCTGGGAGAAGGGCGGGGAGGGCGATCGGCGGCTCGGCGGCTGCTGGGAGAAGGGCGGGGATGGCGAGCGGCGGCTCGGCTGCTGGGAGAAGGGCGGGGATGGCGAGCCGCGGCTCGGCTGCTGGGAGAACGGCGGGGGCGACCGATGGCTCGTTTGCTGGGAGAAGCGTGGGCGGGGCGACGGGAGGTTCGTTGGAGCTCTCTTCCTCCGTGGAGGGCCCGTGGGAGGGTGCGTGGTGGCCGTTGGGCTGGGGGGGTATCATGGTGTCACAGGAGGATTCCTCATCCAGCGTGAGACAGGAGTCACAAGGGCCCGTGGTGTCGCCCTCGGGCTCTTCCTCTTCCTCCTCGATCCCTTTCTTGTAGATCTTCTTCTTCCTGATGATGCCGCGCCCCCAGAATGGCCGCCTCCGCACCTTTCGCTTCAAGTGGTCTAGAACAGTGACAAAAAAAGACCAAACTTTAATATTTCAATTTTTTTTTTAATACACAGTTGCACGGATACATCTATGCTATAGTAATTCACACAGAAACTGACGTGTTTTTTTTTAGTAAAACTTTATTTTTTCATTAAAAACTCAGGTTACTCCACATGTGTCAGGAAATTCAATAACTAGCCATTTAGCTGCCCGCTCACAACTTCCCACCACCACACACACACACCCCTGTGGTTACGAAGCATAATCAGATGTCAGCTTCACTTTCAAAGACCATTCCTTTCTTTTTTCTTAACAAATCAATTGTGTGCAAGCTCACAAGTATTAAAACCGTTACTAGGGCAGTGGGTTGTACGTTTGCAGCGATCGCAGCATGCGTTTGTGTTTGTGCTTGTGCGTGTTTCCGTGTGTGTACACACACACACACACACACACACACACACACACACACACACACACACACACACACACACACACACACACACACACACACACACACACACACACACACACACACACAATTATGAGACAGACAATTCGAGAACACAGAAATAATTCAAAACAACCAAAAAACGTCCGCATATGAGAGCCATACATCATATCCAAAATTGATTTCTTCACAATTTCCCCTTTCTTGTCTAGCAAAACAAAGGGGCTAGGGAGAGGAGGGTGTGTCCCCCCCCCCCACCATCCAATCAGAAGGTCTCCCCTTACGGCGAAATAACCTGTCTGGCTCCTACCAGGTTAGATATCGATTGCGTCTTACAGCGGGCACATCGCTCGTAATCAAATAGCAAACACAGGAGTCGAGGATGAGGGATGCCAACGGACAGAAATCGAGAGAGAGAGAGAGAGAGAGAGAGAGAGAGAGAAAAGCAAGGGAGACAGACAGCCAGACAGGCCGAGCAAGCGAGAGAGATCGATCGAGAGAGAGAGAGAGAGACACGTGAATGAGGCCAAAAGCTTGTGAGTAGCGCCGGGATGCTACAGCAATTGCTGCATGGTCAACACTGACAACAGATGGAGGCTTGTGGTGGAGCTGGAGGAGGGTGCCACTCGGCTGGGGTGGGGGTGGGGGAAGGCGGGAGTGGGGGAAATGACGAGTAAAGCCTGCCATCAGTAAAACTGTCAGTGCAAGCTGCTGGGAAGGCGCAACATAGTGAAACTCAAGCAGACCAGCTTCCCTTCGCCACTTTGCCCGAGCCACAGGCACGAGGTGTGAGCCATGCGAAGAGCGAGCAAAATAACAGGATGTGTATAACGTCATGTTCTACAGAATATCTTTTTTATGAGGCCGGCCGTGACATATGACGGCCCGGGGTCCGTCGGGTTGTGTGTAATGGCGTTCGCAAACGATACTGTATCCCGGCCAAGCTCAGCTGCAACATAATCATAGGGCTGTTGCTCACCATAAAGGGTTTTATTGGTGCGGCTAGGAAGTCATGTCTTTATCTCAAGTGTGCGTGCACGCGCACACACGCGCGCACACACACACACACACACACACACACACACACACACACACACACACACACACACACACACACACACACACACACACACACACACACACACACACACACACACACACACACACACACACACTACATGATTTATTTTCATCTGGACAGCCTTAGGCACTGAGGTTTTGATCTAGTGAGGAACTCGTCTAGTGATCTAGTGAGGTCAGCAGTTGCTCTGCATAAGAAACCCTGTGCGATGACACCGGACTGGGAATGACTGCAGCGGCGGGCGGGTAACAATGGTGGAACATATGGTAAGGGACAGAAGAAGAAAAAAAAAAAAAAAGAAAAAAAAGAAAATAAAGAAGGGGACCCAGCCAATGGGCAGGACAGGGACAAAATGGTGGCACGCGTGACCATGAGAACAATAAATCATGTGGTAAAGCCTGATGGCATATAAGAGCACCTCTCCTTGGAGCTTTCCTTCAGCGACGCCCCCCTGTAACTCTCTCCCAGTCCAAACAGATGAGCCCGCAGCTAATGGACTACAACTTGGCACCGGCCAACGCCAAGCAATTAAGACCGTACCGCACATGAACCCACAAGGGTGTGCGAGTGTGCGCGCGCATGCCCGCATTTCATTACAGACCCCCGCGCACACACACTGATTACGCATAAGCCCGCCGCCGTTCAATTAGCGACGTGTTACACAAACTATGAGTGTGTATTTGAATCCATCTCAGACCTCGAGTGCTGCCTACCGCCAGTTAAACGTGGGAGCAACGATGGTCAACACAATTAACGCACGTGCGAGGAATATATGAAAACCCTAAGAGGAAGGGGAGAAAAAAAATACGGCCTAAAGCGTCTCATAAATCCACAAACCGGCCAGGTATTAAAGCACCCCTCGGGGGGGAGAGAGGGGGCGCGAGAGAAGGAGTAAATTAGGTTTCCCTCGAGCCTAGCTAGAGACCAGAGCCCGAGCTGGCTCGGTTTGTAATATCTGTTTCACAACACGACCACAGACAAAGCGGAGGAAACACAGGCTACTGGAGGCCCGCCCGCCCGCTACCTCTCCTCCTTCTTGATCCGCGACGCACAAGAAAGCTCATCTCCCAACACCAGAGCTGGTGCCTCAATGTGGAAACCAGCCGGTCTACTCGCGGTGACGGCTGCTTTCGAAGGGATGGCCATGAGGCGGGGGGGAGGAAGCGGCTCCACCATCATCATCACCACCACCACCACCCCGATTCCCAGGGGGGGGGGGGGTGTTGGGGGACCACAATGACCGGTTAAGCTCCTGACGGCCGCTCTGGGATGAGGTCGAGAAGGCCCCTGGCAGAGTGATGGGTGCAGCGTGGGGGCGCCCGCTTCTCTGGGGAATGCATGGGGGGGGGGGGGGGAACGGCTAGGGAACAGTAAGCAAAGGGGCTGCTGTTCCCTCTTTTCATGTGTCACTGCCGCATGCATATTTATGTCTGCCGCGCTAGTGGGTGACTCCTGAGATGACGGGGAGAGGGCAAGAGGAGGAAAACTAAAAGGAAGGTGAAGACACGCCACGGCACGCCGGCGTCTTAAACGGCAAGGCGTCGTCCCGGGCGACGGCGCGCGGCTCTTCGCTATCCGGCGGCAGAGCTCCGTTTTGATGGGAATTTGCATTTGCCCTTCAATATTTAGATTTCATTCCGACGTGTCGCCTCTCTTTGTCTAATGATTCGTCATGACTTGCCGCACACTTTTCAGTTACAGTAAAGGGGAGGGGGGGGGGGGGGGGAAGGGGTTGGAAACCGCCTCTGCACGCTGAGCTGGGAGAAAAAGAGCCTAACAAAATTATTCCTGTCAAGATCCAACCCGGGGAAGACAGAGACGAGCATTCAACAAAGAATGGGGGGGGGGGGGGGGGGCACGACAATTCATTTTTCTACTGGAACCCTATTTTGCTGTTAACCCCTTCGGGTCACGTACAATCACACATTAAATCACATTAAACTCACATGCCACACAACCCGTGCTTGACCCACAATCCTACAACCCCGCCCCCCTCACCCCCTCGCATCCCCTCCATGCAGCAGTGAAGCCACCTCCCCCCAGGGACGGAAAGGTGAGACACAGTGGCACCGACTGGCTCGTCATCCTCTGTTCTTCAATAATGCATGGAAATTGTTGCCGCATGAATGCCCAACGTTAGACAGCAGACATGTCGAGGGGTAGGCGTGGGGGGGGGGGGGGGGGGGGGGCAGAAGAGCACTTTAAGGTGATTAAAAGAGGATGCATTTGCAGGAAAGGTTTCCTTCTGCGGTCCTGCAGATATATGTCAGTTGCGCCCCCCCCACACACACACACACACACACACACACACACACACACACACACACGTAAGAGGTAAACAAATCAGTCCGGTGACACAGACGGACACTTCACCGGTACAAATCCATAATGCCCTGGAGGAACGGCAAGTGGGCCCGGTGGCATTGGGCTTATTTAACACATCTCGCTATTGAGCTGGTACTCATCGGGTCATAAACTGTGAGATGCAGCCACAGCAGGGACAAGGCTGTTTGTTGTGTGTGTTTCTATAATTGGAAGGGAGGGAAGGCACAAAGTTGGCTACCACGCATCAGACAGTTTAATGAACAGAGCAACAGCGGCACCGTCTTCTGTAGTCTGAGTGTCGGGGCAAACATCTTCAAAGCGATGGCTATGCTAAATTCAATTCAAATCCAAGACTAGAGTCCACCAGTATACTATTGAACAGGGATTGAATGCCAAGTTCTCCTTTGATAGAGTGGGTCCTGGCAAATAGGAGGTCCAGGCTATCTCACAAAGTGCCTCCAGGTCTAACTAGTATCTGACGGAAATAGCTCATTACATGCAGGAGTTCAAATCCAAGAAACAGCCAAGGCCAAAATTATTACAGACTATGCTGTTGGCAATATATCAATACAGTGTTCTAGGGCATATTCCTCAAAATCCTACATGAATGTATGACCGGATTTATGAACTGCTTCAAACTAAGCTGTCAGCCAGCAGGCAAAACCAACTGTGCTGTACCAACCACATGTCTCACTGTTCATGCCATAATATCAATTAAAAGTCCAATAAAAAAAATGGTCCAATTAAACCGATCTTTAATGTGTTGAAGAACGTTTTAATGAAAACTATGAAATTAAAATAAATGAAACCAAGTTAATATAACTTTATTCAATTGTACATAAGAAAAAAATAATAATGGCAAATTGAATTAGCCTTCTGATTGGCCGCCAAGTCTGTGGATCACTAAAAACGAGAGAACCTTATCAACTATGTATCTTATTTTTTTCACAATGCCAACACCCAAACCAAGGAGTAACCAATCAGGGCTTCCGCTCGGCTCCTTCAGATTAATAATTAATGTATGCTGGTTAGGAGAAGCCACGGTTCTTCCTGTCTAACTGCAGGGGTGGAATCCGAGTGAAACAGTATCATTAGTAACACACTCCTCCCCCTACTGCTCGCTAAACAGATCAATCCTTTCTTCATGGCTTTACTCGTAATCACACACTTCGTAACAAGCTACTTTTAAAAGGCAGCAGGATGCACTCCCTGACAGCAGATCCGGAGAAAGAAAATGTATATCTATCCATCTATCTATATCTATACCTTGAAACATTGACGTTCCATCCTATCCTTTACAGCTGCGAACCTCAAAAGCAGGATTGAAGGGGGGGGATAATGATTTATATGCATGCATACGCACACACTGGCAGAGAGTGGCGAGGGAATGAGTTTGTGGTTATGCACACATGCATCTTAGTAGCCATATGGGTCGGATCCATGTGTGACTATATTTGCAGAGAAGCAGGGGAAGAGCTGTCAGGCAGAGAGAGAGAGAGGCAGAGGCGTAGAGAGGCTGGGGGTATTTTCAGCTCAGGTCCGTCACCACGTTCGGGATTCACACCTTGGTTGAGATCGAGTTCAGAAAGGACAGCGGGTCACGGGGTGTCCGAATGATATGTAAAAGAGTTTGAAATGACATGGCTGGGGAAGATAACAGACCATCTGGACCAAGGAAAGAGTGGAATTAAAGGATGGACGTTTGCAAACGATGTTAGCTTACTCCAGTGTCAAGGTGGCCGTGCAAACAGACAGCTTGAGTTGAGCAACAAGCAAAGTTTCCTCCATGCCAGGTGTACCGCGGGGATTCTGATCCTGATTTCTGCCAAAGTTTGACGTAGAACGCACTGCAGTTGGAATACCGATATAGTATATATATATAGGACATTAAGAAGGACTCTACCCTGGCTAGTAAACTACCTTGCCACGATCGAAAGCCCAATAGCCATGAGCCGAACAGGTTTTTCTTCTTCGGTGGGAAACATTTGGGAAAAAACCAGGCCATCAGACTCAATTCACTCAAAAACATTCCATGGACATTCTGTACTATGCTCTTCATATGCACAATTACTTGTATGCACAATAACGTATAACTATCTCCATGCTACTATTCTGCACTTTTGCACTTAACTATATTGCACCTTTATTTGCACCTCAATAACTACCTCAAAACAATGTGAATATTCTATTCTGTATAATGTATGCACTGTCTTTCTGTATATGTTGTGTTTATTTGTTGTTTTTTTGCACTATTATGTTATATGTTGTGTGGTAAATATATTAATAGCACATATGGAGTAGGGGGAACACACAATTTCGGTCCTCTATATAACTTGTTACACGGTCGGTCTGACAATAAAGTTCACTTAGACTTTTATTTGGTTATTGAGTTGCACTGAGCGACTGCATTGAGCAGCGTATGGTCACAGCATTGAACCACTGTGAACCCCGGTTGGTATATATCTCACACAGTACATCACAAACCATATCAAAACAGCACAGATAAACTTGTGTTGTGATGCGAAAACATTGGTGCAAGGCCTCACTGCCAAACCCTTGAAATTGACAGGTCTAACTGTGTCCTCTTCGTTCGTTTGCACACACACACACACACACACACACACACACACCCCAGTGCGGCTCTAGGCTTTATTCTCCGCACACTGCAGACGGCTTGGTTCATTGGAATCGACTTGGGTTGGTGCCTCCATCTTGTTACATTAATGAGGTATTGATCTGGCCTGCTCCAGTAGCCACAGCTGGTGGGAATGGACTAAGAGTCAGAGGTCAGCTTATTTGGGTGCCTCCGTCTCCCAAGAAATGCAAAGAAAAAGTGCATTATATTATACTGAGCGAGTTGGGTCTTAAGACCCAAGTTTCCAAATAGATATGCATTCATTGAATGTTTGCATCAGATGGAGTCGTAAATATGTATGAAGACAGGATTGACTGCCTCCATTTTTTATTCACTAGATCTGAGTTTCATTAGTCAAGTGACTGTTGACGGATCATATTTGATATTTAACAGGAGGAATATTTCTTTCCAAATTAACAGCAAATAGTGAAAGCCTGGAAGATATCAGGACTTCGAAATGCATATGCCACAACGACAGCTCTGAGCACTAAACAAAGCCAAACCAATAAAGTTACACTAAAGTTTCTCCATATACCTCCTGAATGTCTTTACCAAGTTGTATGGACTGAGAGGACATTATTTGTTTGCCTCAACTCACACACAGATAAGGGTAAAATGTTTCTTCCCATAGGGTACCCAAAATAAGCATATTTCTTTACAAATGTTTTGGCAATATAAACAGATAAAAAATATTAAAATGCATCCCATTCAGTCTGAGAAAATAAATGCTATTTCTATGAATTGAATAAAACCGAGCTAAGAATGAAAATCCTTCAAGACTTGGAGGGCAAATCAAACCCGTGCCTTCAAGTGAACCTGTGCATCTAATACAATTGCTCAAGGCTCATCTTCGGGAAAACGAAGCAGAAAAATAAACCCAATCGCGATCCGGCCACGTTCCGTGACATGGATAGGAACTTTTGAATTATGTACAGCATGGAAAGAAGTGTCACTTAACATGGTAATAAGGTTGGCCAAAATGTCTCACACGACAGGATCTTAAATAAATAAAGATGGTGTACGCTGCAAGGTGTTTTTCGGAGCAACAGCGCTAGCTTAGATTTTGGATCACGTTCTAGGCTCAAGAGGCGGGAAAATGCAGGGCCGCGAGCATCTCGAGATGTCAGGCCTGGTCAAGCCCATCCGAATCCCATTTGGTTGAGAGGATTTTCTGTTTTTTTGGGGAGTAAGAGCTATAATTTCAATGTACCAGACGGCGAGATAGTTCTTCACCCTAACCTCCATCTTGAGGTTGCGGTAGCTTTCAGTGTTTTTCAGATCCACTCGGCTTAGGTAGAAAGCACTTTTAGGTAAACATCGAAACAGCTTCTTGGTTTGTGTTGTGTGTTGTGGGGGACCGGGGGTGGGGTCGGGGAAGACAAGGTTCAAACATCAAAACTGAAATAAAAATGGGGTCATTTCAGGGTACTCCCTATTGTTTTTCATAACCATTTCCTCACATTGCGTTATTTTTTAAAACCGCCAAGAATGTGACACAGCAATAACAAATGCTTTTTTCCTCCACAAGAGAGACAGGCACAGCCGAAACCTCTTTATGCATGTACCGCTGGTGGTTATTAAAAGAAACAGCTATTCTGACTATAAACCCTTGTCAGAGATTTCATTACTCCCTCCTCACCGGCTCATGCCTGATGAGAAGACACAGCTTTCCCCCATAAAGCCCATAAGTCCTCTACAGGACATGCCACATGTGAATATGTGTAAGCCCGTATTTATTCAGAGAATGAGATCTTCAAAAGGCCCCCGGGGAACGAGGGAAACGTGGCGAGAAACCCAGCCATAGGGGGCGTTCACGGCGACACAGGGCCTGGGAGCGCAGGTTTATTTGAAAGTGGTGGGAGGCGAGAGAAGGGTCTCCATTCTTCAGACGATGTCTCATGATGACCTGCTGACACTTAATGAAATGCCAGGATCAATGGATGACCTTGTCCGCGCCGCTGGTAATGAAGGAGATCAGTCACTTCCCTCACTGCCGGGGCCTTTGGCACATGGTCATGCGTGTGCGAGCCTACGCAGAGTGGCCTGAGCCACCCGTGATGGATACACACCATTTGGAGGGGAAAAATTGCCTCTGCATCTCATGTTAATTGCACCTTAGTGTGTGTTTTTGAAAATAAAAAGAGGGAAAAGAAATAGAAAAGGAGAGCGTACCGACAAAAAAAGCAATAAAGCTAAGACGTATCTCGATTGCAATGGCCTCGTGCAAAAATAAACCAAAAAACGAACAGTCGGTAATGAATTTCGATTGGCTGATGGGACTTGCAGTAGTCTTTGTGGAAACGACGCACGGCAACTTAATAAGGGGCGACCTATTGAGACGGTACCGTCATGCCTTTCCCCCAACGTGGAAGCGGTGAGCACAGTGTTAAACATCCTGGCATCAAAGTATCTTTCCCTCTTTTTTTCTTATCAGCTGATAAAAAAAAAAGCCAGTGGAGTGACAGCACCTGGAGTGCCATCTTTTTTTTTAAAGAGTGATAAGCTCCCCATGCTAATACAGCTGCGAGCGCCGCCCAGTGTGGCGACCACCACCCACGTATGATGTCTGTGGGGGGGGGGGGGCTCTCTGATGGAAAGGTCTGCCACCCCGCCCCAAGGTCAACTCTGTACGCACAAAGCCCCGACACGGGCATACACCTGAATGGGGAGACAAAGATTGGGCGCTAATGGGATCTCTACATTTGCCTAGCTCGTGTAACAGTGAGCTGTGGAGTGAGACGTCAGGTCCCAGAATAAAAAAAAAAAAGAATGACATGGTTTTTTTGACTCGTCAGTGTTCCCCAGCCTGCCTCATTTACAGTCAGGCAGGTTCCACTTCGACCTTCAGTCGAGCGGCATCTGTATTTTTTTTCCGATCCCTAATCCTTTAGGGCATACATTAAACCAACGGGTGGATTGAGTTTGACAGAAGATGATGGAGTGATTCATTGGCATCACATGGCGAGAGCTCATTAGGGATTCATTAGGAGTTTAGACAACAAGCCAAGTGCTCAGTGCCGTCCCAGTGGCCCACTGCTGTGTGCAGTATAGTTTGAAAAAGGAGAGACGCTGGGAATTAAATACTGTGGAACAAAGGCGGAGCTCCACAGTGGGACAATCAGATTAGTGTTAGCGCTGTATGCGGATAGTATGGGACTTCAAACAGCGCATTTCAAAACACAAGCGCGACGGGATGGTGGAGGGGGGGGGGGAGCCGAAAGCTTGTCAAAGCCTCGACAATAAATGCTACTAGCTGCTGTATTTGGAAAACAAAGCATGGCTCAACATTTACAGTTTCCATTGGCAACCAGAATTGAGCCACTGTCAATCATCTCCCATGGTCTGATGGTGCCAGTTTGCAGCCATGAGATCAGTGCCGAGGGAAACAAAATAAGACAAACTGTTTAGAACTGACATTTGGATTTCCTTCACACCGTGAACATGTCCTTTCAAAGGCGCCGTGTGTGTTTCTTTCTACGGGGCCCACGTTGTAAATTGTCAGTCCAATGAATCCGGAAAGGCTGTTTTGGTTAAAGGTTACAAATGGTGGATATTATCACTGCAATGGAATCAACTCATATTAGACGGGTAAAAGAACAATCCTTCAGCATTAGATTCCGGGTTTTTTTCAACGTGTCAAGGGTTCAGCGTCAGGAAGAGAATTCTATTATCCCTTTAATCCAAATAGCCAAACTAGAGAGAGAGAGAGAGAGAGAGAGAGAGAGAGAGAGAGGACAGAGGCTTCATAAACCTATTAGAAGCCTCTGTCTGCCATATTTCTCAAGGGAACGTGTACCGTTAGCAAGGGGCCGGCGGTCATGCAAGGCCCCAAACAATAGCCCAGGATGCTTCAGATTTCAAACAATGCAGAAAGGGGGGACCTAAAAAGTGATGTTCGCTGAATGCCAAATCTCCCCTAGACTCCTGGAGATCCCATGGCTTTAATGAGTTGTTAGCTTGGAGTAGAAGAAGTGAGTGGAAAAAAAAACCCCAGTTGGGTTGCATCTCATCTCCAAGCTTAATGAAAGTATGGTATTTAGCATGGCTGAGTGGGACTCGCAGAGTAATTTGACATAATTAAAAAGTCGGTCCGTCTCCATTGGCTTTCCTATGAAGGCTTAATGTGACTCATGTCGCTTAATGTGCCCATCTCACATTCCGGAGCAATGTGAGCATGTCGTTGCGTGCATCATTAAAATCTGGACAAAAAGCCTTTCCATTACTCTGTGTGGCGATACGCACACAAAGGAGAAGTCTGCCGCTGACATCGATACGCAGGGGTCTACTACTATTCAACTATCACCGCGCAACACTGGCTCTGATTACACCTTTTTATTTAAACCCAGATGTCTGCAAGGTTTTCATTATAGAACACACAACCTAAATACAGCCAGGGCAATCCTGTAATTTCAGCCCATCCGTTAATAAGGCCGATAAGAATCAACGAATAGTCCGTTCACAACTGGGAAGCCCATGCAGGATACACACAAAGCGGACTGGAGATTGTTCTCCATCACGCCAAGTTCAAGCCCAGGCCCGAATGTAATTTGGATAGCACAAAGGCATCCATGGCTCATTCGGACTAATCTGGCGCTGGCGGTATCAAGCTGGGTCTGAATGTTTCCGATCAGTTAGAACTTATCAGAACAGGGCAGGCAGATGGCTGACTATTTAGTGTTTACCAGCTTCTGTCGTTAATGTAATTGATTAATCAACCGTCACGGTTGGACCGTAAACAAAGAATAAAAAACAGTGCCTTGCCTGTGTTTCTTTTCTCCATCTGTATTGTAGTCCTGAGAAGGGAAGTCGGCTTTCGTGTGGGAAAAGTCGAAAACCTGTTTATCACAGACAGCCCAGCTTCTATTCCCCTTTAATTAAAAAGGAAGGGTAGGCCAAGCCCAGTTTTATTTTCTTCAGAAACTTGCCCATGGCAGCTTGTGTGTTTAAATTGTGATGGCTGTGATATAACTCAACTGAAAACCCTCTTGCAGAACAATATATTCTCCATCTCCGTTGACCCAACTGATTAACTCCTTGAGAGTCTTGTCAGTGGAGGTCTAAAAATATATAGTTGAGGAACATTGTTGGAACACTCGATAATGGAAAAGTGTGCGGCACAAACAAAACCTGAACGACCAGTAAACAACTTATATTACGGACACTGTCACATTAACAGCATCTTAGTCACTTAACCATTCCACCAACCCTAGCACCGTAGATGGAGCACTATGCAGAAGACCACTTAGAAAATGTAATAAGCATTGATGGGCATCTCGCCTTTGCAGTTAGAAGTGCTCTATTCATTCTTTCTCCGTTTCCTTTTATATCACAGACATCCTCAGGCAGCACTGCTTACCTTCTTTGTGCACGCAATAAGGCGATGAGCAATGGTTAATCACTCCAGTGCTGCACTTCAAGGCCATTGCTACTGAGTAGACATGTTCGCCTGTTAAGAGCGACATCTGTGGCCGTCCGCGCTCCGAGTTAACGGCAGATATTGAAATCCCGGCAGGCAGATTGCAATCGCGTTGCAATCGTAACCCAGCCAATCGTGTGCACTTATCACGTGTCCAGAAGACAAAGGACTAGGCCTGGTGGTGACGGAAAGCGATGATGAAGATAATAAATAAATAAATAAAGAGCACAGCCTGTGTTCACACTGATGACGGCTCGTCCCTCTCTCTCCCCCCCCCCCCACTTCCACCCCTAAAACAATAAAACGAAACGAAAGGCATCATGGTTGATTTTACATTCATTTCACGCTTGGTGCCACAATGTTCCAGCAGGCATCTGTGCCCACAAAATGGCAGCTTATGCCGAGAGCTCACTGGCTCAGGGCTTTGCAGGGATTTCATTAGCGGGGCCCACAGGGTGTCGGGGAGTACGACTCAAGATTGTTTTTGTATGGTTGCTGGAAGCAGCTTGGGGAGAATATGTGTCCGGTTCTAAAAAGCTAATAACGGTTCCCTTTTCAATCCTCGCCCAGATGTGTCAATATACACGTATGAAGTCGTGGAGGCCTTGGGTCACGTGAGGGAGGTGGTCAATTTTTTATTGACAGTGTAAAATGCGCAATGAAATAATATTGAAATCCAAAGAAAATCAATGATTGCTGCTTGTAACGGAAATCTAACCCTATGGCAGGTGTCAATGGGTGAGAGAATAAAATAGAGAATAAAAGTGGGCCTGGACTGCAAAAAAAATGGCTTTAAGAACAACATGGCGGCAGTCGAAAAGACGGGTCTGAAAAGATTGAAATAAGGCAAGAGGTCTCCTGGAGTGGACCATAGTGTGATCCAGAAGGCCGGATGGATCAAGGGACCATCCTGCGTTGCCGCTTCCCTTTCAGGGGTGTCCGGGTGAGGCAACATCTGAGGGGAGAGCAGGCCGCCAGATGGAAAAGGTGCTTCACTCGCAGTCCTGGGTCTGGAGTAGTTCTGTCTACAGGCGGTCGATCCCCCCCCAACACAACAGGGCGGGAAGAAACCCCAGGCGGCCGGAGCCGGGAGACGCATAATACGACGTATAATATAATATTGATTTCATGATGAGGCGCGATGTTATCGGGGGACATTGAATTATTAAAAAAGGTAATTTCCTACACGCGGCGACCACATGCATTCCGGCAAAGGTTGCATTTATATAGTGGTTCCATTTCGTTCCAATTTCATTGGCAACGCCTCTGGCCGTCCTCCAGAATTCATGGCACTGTAGTTACATACATAACTTTCCTTCTCTAGCCATTACGGCCACTCCAATCACTTCACAATGGATGTAAATCATTCACCCCCCCCTCCCCCCGCCATCCTCCTGGCCAATGGGGACGTCCTTGAATAAAGGATGTTGCTCAAGGGCAGCAAGTCTTTTTTTCCCCAGGAGGAGCCCCGAGACCTCCGCTGACCTGAGATACCGCCGGTTCATTTAAATGCACACTTAGAATTCACAGGACTTCATAAAATTACAGATAACATTTTTTTCCAAGTATGTGATTACCTAGTCAGGGCTACTTATTCCGGACAAAAGGAGGAAATAATTGCGCACGCTGGTTTCCCATAGAGACGGGCACAGTGTGTCATTCAAGAGTACATCGAAACCTGAACAGCCAGTCAAAATAAAGATTGCAACTTTGAAAGACGGGAGTATTCAACGTGCGTCAACACATAGCAATCTGCTATGTCCCAAAACAACTTGCCTTGCCAGAAATGTTACATTTTACTAATTGCATACGCCAGACGTATTCAAAGGTTCTTGACAAAGGAAAATAAAGTGGGAATGGAAGTGGCTTTAACCAACGCCGAAGGGAGAGGGAAACAGTGGGGAATACCTGAACAATGTCGCCATTGTTCCTCCTGTAAACATGCGGTGGTCAACAGAGCACGACACAGGCTGTTCGCCCCGTTCGCCCTTTTGTTCCGAGCAGATTCAGGTCATTCTGTCCCCCCCCCCCCCCCCTCCCCAATTCAAGAATAAATTCTGCCCGAGGTTGAGAGAAAAAAAAAATCAGCAGGAGTGTTTATCATTCTCTTTTTTTCTCCCCCGCCTCCTCCACTCCCCAGAGAGTCAATTCCCATCAAGGCCTTGACATGAATTGGCGTCGGAAACAGAGAGAAGAGCTCCCCATTCACCACAAAGCTGCAAAGTTGCGAGGCAGCGAAGAGGCAAGGCACAGCAACGGCGCACTTTGCATGAATACAGCCCGCTCGGCGGTTGCCCAGGGCCGGCTATTGACTGACGTGGAGGACTGCACATTATGCACCCCACTCTCATCCTCCAAGCTTCTTACTCAAATACCGTTCAACAGCCGGGGAAGGACAATCTTGTAGACTGTAAAAAAATTATAATGATTAAACTAAATTCTAAAACACTTTTGTCGGAAAGATGTTTGCGGCTAATGTACGCGGCTATGCAATTAACTTGAATGCTTACAGGCATCAGTGTTAAAATGCACAATTAGCACAATTTAAAAAAGATCACAACAGCCCCGGTTACAATGCGCCGCACACAATTTGGTTGATTTAGAAACGGCTTCAAATGGTCTCGAGACCGAGAGACTGAGTGGCGTCAATAATAAATGAGGGAATGGCACTACATTTGAACCGGATCCATGTGGCGCTGCACTCAGCTTGAACCCGGGGCCGTGGCCCAGGTAATGGGGCCCTGCGCTTACAGTTCCCTCCCCGGGAGGCAAGTGACAAGAAGAGTGCCCGGCCAGAGTGATGGAATGAGTGGAAAGAGAAAAAAAAATTAAATCACACTCCAGACAGAGTGAAAGCCCGAATGAAAGAGTGTTGGTTAAGAGTGTAGGGGGAAATAAAAAAAAAATAGAAAAGCATTCAAAAACGTCAAAAATTAGGCGTGCCTCTCTTGGGTTTCGCCCTTGTGAGAAATAGTCTAGTTACCTACAACTAGGTTTAACCGCGGCTCCCTCTCACAACCAGCCTGACAGATTTCCTCTGTCAACTCAAGAAAGCACTTTGGAGAGTTCCCCCCCCCCCCCCTACCCACACCCACAGCTCCCATAGCCCATGGGCTTTATCACCGTCTCCCGCCGGCACCAGCTCCAGGCATGTACAACTGATGGATGAAGGGAGCGTGGCTAGATGGAGCTGGGTTGCGCATGCACACACACACACACACACACACACAAACTTGAACTTCCACACAGATGTCAGCAGCTATACCAGAAACACCTCAACTTACCCTGTAAGGTAAAAGACGGGACAGATGCTGCATGGCCGACACCATAAGGGTCAAAGTCGGTGGCTATACCAGGAAACACCTCAACTTACCCTGTAAGGTAAAGGGAGGGACAGACGCTGCATGGCCTACACCGTCAGGGTCAAAAGGCGGTGGGCATCCCTAGATTGACCTTGATGTGACACGAGTCGGTTCACCCTCAGGTTAGCACCCAGTGCGACGCACTCCATCACTCACGCGGCAATTCTGCTGGGTGCCATGCATCCAGTGTGAAGTGATGCCATATGCTCTAAACCCATAATTGACTACATATATTACATTTGCCTAATTGGACCAATGTCATGGTGATCCAGGTAAGAGTGGGTTGCCGGTGTCACCCATAAATCACCGGTATTTGCCTAATTAATTAGGCTTCTGGAGTCGGAAGATAACAACTTTCCCCCCAGAGCTGCAGAGTTAGTGGCCTGCATCCGTGACACTTGGCTATAAAGATAAAGGCTAGAGCTAATGGCAGGATATACAAGCCGTCTGTTCGCCCTCACAGTGCCCCATCCACATTAAAAGACAAATGTGACTTTTAACTACACTTGCATTGAACGAGGCTTAAGCCAGTTAGCTTTTGTAGTTATTTACACAACGGAACTGGCTGCAATGCTTGTGATACTCAAAACGGAAATGTCCACACTAAAAAGATGACGTATGTTCAATCGAAGCACGAATGGATTGTTTTTCAGATCCAGCGAGGAGTGCAATCAAAAGTGGTCTGTTGCATACAAAGATAGCGATGTCCACCGAAATATGTCACCAAGCCAATCACCAACCAAGGTCAGGTGATTACATCTGACAGGACCAACTCAGCTGGTGTTTTCCATCAAAACTTTCAGCACACAACCTTGGATTGATTGTACCAAGATAGAGGCCAGCAGTGCAATAAAGGCAGAATATTATTTTCCTAGCAAACAAGACACTTTTTCATCTTGGCCTAGCACCGTGGCAAGACTAATAGCAGTGCAGTGGAAACTCAGACACAACCGCTACCTTACAGTATTTATGGAGGCCAGCAGAGACTCTCATCTCTCAGGGTGCCTTCTCCCCAGGAGAGGGACGGTTTACTCACACAGCAGGGGGCTATTAGGTATGCTCTCCTGAGAGACAGGTGCCCCCCTGTGTTCAAATGGTGTAGTGCACCCACAGAAATTAACATGTGTACACACACACATAACCCAGAGGGAGCCTCTATCATCAAATAAACTGGTGCGGTGATGAATAAAAATAAAACCATGACTCATCTTCCTGGACATTTTCATTTGTACTCAAAATTATGTGACGCCACGAAAGAACAAATATGCACCTAAACTAGATGAGAGGGGCCAATCAGTTTCTTTCGTGAAAACAAAAATCCTTGGATCAACGCGGCTCGATTTCCTCTCAGCATCCATCTCTCGGGAGTGCTATTTAAGGCAGGTCTTTTTCCTTTTTCTGCTCCGGGCAAAACATCGTCCCCCCAGAAAAACCTTGTCCAAAGTAAAGCAACGGGGGGGCCCAGGCTTAGCCCGGGCTGGCTTCGCAGAGACGCGGCGGCTCGGATCCGTCTTGTCCGAGTTACAACCTCGTTTGTTTGCCTTCCCCCCAGCCCCCGGGCACCTGCCGCTTGCTGCAGGTGGGCATGTAATTGCTCCGTGGCGTGGTCACGCTCTGAATGGGGAGGAGAGACAAGCCCGTCTAATGAGGCTGCCCACTGCGCCCGTGTCTCCCCTCCTGGGAGACAGGAGTATGTGTGTGTGTGTGTGTGTGTTTGTGTGCGCTTATGTGTGTTTTTATGCGTTAGCTGCAACTTGTGTATGTGTGGTAGTGTGTGCGTACTGTATGTGGGCTAACATCTTTGCGCATGTGTGTGTGTGTGTGTGTGGGCAGATCTACACATGAGCACATGTGAGCAGGTTTGCGCATGTGCGCATCCAGTGTCTCTGTGTTGGCCATTATACTATGATCTAATACTGCTGTGAAAAGTGCAGATGATGAAGTGAGCGGAGGCACTCTCATTGTCCTCCCTACGTCTTTCTCCCTCTCTCTCTCTCTCCTTGTCCCTCTCGGCAGTGTGTCCGGGCTGTAATCAGCTAAATGTGCTAGGCTGTAAATACTGTGAACTCTGGCCTTTGGCAAAGGACTAATAGGAGTGAGTGAGTGAGTCACACTTAGGAAGGGATTCGAGTTTACAGCCGACGCATTGTCCTGACACACACAAAATGTCAAACAGCAGGGGAGAGAGGGAACATTAGGTTCCTCACTCTGAGTTAATGAATGTGCTTGCGTACATCAA
>NC_140289.1:2814064-2826495 GCF_964030765.1 Micromesistius poutassou
TTTAAACTTAGTTTTGGGTTTAGTTTGGTTTCTTGGGAGATACTTGCGAGGGGCAAGATTCAAAAAGGTCACGAGAGGCTTTGGGTAATAGCAGCTCAGTGAGACACTCAAAAGTGAGAACTAAAACCAACAAAAATGCATATATTATATCAACCCCAAATACTAGGCTTATTTATTAACTAAATTGACTCAAAATAAAACTAAAGACAAGTTATTTTTGCATAAATTGTGAAAATGTTTTTCAGTTAAGCAATCCTGCACACCTAGTATTCGTTATGTGGTTAGTTTTCTTTTCATTAAAGATAACCATGGCAAACTGTCACCCTCACGGGACGGACACACACACACGCAGTCTCCAACACTCTCCATCTCCAACACACACACTGTCTCCAACACTTTCCAACAAACACACACACACACACACACCTCTTAAGACCTCCATCCCCTTCCCTCTAACACGGCATCATTAAATGGTAGCTCCCCTCCCAGGAGCCCACGTCGGTGGGAAAATAAAACCAGGGTTGAAGCGGGTCGCTGGCAGCGCCATCCCTGTAAACAGGCTGTCTCTCATTACGTGAAGGCAGGCAGAGAGAGCCGGTTCAGCCAGAAAGTGGGGAGGGGTCACAAGCAACCAGCCTCACTTGCCTAATTGGGGAACGGCCGCCTAATTACAATGTAGACCATTAGTGTGGACCCAAAGAGTGCACGGTTGTGTGTGCGTGTTTCTTTGATTTTGTGTGTTAGCTATTTTTTTTTTGTGCGCGTTTGTGTTTATTTTTTGTGTGTGCGAGTGTCTTTTCGTTTGTGTGTGTGTGTGTGCTCTCATTATCATTGCCTAGAGTTTGTTGGCTTGAGTGCGTGTGGCCCGGCATCAACCCACCTCTTCACCGTGCCGCATGCCATGCGTTTGTTCTCTACAAGGTGCTTAATTATTTTTTTGGTCTTTTTTTTCTCGGCCAAACAGGAGAGACAATCGGGGGGGGGGTGTTGGGGGGTGGTAATATCCTCCAGTTTAAAAAAAAAAGCACTTTAGACAGTAGAGTTCAACAGTTCAGCCTTTTGATCACGCGTGTTAACCGGGAGAGAATGAAAGAGCCAGACAGTCAGGTAGAGCAAGGGGGGTGAAGGGGGGGGGGGGGGGGTTGCTTCCCATAATAAGGTTTATTTCCCAGCTCTTCATCTACTGGTGTAAAACCTTTCCCAGCAGTGTAATTGTGCCAGGCCTGGGTTCCATTTCCCAGGGCCGGCGAGGGGATACAGCAAGCAAGGAGCTTGGTTAGTCTTTATTAAACTGCTTAATTGCATTTTTTCTCCCTTTAGTGCATCATTTGCAGTCGTCAGGACTCGAACAAACGACCCTTGCCATGATTTATTCATCCGGGCGAGTGGAGACCCATCTCTCTCTACCTTCAGTAATAGATAATTACAAGTTACAGGTTTAAAGAAAAGAGGGCATAAGATGAACAAACCGAAAGTGCCATGAGAAAAATGGCCCAGCAAATAAACACGTGTAGCCCTGGTTATTCTATAATCAATCCAGGCAGGAAATGAAAGCCTTCCATCAGTGTTCCATCAGTTTTTGCTCATTTAAATAAATTTCCCTGTAATGCATTATTCATAACCAATGAATGCATCAGAACACACACCTATAGCACATGTGTAAATAATGCATGCTTTTTAAATTGACGTGAAAGCACTTTCCATAATCTGTCCTTCATCAACATTAACCTGTGTGTGTGTGTCTGTGTGTCTTTTCGTGTGTCTCTGTCTCTGTGTGTCTTTTCGTGCGTGTCTGTGTGTGTGTCTGTGTCTGTCTGTCTGTCTTTTTGTGTGTCTGTGTGTGTCTCTCAAAAGTCATTATCAGCCCGGGTCGGCAGTGTGTAGGTGCGCAGGAGGATGAGGTAAAAAGCTGTTGCGCGAGAACGAAGGCAGAATTAAACTTTCATGAATATGCAGCCACTCTAGGACACCAAACACAAATTAGGCTGTGGTGATGCCGCTTTAAAAATTCTACTTTGGGTTTGGGCGACGCACACTCTTATTTCATTTGGATTCTCCGGGCACGGGGAAATCAATTTGAAGCGCAGCGACTCTGCCGCCTTGGAGCACTTTTCATAACTCATTACGCATTTCCAACGCACAAGTGTAACGCGCAATTGTTTCGGAAAGTGCTCGCCGTCTAATGGATGGCTGCGTTCGCCTCGGCGAGACACGGTCCCCGTCGCACAGGTGGAACACGTGTCGGTTGATAATGGTCTCCGGAGGCTCTGTGTGATCATGGGGGGGGGGGGGGGGGGGTGAGGTGCGTGGCTGCATACGTCATCGTCTGTGTGTGCGTGTGTGTATGTGTGTCTCACCTCCGGGGTCCTTGTCCGGGTTGTACTCCAGCGCGTTGCTGCAGATGAGGTCCACGTCCAGGAGGAACTCCTTGGTGGTCAGGTAGCGGTGCGTGTCGATCTTGGTCATGATGGTGGACAGGTCCATGGGTTGGCGGATCACCTCGAGGTAGTCCGACACCTGACGGGAGGAGGGTGGGAAACAGTCTGACGGTCGTTCCCGGGTCAACAACGAAATTGGACTTTTTTCATTTATTTTATTGTTATTATTTTTTTATATATCGCTTTTATCCAAAAGGCTTTACAATAATGGCTAACACACCCATTCGTGCACACATTCACACACAGACGGCGGTGCTAGACGACAGCCAGCTCGTCGGGAGCAGTCAGGGTGAGGTGCCTTGCTCAGGGACACTTCGATACTCTAGCTAGGAGGAGCCGGGGATTCGAACTAGCAACCTTGCGGTTACCAGCCAACCCGCTCGGCCTCCTAAGCTACTGCCGCCCCCCCCAACGACAAGAAGCATGGCGTTAACGCACAGCCGACGACCAGACACCTGCGCTCCGAGACAACACCCAAGGCTCCGGAACGACTGCTTGCGTTCTCCGATGACAGCTGGTTGCTAATGTGATCCCCATGCGCCATCACAGGGTCATCAGAACCATGCTTCGCTTTTTTTTTTCCCCCTACCGTTTAAATCCCAGCTGCAGCTAGCTATTCTATGATCAGCATAAGAAAACGTTTAGCTCGGCTCGCTACTGGCCCAGCCAGGCGTCGAGAGGAGAGAAGCCCACAACCCCCGTGGACGGGGAAGGAATGGTTGCGGTGACGCCCGTGCAGTGGGTGCAGTACCTCATCGATGTCGACGGGCTTGCTGAATATGCTGAAGCGCTTGTCCGTCGCCAGGCGCTTGGTCACGTCCCTGAGAAAGAGCCTCAGCTCCCGCAGCGTGTTCTCCTCCTGCTCCGCCAGACGCCGCTGCTCCTCGGCGGACAGCACCCGGGGGCCCGGGGCCTCGGCCACCGGCAGCACCTCCGCACCCCTCTCTACTGTGGGGTTTCAGGAAAAAAAAGTTTCAGGAAGAACCGCAGCAAAGGTCAAGACCTCATAACGCTGTGTGTGTGTGTGTGTGTGTGTGTGTGTGTGTGTGTGTGTGTGTGTGTGTGTGTGTGTGTGTGTGTGTGTGTGTGTGTGTGTGTGTGAAAGAGAGAGAGAGATAACAACCCAGAGGTCAGCTGGGGTGAGGAGATGTCCTATTACCAAGCGAAGCGAAACAAAAGATACACAGATTGTGTAGGAATAACAATCCTGCAGGCCCACCTATAACCCGACCTCTCACTTCTATAGAAGACAATTATCTTGTCCTGGTAATCAGTCTCCACAAACTAAAGATAAAAATACAAAAAATTATATTTATTTATATATAGGAATCAAGAAACTCTTCCGCAACCGCAAAAATATACACACTGCCTCTCTTGGTACAAAACACACATTTAGAAGCACAAAGGAGTCGCCTCGAGCTAAAAGATTGATAAAGCAAAGCATACCAGATGTCTCATTTCTCTCCAGATATCCTTTCCATTATCTCCAAATCTATGTCTCCCTTTCCAGATAACTCCCACTCCCTTTTCCCTTGCTCCCCTGCATCCTCTCTCTCTCCCCCCCCCCCCCCCCCTCCCTCTCTCTCTCTTCCCTCTCTCTCTCTCTTCCCCCCTTTCTCGCCCCCATCTCTCTCTCTCCCTCTCTCTCATCTCACAATATCTCCTCTCTCCAGCAGCAGCAGATCTCCCTTCCCTAGGTACCAGTTCCGTAGCCCCGGGCATCTGCCAGCATCATTAGGATGGCTCCGTGGCTCCACTGGCCACTGGGCCGCTTCCTCCCAGCCGTGCAGTCCCTGATTCTAATGATGGCTAATGGTAGCCGGGTTCCACTAACGCTGGTTCTTATCCCTGCTCTTTTTCTCCTCCCCCTCGGCGCGCCCGGCTGTGTCCGTCGGAGGCTCTTATTCCCGGGGACCCCCGAAGAGAAAAGGCCCACTGTGGGGGACCCCTGCCTCCGCAAATCAATGAGAAAAAGCAACCAAAAAAAATGCGGAAAAAAAAGGGAAGCAAAAGGAAAAGTGTGCAAGTGGTCATCAGTGATCATTTCCATTTGAAAGCAGGGCCTTCATCTGGGGCCCGGCTTCTGGAAGCTGGACAGTTAGGGAGGCTGGGAGGGCCGATCAGTGTGGTGGGAGATAGGGGGGGAGAAAGTCAGTCGGGGGGGGGGGGGGGGGGGGGGGGGGGGGGGGGGGGGGCGGGGAAGTAAAGGGATTAAGCGGCGAGGTGGATGACTGCAGGAGGGTAAGGGTTGGTTGGTATCCAGCCAATCTTACGCTCTTCTAAACAGCCGTGGCGGTGAGAGGCCGAGGCTTCTGTTCGCATCCAAGTAAAGTAAAATTAAACCCTCAGCTCAAGAAAGATTGCTTGTCTACCTGCGGAGTTACATCAATATGGGGTCTTGGGGCGTGATGTCGATGTGTGCCTTGAGTACGAGGGCCCAAATAGACACTAAATACAAAAGAATCGAGCGTGGCTCCCCTGCTTCTAACTCACCGGGCTGCCGAGTGAGAAAACATCAAATATACAGTAACTGAAGCCTGAGCCAAAATGGTGTTTTCTGTGTGAAAGCGAAGACTGCTTGCTATCACAGGCTGTATATATACACCAGCGCAGCGATGCAGGTAGCACCTGCACCTCTATCATGGATGACATGATCAGAGCTGACTCACCGTAAGATTAAAAGTGTATGGACAAGAAAGTAAAAACTAAGAAAAAGCTTGCAGAAGGCAACTCCGCCTAGAGTGGAAAGTGAACCTGGAGGGGACTCAGAACAACATATTCCAATATAGCGTGAGCGCATGTGTAATGAGTGAGTGAGTATAATATGCATTTATGAATCTATAAAAAAGTGTCTATATAAGGGTTGTGTGTTTTGTGCGAGTATGTGCAAAGTGTATGTAGCTTCTGAGAAATCCATGCGTTATATACAGTATATCCAGGAATATAAGAATTGTTTACACACCATAGCATCCAAATATTAATAAAGAGCCTATTATGTCTCACACAACAACACAAACACTGTGCAAGTATCTACAACCAAGTGAATCAGTAGAGATAAATATAAAGTTACATATAATATGGGTACAGATGACAGCACACACACACACACACACACACGTTGGTGCAGGTGTTTACCTGTGGTGCGGGGGCGTGGTGGAGGCCGGACAGCCTGCACCAAGAGCAGATCAGAGAAGAAGTTCTTCCGTTCCTCCTCACCTGGAGGAGAGAGCGTCACCACTTCCCCGAAGGCCCTTTGGAACAAACATTTCACCTGCGAACACAAAAGGCAACCACAGTGACTCAAGTGCAGTCACAAGTCGAATGATTGCACCAGCACAGGTGTGCTTGCACGCCTGCCACATAAGTAGAGACTGAATGACGATTTTCAATAGCGGAGGTTGAGGCGGTGGCACCTGTGACGGATATAAATGCACTTTCATGTCAGCTTCAAGGAGAAACCGTCGGTCACCGAAGCAGGTCAATGGAACATCCAATCAGCAGGGTGGTGCGATCAGTCAACACCAGTAATGGGTGATTGCAATCACTTAGGGAAAAGCTAAATCGATCACGTCAGTACGGACTACCTAACGGGATCGATGGCACGGCCATTGAGCTCATCAGAGGAAAGAGGAAAAAACAATCCCAGGTCAGGAACATGTATGTGCCAAGCTCAAGGGCTAAGCCACATCTCTTCATCTGAAATCAACCACCAATGATCAAACCATAGCATGACATTCATTCAACTGTGTACTAGACCCCATATGGTACAAGTTGTGACTGTTGCTATAGATAATTCAAGTCACAAAAGGGCAAAAGAGTGGCTTTGACTGTCACTATGTGTTGACCATTTAGCAATGGGTCACACTAATGGCCCCCGACTCAATCAGTCGTCAGCCAACGAGGGATCAATGTCAGGACAGCGCTAATTGCAAGGTTCGAAGCCTTTGGGGATCACTTCAGTGCCAAGTTCCAGGGCCTGTGTCAAAATTAGCCCTTAATAAAACGGGTGTTGTGGAGTTTCTCCCCTCCTTGAAGCGCACGTGACGTGTGTTTCTGTCATTATTCCAAGTGTGTCTGTCGCTTCAAACAAACTGCTGCAGGACTCCTTGGCAATCAGCTTGAGGCGGCGCTGCTCATTAAGGCCACCGAGCCAGGTTCTGAAGCCGCTCCTGATTGCCGTGCATACAAACAGCGGAGCCAACACAATTCACCTTCTCCCTTCGCTCGCCTTTATCCGTTGCCGAGGGGCCCAACGATTCCTCATTTGAATATGTACACGACAGTCCCCTGCAGCTAGAGCGGAGGAAAAATGCTCTGCTTGACCTTTTTAACTAATAGGAGGTTTATTAAAAGAAGCTACGGAGGAAGGGGGGGAAAAAAAAACTAAAAACAGACAGTGGAGGTGGGCAATTGTTCACAAATGGCGAGTTTTGAAAACGAAGATGTTGCAGGCTCGCGGGATATTGGTCTGGTTTCCTGAGCCCTCCCCGGCATATTGTTAGCATTGTTGTTGTTTACGGATATTGATTTGGCTGCCCTGAGCGAGCGTCATCGCATATTTGGCTTCAGTGAATTGCGCTGCATTTCCCCAAGACTGAACAACTCACACAGAGAAGACTACAGGCAATCTGCAAAAACTAAAACAAAAAGTCAACTGTTCAGAGAAAGTTAAAAAATGTATCCACCCACCCCCGTGGGGGGTGTCATTATCTTGTGATGTTATTGATGCAGCAAACATATGCAGTGGGGGAAGCAAAAGAACAACCCAGCCGCTTCCCAGCATACAGCATGTGTACACAGGGTGTGCATGTAGCGTGCAATGTATGTAACCTTCAAAATTACATTTGCCTGTTCCCGCTGAGAATTACAGCAGATTTCCCGACGGGGGGGGGGGAGGGGTGCACCACTCAATATGCTGATATGATGGAAAACTACGGAATCTCACATGAAAGGTAAGTAGGACAACAACGGAACAGAGCACTACTCCACAAAAGCTAGTCAATGTGGGTCTTCGTATCGACCGGCGCTACTTGTCTGACTGTTCAACCGTGTGTGTGTGTGTGTGTGTGTGTGTGTGTGTGTGTGTGTGTGTGTGTGTGTGTGTGTGTGTGTGTGTGTGTGTGTGTGTGTGTGTGTAAACACAGCCCTAGCAGCTTATCTGGACTCACAGGGGGAGGAGGGGGGGGATGGGCGATGGGGATGGGCAGAGTAAGGGGAGCTAGGGGTTTGTTCCTGTCTGATAACTTGCCAAAGCGTTGTCTGCCTGTCTGCCACTAAGCCCACCACCCCTTTTCCAAAAGTTACCAGACCTTTAAGTATCTTGTCTCGCACACAAAACTTCCTGACAGCCAGCCGACTCCGCCTTTGCCAAATCTGCAGGTGCCGGTATTTTCTTTTTTTGTGACCGACTCTGGCATAAATCAACTCAAGAACCTACCGGAAATTACGGGCGATGTGGATGGGAGGTCTTTATTTAGCAGGTTGAAATATACCTAATATACCTGCACTGGGCTGCGTTTACGTGCCGCCCGCAGCCCCTACTCGCCCGGTGTGAAAAGTGAAGATAAGTATGTGTGTGGGCGGGAGTGGGAGTGGGAGTGCGTGCACGTGTGCTCACTAGTGTGGTGAACGGAGGAGGTGCACGGCCACAGACCATAGGAGCCATGTTGTAAAATGTAGACAGGGCACTTTCGTTTTTTTTTGCTGACAACACACAAAAAGAACAGTTGTATGACTTATTGTCCGGTCGGAAAATCCTTTATTAAAAGAAAGAAAAAAAAAGTACCAGAACAATTGTGTTTTCATCCGAATAAAATGTTTTTTAAAGCCATACATCTTTCATGAATTCTTTCCCACTGAAGGAAAAAATTTGCTAACAGTCAAAAGATATGAGGTTATGTTGTACCGTCTACTTTAATTACTTACATCTGCCGGTTGGACCCACTGCCTTTCGCTTGCGTCGTTTGACCCACTCTACTGGGACATTTTTGAGTGAAACATCCACTCAAACTGCAGTCACTTGTAAAACACGTCAAGATGTCTTCCAAACCACTTTTTTTTTTACCCGTAGCACAAATCCCATCTAAATGTTAAATTTGCCAATTAACTGAATTCAATTCCAAATCATTTGTTTTACAATTAATTGGCTACCTAGGTGAAAGTGTTTAAGAATCTCATTAAGTCGGTAGGGCAAAAGAGCCCCACACAGCAGTATGCATCAATAATTTCAGGGTATACTAATGAGCCAAATTGATGTGGCAATTAACTGAAGAATTAGCATAAGCCAACTTTTTGGACTTAAACCATAAACGCAGAATTTGGAATTTGTTTATACTATATAGCACACAAAATACGCTTGATAAATAAATGATCAGAAGTTAACAAATGTCTCACCTCCTCAGAGGTCTCAAGTGTCAGATGAAGGCACTCGCAGGATGCGGCTCCCATAATGGCCTCATTAGGTTAGAGAGTTTCATTCAGTAAATGAGTGCCATCTTAATGTGTCGCTGGATGGTGCTGGGGTTTACATAGATAATTTTAAATTCATGGGATGTGACAAACACCAACTGTATAGTTGCTACCGAAATGTTCCAACTTTGTAATATAGCAGATAGATGCCACATAAGCCCTGCCTGCTTCCACGGTCTATCCAAATACGATTCTCAGTTGCAAACACCATTTGAATAGTGGACACAATACACACCCCCAGATGCCAAATGTGCATCACACATTATCATAAACATAATGGACTCATCAATTTGAGAGGGAAACTTGTTTGAATGGAAACACATTTGAGACGTGCGGGGGGAATAAACATTTCAAAAGCCATTCAGAATAATTGCATATACTTAAGACAGAATCTGTGGCTACATTAAGAGACATGCCATTTTAAGCAAGACACACGATTTGTAAAATCTCAAGAAGACAAAGTCAGACAAAATCAGCACCTAATCAAATCAAGTTCTTAATTTGGATAAAAGTAGTTCGCTTTGAAGCCAAAATTAAATTAAGAGCAATTGTTGCTCTGGGTCTTTTTAATGGCCCACTGGTTCGACACATTGCTCTGCATTTCAACAGAGAGCATTACTGATAAACGAGCCTTGGATATTGCCAGACTGAAACCCAGCCGTCGGCCATTTTCCCCCCTCTCTCCGCTGGCTGCTGTGTTGTATTTGTGCAAGAGAGGGCTGATTCCTGGTGTACGTCTTCACTCACACTACAGGGGGTTGGGGGGCTGTCTCAGGATCCCAGTTCAACCTGAGTATAGGAGCCTAAGGCATCTCCAACAGACAGGGGGCCTTGCTGACTAAGCACCAACTTCTCCCTTTACACTATCCTCGCCCCATCTGCCGCTCACATCGATCCACCCTCACCCCCCCCCCTCCCTTCGATCCACGTTTGTTCTCTCGGGCCCCTCGTGCCTCCGTCTGTTTTGGCTCCCTTCTCAGCGGAGTCCCTGGATTCCACCCAGGAGGAGGGAAGAGGGAGAGACGGGGGCCGTGATGAACAAAGAACCACACGAAGGGCGAGCAAGTGCAGGCAGGAGGGTGTCTCTGTAGCACGGAGGGAGGATGTAGCACACACCACAGCTAATGATTTACTCCGTTCAGATCAATGCGGCCGGGGGGGGGGGGGGGGGGGGGGGGGGGGGGGGGGGGTGTGCCAGTCCATGGAGGCTGGATGGAGGAAGAGCCAAGAAGGGATGGGCCCGCAGTTTAATTAAGGCCAAGAAGGAGGCGGGAACATGGCAGGAAGAATAGCCCATGCTGACTTGGCTGGCTGGGAGATCAGTTTGTGGCCAACCTGTCCCTCAACGAATCCTATGGGCTTAGGTAAGGACCCGAGAACCACACCCAGTTGCGTCTTTACACAAATCTCGTCGCTTTATCCTCATCCCCCACACCCCCGATGGCGGTTTCCAACTGAAACGATGTGAACAGTGGGCTAGAACATTGTTCGGCTGAACGACTTTGTGTGTGCCTCGAACTGCGAATCTTCCTGAATCACATTCCACAACGACAGAAGCCAAACACCCCCCCCCCCCCCCCCGCCCCCGCCACCCCCAGTCAGACCTCTGACTGCCTCTCGGAGAAGTGCAGTGCACAGAGTCGGAAGATCATTGGTTTTTCACTCTGATCGATGGCCTCTGCACTCTCGCTTTCTTAGCGGAAATGAAATGCTTTAGAGGGACTAATAGGAGGATTGCCACGAGGTCACACCGGACTGATTTGGACCTTTCGGAAAGTTTTCAAACGATGGAGGGGTTAGGGTCCTCTCTCACCCTGGGAGGACGGCGGCGCGTGTAAACCAATTCCACCCACATAGTGAAACTCCGAGGCTGTAGGCACGGAAAGCAAGCAGACGAAACGGAATGAAGTTTGTGTAGGAGTCTGACTCTGTAACACGGCGTCTAATGTCAGTGGGATGCAAGAATTAAGGAGGAGGTGGAGCGGGTGGAAGCAGCCATATTGTGGATGCTGCTGGTACAGCTGAGAAAAGGCACTCTTTTTTCCTTATTGGCCATTACATAGTTTCAGGGGTCTTCAAGTGTGGCCATTACATAACAACTGTGACAATATTCTTGCTGGCATCCATTTCCCCCGATAGGTCTCGAAACAAGTCTAATCCAATTCAAATTAAATTGTAACTAAAGCGCTTCATGAAGAAAATAGGTATTAATAGCATGGCATATTAGTGATGTTGTTTCTTAATAGTGTGACGTTAAATTGCATATACAACACAAACCCACAGAGAGCCATACAAGTGTTTAATAGTCTCTTGAATGTTCATGAATTGTATCATGAACTTGCTCTCAGGCCTCACAGTGAACATGTTAAAGTCTGCCGCTTTTGACCATTTAGTAAAGAGTACATTGTAAAAAAAAATGGTGCATCTTGCTGAAAATATGCCCGGTTCTCATGGCTTTTAGTACCTGCTATACCGGTAACATAAAGTAGAGTTGGGCGGGTTGTGGTCCTGCACAGTTGCTAATGTTCCTGATGGTTGCTGGGGTGTTCTGGGGGTTGCTAGGATGTTCTCAGTGTTTTGTATGGTGTTGTGGGTGTTCATTTTGGTGTTCTTGGGGGGGGGGGGGTTGCAAGGGTGTTCTAGGTGGTCTCTATAGTGCTGTGGGTGGTAACTAGGGTGCTCGGGGTGGTAACTACGGTGCTCGGGGAGGTTCCTAGGGGGTTTTCTGTGCAGTTGAACTTGCTAGGATATTCTAGCGAATGCATAGATAAAGAAAATAGTAACATTTTGATGGCTCCCTCTTTCTCACCAGCGTTGCCTCCTCTATTTCCATCTCTCCTCCTCTCTTAATAGGACGACCGTTGTTAGGGGGGGGGGGGGGGGGCGGGGGGGGTGTCCGAGCTGGGCTGGACCCGAGCCTTCAGTGGCAGTTTTGGCGAGAGAGCGAGAGACAGAGAGACAGAGATGAGAGGGGGACTGTAGCCCGGTCCCCACTGAGGATGGGAGCTGAGACGGCAGCTGTCGCCGGCATGTTTGTGCCAGGGAGCAAAGTAGCGCTCTCAGAGGAAGCTTGGATCCTTACAACACCCTGGCAGTTTGGGCCTGTGTGTGTGCACGTGCGTGTCTGTTCGTTTGTGTGTGTGTGTGTGTGCTCATTTGTGTGTGTTGTGTGCGTTTGTTCGTGTGCGTTTGTTTCGCGGTGTGTGCGTGCATTTGTGCATGCGTGCGCGCCTGCACACACGCGTGTACAGGCCAGTTAACTCCACGCTGCAAGTGTGCTGAAGAAGAGGATTTGGGCGTTGAGAAGCGATGGGAGATGAAGCCATATTTATTTTACCTTGGCAGCGCGCGTGCGCGTGTGTGTGTGTGTGCTGTGTGTGTGTGTGTGGTGTTCACGCGTGTGTGTGTGTGTGTGTTCGCGCGTGTGTGTGTGTGTTGTGTGTGTTCGCGCGTGTGTGCTCGTTTGTGTGTGTTCGTTGTGTGCTCGTTTTTGTGTTTGGTGTGTTTGGTGTGTGTGTGTTCGTG
>NC_140289.1:2826695-2856695 GCF_964030765.1 Micromesistius poutassou
GTGTGTTTGTTTGTGTGTGCGCGTGTGTCCATCTAAATGCACACACACACACACACAATAATACATAAAAAGGCATAGACACCTCTCAACCCTGTTCATAACAGACAACAATTTGAGACAGAGCGGACTCAAAGACCCACGCATCGTGTAACCAAACAATTTATCCCTCACAAGTAGAGCAACTAGCCAGTGGCAAGACTATGCACAGCACACATCCCTGCTTAAAAAGAAATAAAGAATAAACAGGCTTGTTTATTTGTGTGCACTGGGGGGCAGTCCTTCTGCTGCACCCATATGCCAAGCACACATCAAAGAAGGCTTTTTGTATCCTCGTTTTAACAGATGTGTCCAAAAGCTTGGTATTGTCTAAAATAGGCTACGGCTTAGCCCTAAACTGTGGAACCTTTCATGAAGGAAACCCAAGAAAAGCAGACAAGAGAAAAGTTTAAACTCATTTCATTAGACGTGGGTGTTTAATCACTGGAATACTGATGGTCGGATCACACGAGAAATTCCGAGTAATAACACACTTTTCCAACGTGTAATAAATGAGACCCTTTATTTCTCCATTCATCGTCCAGCCTCTAATTGCTCATCCATATTTTTAGCCTCTTTATTTGCCGCTCTGGCAAACGCCTCAGGTGTGGCTGCAAGTGGCAAACCGCACTAGGAGCCGCGACGAGCGAATTCCGGAAAACCAAAGAATGAGCCGACACTCTTAACCACTGGACCGGCCAGGTGTTCGCTTTCCTTCCCTTTACGGGCCACGACCATTAGACCGTGCGGCGCACAGGGTCCCGGGCAGAACCCCGGTGACAGCGTTTCTCCAAACCCTGGCGCGGCGCCTTAATCCCCCTGATGGGGGTGAGCGCCGTTCGCACGCTCCCGTGAACAGCGGCGGCAGCGGGCCCCCCACCCCCGACCGCCGCTAAAGACAAACTGATGTCTAGATTGGAAACCTGTTTTGAAGTCGCACTCGGGAGTCAAATGGAGCTAGGTGGGGGTGTGGCGAGGGGGTTGGGGGGGGGGGGGTCGGGGCGCTCTTCAAAGGAATCCATCTTAAGTCCATTTGAAAGGGGGGGGGGGGGGGGGGGGGGGGGGGGGGGGGGGTGGGTGGGGGGGGGGGGGGGGCAGCCAATCCGATGGAGGTTGGCCGGGGTGAGAGGGAGTGTTGATTGGATTTCCAGCGCGGGAGCCCCCTGGATGTCAGCGGTCAGCCCGACTTGGAGTGGTGTTGTGACGGAAGGGCCGAGGGGGCCAATGGGGCAGCACCAGTACACCAGGACGGACAAGCCGGCAGAGAGGCAAGTGCTCCCTTTGGATTTGACAGCTAGTTTCCGACCGCGCACCCCCCCCCCCCCCCCCCCCCAAACCCCTCTCACTCAAATATGTACCAAAAAAAAGTAATAACATTAATAATAAATCCACGGATGAGGTCAAAGGGACAAATGGAAAGTGTTGACCATGTGGCGTGGAAAGCGGTGGGCCATGTTTTTGACGTGTAAGGCCTTTTGAGGGACGCGGAAATCCCGTTCAAACAGCCCACGAAAACAGCATATGCGGTCTTGGTTAAAAATGGCCCCTTGTGAAATAGTGGGCGGGAGACGGAGCGGGGGGGAAAGAAGCAAGCAAGCAAGCAATGAATACGGTACGTGTTAAGAAACCGAGGAAAAAATAACTAAGTGGAAAAACAGATTAAAGCCAGGAATAGAAAAGGACGAACGCACAGAGAGCGAAAATATAAATGCGAATAGCAACAAAGATCGACTAAATTAAAAAAGGGGAAGGAACTAAACAGGCAACAGAAAATAAACGAAGAAATGTGAGTCCAGCACTGAGCGAGAGGGAACCATCCCAGGAGCCCCCCTCAGCCCGGAGCTCAGGCAGGATGAAGGCCTGCGAGAACACAAACATGCAAGCACACACACATCGATTTTGAAGTGTGTGTGTGTGTGTCCCGGGGTGAAGGCATAGGGCTCCCAGACGTAATTAGCTCTTCTGCTGGCTTGCCAGATAGGAGCCCCCCCCCCCCCCCCCCCCCTGCGCGCGCCCCTCCGTATTTCTCTGTCTCCTTTCCTCTTAATTCCTCCTCATGACGCCCAACCCCTCTCTGAGGCTAACTCTCCGCGGGTGGTCAGACTGCCCTTTATCTCCCAGAAAAGAGAGTTGATGATACATTGGGATGGAGGAGTGAAGGGGGGCTACTGAGAGGAGAACAGAGGATAAATGCTGCCCACTAGCACAAACCAAAAAGAAATGGATGATAATTGCCATCCGAAAACATCAACATTGGTCCCAATATGTTGCAGCATCCCTAGTTCCTTTGCCCTTCTCTGCAAGATTATATTTACAATCTATATATGATATAAAATGATCCAACCGTTTGCGCAATGTACAGTACAGTGGATTTTTGGCAGTGGAGTATTGGCATTTTGTCATTGGTGTAATAAAAAGGATTTATTTCCAGTATCTCAGGGAACCGTTATGTGCAGGCGTTTAAATGTTGTTGTTTTTAGCAATAGAAGATGTGGATTCAGCCGCTCCAAGGCTCCCTGTGTAGAGGACTTCACTCACTGTTTTGACATTCTAAGTGAGATTTCAAACTGTGGTGAGTAAACATGCGCAGTTCAATTTTCCTTTGGCTTTGTTCCTCTAGCCGGTTGTATACCCCAGGCATGACATTTAAAGTCAGAGTATATACCAGCACGCTACTATATGTCTACCAGCAGCATGTTGCCTCTTCATTTGAGATGGCTTGGTTAAGCGGAGGAAAGCGCTTTCCTATTTATATTCTTGGTGAAACACTGAAAGGGAAAAACATGCCGTCATGCCGAGCTAATTGTATTTCTGTAGCCCTTAATCAAAGGGCTTCACAGGCCATAGTTTTTATGACACCTCCCTAAAACATTTAATTATCAGGCAAGAAACCTTGAGAACATTGGTGCAATTGTGTAGAATTATGAATCAATATTGGGCTTGATTAAGAGAAAATAAGATTAGCCTTTATGGTCTCCCTTAGGATCAATTCGTCTCAGGCATCCGAGAGAACACAGATTTAGGTTTGGATGTCTTTAAGACTACCCCCTAGTGGTGAACCGGTGGAACATGAAGGACTCACAATTAAGCTGGTGTCTGGTGGCACCTCTAGTGTAGCAGTCCCATTACACAACCGTCACAAGCACATGTTTGACTGGGGTTAGAATCAGAAAAACGCTGGCGGAACAAATAACGTGTGTATCCGTGACTAAATAAATAAATAAATAACCGAACGCGACCACTTTAAAAAGTGAGAAGCAGCAGGCGGCAAACGTTTGCATGAATGACAAGGTGTAATCTCCGAGAATAAAAACACCCTTGACAGCACTGTCAAGTGTGTGTGTGTGTGTGTGTCTGCGTGCCTACCTCCTCGGACAGCTGTGAGTAGGGGGACTCGATGGTGGCGAGGATGAGGACGGGGCTGAAGGAGGGGACGTCGTGGAGCAGGGTGAGGAAGGTGCTTTTCACAGTCTCGCTCACGGCTTCCCACCACTCGGCGATGTGTGGCATAAACACCACGCTGGGCACGCTGCGACGCGCCTCCCGGAACACCTGCAGGAACGGCGAGAGGGGAGACACGTCAAGGGGACACGTCACACGTCACACACACACACACACACACACACACACACACACACACACACACACACACACACACACACACACACACGTTGTTGGAATGAGCACCAAAGAGAACAGGAGTCGCAACGGGTTTACTTTAAAAACTAAACCCCAGAGTTTTCTATCTTTTTTTCTTTTTCATGAGATGCTGCCAGCACTCGGGTGTTCTGGACAAATGATGTATTAAATGGGAGCATTTGTAGTGATGATCACACTACCAGCCACATTGCTGGAAGCTGTAAAAGTGTTTTTTGATTCTGTCTTTTTTTTAAAGCCTAAAAAGGATGAAAAAAAAGAATGGGGACACAGACGAACAGAAACAACCAATGCCGTCCGTGCCAGCCAGTCCACATGGAACAAGGGCACTGTTTGCACTGTGAGCTTAACAAACCATCTCGCACAAAGCTGGCTGTAGGGCTGCAGCGATAGTGATATTGGTTATCTTCCCAAAGACGGGCTAACATGTGGTAATACAATGGCCTCAATACGAAAAAGCCATATATTGTTCAAAATGTGTGTGTGTGCCTGCGTATTTTTTTAAATCCTCCAAACATTAAGTGTGCAGTAAAAGCAACTGATACTGAAAGCAAAGTACTAGCAGAGATAGTCTGTCTGTCTGAGCGTGTGTGCATGCGCGCGTGTGTGTGTGTGTGTGTGTGTGTGTGTGTGTGTGTGTGTGTGTGTGTGTGTGTGTGTGTGTGTGTGTCCGTGTGTGTGTGTCCGTGTGTGTCCGTGTGTGTGTGTGTCCGTGTGTGTGTGTGTCCGTGTGTGTGTGTGTCCGTCCTAACCTGAGCACACGACTCCTCTGGAGTCTTCACACTGACGGAGTAGAGGGTGGGCAGGTCCAGGCGGTGCACTGGAAGCTTGTCCAGGTGATGGAGCAGGGCAGGGGCCAAGTGGGAGCTCTGGCCCGAGCCCGGGGGCCCGGCCAGGAGCAGCCGGGGCCGATACGCCGTTGGCTGCTGGAGCACTGAGCTGAAGCCCAAAAAGGTAGAGAGACAGCGAGCATAAAGAGAAGTGACAGTGAGTTTGAGGTGTCGTCCTGGCAGCGGATTCACCGTTGCGTGCCGTTTGTCTTTCAGACGGCGTCGTATTATGGAGACGGAATTTAATATATTCCTATTTGGATACGTAATCTTGTAGTCTAAATTAAATATGAGATGGTACCCGCACCTCCGATTTATCACACGAGTACAGTGTGATATTGTGTGAAATTACCGTTTTATTTGACTGTAATGAACCCCAGTGCTAATACAATAAACCTTGGTTGGATTCTTAACCTAAAAAAGGACAGATCATGAGATCCCGTAGCTGTATTATATCCAAATTTTAAAGTCGTAATGGGCCTAATAAATCCCTCCATATCTTCCAGGGCTAATCGAGAGTTCACTCCAGAGGCACGGCACGCCCGCCGCGGCTCATCCGTTATGGGTCAGGCACCAAATATAGGTGGGGTTCATTCCCTCGGGAGACAGGGGCGGTCTCCATTGGATGGGTGGTGCAGAATGCCTCCAGCCTTTTGAGACACTCGCCTCCTCCCCCCTCACCCATCGACCCCCCGATGCATTTAACCAGCAAAGCGCCAAATCCTTCCTGCCTCTTCCCCCCCCCTCTGACTCAGACGCTGCAATGCAATACTGAAAATCATCTGGCTTGAAAACAAACAGGCCACTTAAGACAAACAAACAACGGAGTCAGAAGCAATTAGCTTTAATGGTATTTTCCACCACATGATTCAATTGATTATTTTAGCAATAACGACACCCCTGCCTTCGACGGTGCAATCGTCCGCTCCTTTTAAATGTCTCTCCCCGCGCCAATAGCGATGCCAGGCATTAATCCCCCAGGCAGACCGTGGGGTCAGCCGTTAGCCCCATGCTAATTATCATGGGAAATTACGAAGGCCCTCCAAGTGTGAGCACTAGTCACTGAGGGCAATTGCTGGAGAGAGTTCTAAACGATATATAAAAGATATAAGAGCAAACACATAAGGACATAAAATTTTGCTGTGGAAATACAATGAACAACAACAATACAATTTGAATAATTCGGCAATGGGACCGAGGCAATCAAATGAATAATAAATAAGAGCCTCTTTGCAATCCATAACCGCACTGCGCTCGGCCACAAGGTGGTACTAAAACCACAGGAAATACGGGGAGCCTGCTCTGACTGTCTTCAGCCTATCTTCAGACACTACATTCGTCTGCCCTCTGCAGTCCACTAACGAACGGCGTCGGAGCCCGGCGCCCACCATGAGCATGGCTGCTCATTTGTAGTCCAGACCTCTTGCTTTTTTTTTAAGGGTGGTTCATTGACAGTGGAGCGAGTCGTGGGGCTGGGATATGGGCTGCTTTGAACCGGCAAAAGCGCACTCAAGATTCATCAGTCGTGGTTCAAGTGCTATAGTTATGGGAATTACCCGTCTGCATGTCTATTGCAATTGCCTCAATTTTTTAAGTCGTGCTGACTCATTCCTAATTTATTATTTAATCCAAAAAAATCAGATGAATAAATAGAATAATTTAGCTCCCACTTGTGTTACTTTCACTTTCAACACGTGTCTGCTTTTCAAGTATTGTTAATGTATTATGTCTTCCAGCCCACTCCTAGAAGCAGAGAGCTGTACAACCCAACTCAATCTATATAATACTCAATGCAAGAGACTGGTCTTCTGGAGTGTGACTATACACCAAGCTCTTTGGTCTCTGATTTCCCCATGAAGGAAAGGACAGAGCGGGACTTACGTTGAGAAGTGAAGGAAGGGTCTGTGAGAGGCGGGGTAGGAGAGCAGGCTCTGGGTGGGCCCAGCGGGGTTCACATCGTAGATGGAGGGGGAGCATTCATTGTCGTCGTCGCTGCATAAATCCTCTTCTAGCCGTTGATTGTCACCGCCTGGAATGAAGAACACTGTTTAGACAATGAGAAATGTCTGGGTGTGTATTGGTATGTGTATGGGTGTGGGTTTGGTAGAAAATGGGCAAGGTGTGGTAGTATAAACATAAATGGAGGTTGAACAAAAAGGCTTTTTAGGTATTAGCAGTGCCATGGGGCCCTCTCATAAACTATTCATCGCAAGTAGGATGAAAAGGAAACTACCTTAGGAGGAAAACACTGATTTATCTTGCGTCTCCATTGACTGGATGCATTGCCTAACAGCTCACAAGCGGGTTAATGCAGCTTAAAATATCCCTGGTTTACTGCGTCAAATCAGCGGGCAAATGAAAAGGTTTCTCCAAATCATTTCAGAATATACAACGCCTTATTTTGTGGATCAGAGGTAATTTTGTCGAGTAAAAAGGAAAATGATATACATCTATATAGATATATCAGGACTCATGATTGCGAAAGTAAATTATGTGGATGCAAGGTGATACTACTCTAGGTGGCATCGGTGCAAGTAAAATAATAAAAAAAAGACATTAAATATTAGTGTTCTCCCCAAACACGGTAGCAGTGTAACGTTAGGAACTGGGCTGAGACGCGTCAGACATTAAATTTACGTTATCGATGTGTTCCCCATTTCACTTCTGGATCGGCCTAACTTGTTAAAAGATGTTTCATTGGAGTAACACCTCAAAAAGCACAACGTTAATATCAGTGCTCCGCGGGTGAAGTCAGTGGCATTTGGACCCACCCTTGACCCTGGTAAACACACACCAGCCGAGCGCTGCCTCGTGCAGCGTCGCGGAGAAGAAAGGGGAACAAGTTTTGATTTTAGGACTTGTTCTTTGTTTACAGTGATGGACGGCGCTGCGATACACGTCGAGGTTTTGAGCAGTGCTTCAAGTCGCAGTGCGGCTGCATGTCGGCACCGGTGTGAGCGCGCTCATTGGAAACACAAACCACAAGTGCCTACTTCAAATGATCATACTTCAAATGATGAAAAAAAAAAGGCTTGTTTTTTTTTATTGTGCAACGTTTCAATGAAATTGCACGGTGGCAATAGTGCAATTCAAGAGCTTGCAAACAAATACACTATCCTCTATGGAGGATTGCCGGAAAAAGAAAATAAATAATAACTTGGGTATTATACCTAATAAGCAGGCTGTGATTATTAGTCTGTAGAGCTTTTTGATATAGGAGGCGGTGAGGGAACTTTTGCAAAATTTATTTTAAGTGAGTGAATCTTTTCAAATGAATGTGCACAGATTGATGGTTCCCAGGCAAAAGACATGCCAACGCTGCACCAAAGCACCGCATTTGTTAGGGTGCCACCAAATAAACAAGTTAGTGCCACCAGTGGAAGCCTTGAGCCCTGAACACAACACTTTTATTTTCCTATTTCTATTACCCCAAAAATAAAAACCTGTGTAATTTCTTTAGGATATACACCACCACAAAATGATAAAAATAGTTTAATCGTGGGAATTTTAAAATGTAATCCGGTACTCGAAACCTGGGCAATGTGTAAAAGAAAATTAATTGGGGCAACTCCTACCAGAACCCTTCCACCGGTCACGGCTCATTCAGTGGCCAAATTAGTTCAACTACCCTCCCATTAGATACAATGAGAGAACCGGGAGGGACGAAATAACTAATAAACAGACCACTGATGGGACCAAAGTAGTAATAGTAGCAGCGGTAACAACTGACTCCCAGGCCAGCCGTCCCCCACCAAGGGAGACATCCTTACCATTTGCATTGTCCCTGTCTGTCTGCTGCGTCACGGCGTGGGGGAACACTCGGAGCAGGGACTTCAGCACCAGAGAGAGGGAGTGGTCGAGCAGGGGCCTGAGGGCGGGGTCCAGGGCGCGCCCCGACGGAGCCAGGGCCCTCTGGGACGACGGGACGATGGTCTGCAGGGCCTTGCTGAAGTCGCCGGCGCCCAGGGTGATGGAGGAGACGTCCAGCTGGAGCTTGACGCTGCTGCTGTAGATCTGCGGGTAGCGCCGTCGCAGGGCCATCAGCGCGGCCTCCGTGCAAAGTGCTTTGAGGTCAGCGCCGCAGTAGCCTGGGAGGGCCGAGGGAGAGGGAGGTTAGACCGGTCCCTCGTGGTGGAGCTCATATTCTAGTCTAGAAAACCATAGAAATTGTATTGGCCGAACTTTATCTACATGCCGTCTTTCAACAGTCTATATATCTATCTTCCAACAGTCAGACATAATTAAAAGGGCAGGGACAGAGTTGACATCAGCAAATATGTACTACCTTTTTTGAGAAAATGATCATCAGGGTTTCCAAAATATGTCTCCAATAGTTTTTTTTAAAGGCCTTGAAGAAACTCTTTAATTCATCCCTTTAGCTATGGCATGCAATGTATTATAGATGCATTTTTGACACATCTGTTGAAATTATTTTAACATCCTGACAGAAATCAAGTCAATCCAATCATTTCATTCTGAGCAGAATGAAATGATTGGATGGCCTACCTGTCTGTCAACCTCCCTACCTACCTACCTACCTGGCTACCTAGGCTTGACCAGTCTTCTACAAGGTTTGGCAGACTCTCTGCTCCAGCTAGCAAGCAAGTCACAAGTGTCTTTGGAGGGAGGCATGAAGGGAGGGGATGGTTGATACTTTCGAAATCTAGCTTACCCCCAGTGGTTTTTCCCAATCACCTACCCCTGGTTTTAAACACAGTATGGCTGCCTTTATCGTGGAGACTAGGGTGAGCTGCCACGGTTTGTGTTGCACTTACCGACACATTTCTCTGCCAGCTCGTCCACGAACAGCTCGGCCAATGAGGGGTTCCAGTCCCTAGTTTGGATCTCCAGGATGTGCTTTCGGGCCTGCGGGGGGTCAGAGTTCAGAGACAATGTGAGGAACAATATAAGAAGAGACAGATCGGATAGGAATCATGGGTCCTTGCTGCCAAGTTTGCTTCCTAGAACAGTTGTGTGTTTGTGTGTGCGTGCCTGGTTTGGTGATGTAATAAACAGTGTCATGTACCTGTTCATGGAACAGGTGCATTGCATTTGAACAGGCCAGTGCACATGCCCTCTTATTCAATAGGGATATATAATAGCAGCAAAGAGATCAATAATGCAAAATAAATCTAGAGTGTACTAGTGTTTCCTGCAAACGATTACGCGTTTGTTGTGCACCGCTGCAGACATGACCTGTTACAAAACCCAATAACAGATTACAGCCTGTTCACTTAAGTAGCAGCACCACCATTATCGTCAAGTAGCGTTTGGATGAAAAGGGTCGGAGCAAAAAATGACATAGGTTATTCAACAAACAATGAATCATTGCAGAAAAGGAGATCAAATCAAACATGAAAAAAATTGAAAGAATGACGCAAGTGTTAACAAGTACCCTCGAGTACACAAAGGAAAAGTCGACGGCCCTTCGCGGAAACAGAGCACCACTGAAAGGCTCTTCAAGGCAAGATTTTCAAACACGTGTTCTGTGAGTCCTTGTGAATGCCCTCCTTGCAACCGTCTTTTAAAAAGACAACGCAAACCCAAAGGAGCCGGCACGACAGCACGACTCAAGCATGCCTTCTTTTCTACCCACTTTCTGCAATCTGAAACATCTTCCAGCCACACGTTGAACCGCAGTTCCCCGGGGAGCAAGGTCGCAGACGGATTCAGACAAATTCAACGATAAAAAGACAAAATCTCGACAGCATGCAAAACAGTAGGAGGGGACTTGTGGGAAACAGGGGCAGAGCCATGCTGCTTCGACAATGGCCAGGTTTCCCCCTAGGTGTGCGAGGGCTCAACACTGGGGACGCCAGGCGCACATTAGGCCTCGCTTCCCAACCCTCCAGCTGTGCGGACAAATGACCCGCGGCGACCAATTAGGACGGACCCGACGGGCAGGAAACCTCCCAACCCTCGGCGCCCGGGCCCATTTGCGCATCGCGTGGCACGCGTGCACGACGGCAATTCATTCTCATTCGCAATTATCTCTCCGGCGACGGGATTGTTCCGTCGATCACAATAGGACAACAAATCCAGCAACCACACAAACCGCTTGCGCATGGACGGCATGACACTTTAACATCCTCCCAGGCGCATGTTGCTCGTATTAAACAGCACGTTGAGGAAATGAGAACTGCCTTAATGGATCCACCACCTTATATCCCCACATCCCCCCCCCACATGTGCCTCAGAGTGGAACTTTTCAAAATCAGGCACTGTTTTGATACTGTGGTGAGAAAAAACGAAAACATTTCGACCGCTCGGCTGACAGCAGTGACATGACAGCCGAGCCACGGAGACAAAAGTCGTCCCCCCACGACCATGTCTTTTTGTTTGCGGTGTCGGGTCGATGCACGCCGAGTCAAAACAATGCCGTCATGCCAGCAGACATTTTCGCTTGGCCCTCACCTTCTTGTCGGGCAGGCTGAAGAGGAACTCCCTGTCAAAACGGCCCGGCCTTCGGAGTGCGGGGTCGATAGAGTCAAGTCTGTTTGTAGCACCGATGACCACTATCTCCCCGCGGCTGTCCAGCCCGTCCATTAAGGCCAGCAGAGTGGACACGATGGAGCTGAGGGGGTGGAGGTGGAGGAGGTGGAAGGAGGGAAGGGAAAAAAGGACAGACGTGTTAGGAACAACGGACGCAAGGGTCGTCAAACATCACCTCCCCTGAATCAAGAGGTCTTTTCTACTTTGCCACTTTGAGGAATAAATTTTGTTGCTGCGATTGGGTTGGTTCGAATGACTAACATTCATTGTTTATTCAATGGTTCTGAATAGTTATTTTTGCCCTTGTCTAAACAGGATGTACAATGGGGTTTCAGTTGCTATTAAAAATAAACAAGTGAACTATTAGGGACTCCTCGCTCGTTTTATGAAACCACAGACTGCTGGACACAAGCCAAACTCTCTCTAATTGACAGTTGTTTATAATTGACAGGTATTCGCCAACGGAGAGAGTAGCCGTACCTGTGTATCTGGTCCTGCCTGCTGGATCGGACAGGAGCCAAGCCGTCGATCTCATCAAAGAAGATGATGGACGGCCTCATCAGGTACGCCTGCCCGAGAGAGGAAGTGGTTTGCATCAAAAGCACAAAATGACAGCTCTGCCCTGGAGCGAGAGGAACAATGACAGAACAATCCAAATGGCCTCCCATCAAAAACTTGTTATTGCATTTTTGAGGACGATAGTGTTTACTGATGGCACTCCTTACTGCAATTCATTAGGGTCCACTCTCCGTCGTGCAAAAATAACGTATTTTAGGGGTGGAGGTGGAAGGGGAAGAGGATGACTTAGACACATCGTATCAGCATTATGGGGATGCATTGGGTTGAAGTAAAGTCAGGTGTCAGCCAATGCATTATGTGGATGCACTGGGTTAAAGTGAAGTCAGGTTCCAGCCAGGGGTTTTGCGGTGACCCACCTGGTCGAAGAGCAGGCGCAGCTGCCGTTCGGACTCGCCGACCCACTTGCTGAGGCAGTCGGCTCCTTTCCTCATGAAGAACGACACCTTCTTGTCGCCATGGCTACACTCGTTGGCGAGCGCTCGTGCCACTAGGGTCTTTCCCGTTCCTGGCGGGCCGTAGAACAGGCAGCCTCTGAAGAAGGGGATGAAGAGGATAGGCTTAATGTTTGAAGCAATACCGAAGAGGCAGAGGAGGGAAATAAGTGTTCAATGTCTGCACTCAAGTCTCAGTCTTGTAATTGTATGCATCCTTTGTATGCAGGCTTGAAGACAAGAGTGATTGTATGGTCTGCTGTGCATTGTCTATTCTGAAAGGATTTGCTAAATAACTAGACAGACAATAATGAGAGCAGATGAAAAGCATTGCCGTAGAAGAAGTATAGGGCTCGTTGTGGCACTCTGAATAAACGGTACTCTGGGCAAAGTGTCCTTAAGTGTCCTATCCAAATTTTATTTCAAACACTGCTTGGAAAATGAAGACATGAAAAATATATAAACGGCCATGAGTTTCAAATGATATAACCATCAACACGTCACGATTTTGGCTAAGTGAGAAATCCCTGATTTCTGAGCTTGCATACAAGATGTACCTCAACCGAGTTTATGCACCTTGTTAGTGCAAATAAACAAATCAATGTGTGTAATCGATAGCTGTGGATGCTGCTCGTGTTGTGTGGGAACTTCCAAACCTCGGAGGCTGAATCTTGAACTTCTCAAAGACTTCTGGGTAAAGTAGCGGGAACACCACCATCTCCTTCAGAGCCTGGATCTGCTTACTGAGCCCTCCCACACTGTCAAACCTCACCTAGGGAAGAGAGCACCAGAAGTATTAGTCAATAAACCTTCAACTGTACACAAGAAGCCATACCACCCTTCCTGTTTCATAACATCCCGATGATGAATATGTTTTAGCTTCTTCATTCTTTTGATGAACGTTGCCAACAATGAAGTAACTGAACAGAGCTAACAATTCAAGTTGTGTGTTCAACATTGTGTTTATGTGTTTAAGCTTCTGTGCAACATGTTTCCAATCAATTCTACTAACACTGGGCCAACAGAGTGCCTGCTGTGATGGCTTCACGACCTACACCCAAGTTACTGTCAGGGGTAACCACTTTGCTTCGGTCCGGGATTTGCTCACGCCTCGGTGTTACCTCCTTCTGTCTCTACTTACGGAGCTATCAAGGTTCATGGGGTCCACATCTGCTAAGCTGGCACCCACTTTCACCCGGTCCCGCAGCACCCCGCTAGACAGGTCCTCGGTGCCCAGATTCATCGGCAAACACCTAGGAACACACGTCAAACATATTGGCCATGTGTATATAATAAGGGGAAAGAAGAAAACAAAAGAAAGAGAGAAAGAGAGAGACTAAGACACAGAGAGAGGGAGAGGGAGGGAGAGAGAGAGAGAGAGAGAGAGAGAGAGAGAGAGAGAGAGAGAGAGAGAGAGAGAGAGAGAGAGAGAGAGAGAGAGAGAGAGAGAGAGAGAGAGAGAGAGAGAGAGAGAGAGAGAGAGAGAGAGAGAGAGAGAGAGAGAGAGAGAGAGAGAGAGAGAGAGAGAGAGAGAGGCAGAGGCCCTGGAAGAGAGCCGCTACCTGTTCCTGGCCCGCGTCATGCTCTTGCTCTTCCTCCTCTCGAAGCGCTCCTCGTCCGAAGACGAGGAGGTGTCACTGCTGTGGATGGCGTGTTTCTTCACTCTGAGGGTACAGGGAGGGAAGGGAGATGAGCCCTTTTTCAGCCTCACAGCCCCACATTATGACTAATGCTTCGCCTGTCGAAAACCAGCCTAAGCCCATCTGTTTTCAAGAAAACCAGCGACCACCCTGTCTGATATTACTGCCGGGTATATAACTCTGCGGCAACGAGCACGCTGCCAACTGTCCTCTCTCACACAGACAAGGCTTAGACGGTCTTCATTCAAATGTGTTCGGGTATAAGTTAGGCAACACAAGGCCTTCCAACCTTATATGGCTTCTTCTGGCTGGAGATCTGTGGGTGTCGAACAGGGACGGGTTGCTTTGTTTTCTGTTCACAGGCTCTAAGAAAGGCAAACAAAAAGGGTAAGGATGAAGCAAGACAAATCAAACCCACGTAAACAAACTAGGCTGACCCCTTAACAGGCAACTAGACGACTGATCAGTCGCCGGGTCCTGCTGTTTAGTCATGTTTTGGCATGGTAAGCACATGCTGTCATTGTTATCAGTCCCCTCTCCCCAGGTTTCATTGTTGTTGAATATAAAATAGAATCGTTAGTGGTTTGTTGCTGGCTGGCTACCTGGGGATAACCCACATGGAACAAGTTTGATCATAAACGCCAGGAACGGTGTACGGTGGTGATGGTAAATTAAAAGAATCCCATCTCAATAGCAGCTTATATTGTTATTTTTAAGTGAAAAGGTTATTCAACAGTATATCTGTATATAAGATATTGAACAGATATTCAGACTCTGAATTACAGCGATGTGACTAGGGGAACTGTGTGTCTAGCAGTGTATACCTGCGCAGGAGACAGCAGTCAGACAGCAGCACCTTTCTATACAGAGCCATCGTTCGATCAATACTTCTACACAATAGGCGATATACAAAGTAAACTACCCGGCTGTCAACAGCAGTCTAACTAAGACACAATTCATCCAATTATGTCTCACGTTTCAAAATGTCCCAAAGGGATAAAACGTTAAAACCACTGTATGGAATATTGATGCACTATATACACTGTTCAGCAAAAAACACTGTTCAGTATATAGTGTATCCATCTAGCGCTAACACAATAGAATTCAGGTAGATTAAATGCTCTGTGTGGGTGTGACGCACAAAGAAAGTTTAAAACACACAATAAAACAGACTTTCCATATGTGTAAATCTGTGCAAACCATTGCAGGATTCTTCTGAATAATAACAAAGCCTTGGATTTTTGTCTTTTTTTGGTATTTCTTGTAACCCTAACAATAACAAAAATTAAACAAATAGTAATGGTTAATAATTAACACTATACTATACACTATACTCATTTCTTAATTTGAAATGAATGATGAAAATAGACAAAAAATTGTCAGAATGGATTGCTCGTAGGCGGGGACAGCCCTTCAGCATAAAACAGATGGCTTCATGTACTAACATCAAGACGCAGTGCCAGACTCATCATAGATCCATCACACCTACATATGCAGATCTTATGGAGAGACGGCACTGAGCCGGCAACCAGAAGATGCAAGTGGCGGAGATACACCTTGTTTTCTGTTTCATTACGGATCTATTCTACCTAACAAAACTCAGTGGATGAAGCTTTCAGGATGAGGTAGTAGATGTAAATTGGCGAGTGGCCAGTCCAAACAGTGCTCATTTGAAACCTTTGGCCAGCAGAGTTTGTGTTCGTCAATTAGGCACTTTCAATCCCCGCCTACAAAAACACGATTGGTCGAAAATAAATACGAAGCGAGAGAAAGTGAACCTCCCTGTTCCCCACGAGTTAAGCTTGTCTGCCATCAGACACAGGTCGGATTTGTGAGCCTCATGCCAGACTCACCGATGGGCGGGGCCTCGTATCGCTGCACGGCCTTGCGCTGCCGCAGGTTGTATGGCCGGCCGTTTTCCTCCCCCGCCTCCTCCGCTTCATCCCCTTCGTCGTCTTCGTCGTCGTCCTCTGCATCCTCCTCTTCCTCGCCGTGAGACTCTGAAAGACGGCCAACCAACTTGCTTTTCAGATTCCGTGAACGCAGAACGAATAAAGAATGATGAATCATAGCAGAGTCACAACAAACACCTTTTCACTAGAAGCATGCCATTATGCTTTCTACAAAATCAAACTTCTCCTCCGAATTGAACTGAACAACAGATTAAAAGTTGTATTCCAAACATTCCACCACGCCAGCCCAGACAGCCAGCTTCCTGCTATTGGTTGCCGTGCCAAAACAAATTAAATTGCATGATTGTCGAGAACAGACGTCGACACAATAACAGCAGGCCTGCCTACGCAGACACTGCCAAAATGGAGGCAAAGACACTTTGTCAACTCTTGACAAGCAGTAAGTCCTGACATCTTTTGGAGGAAGGTGTTTGACATCATGGATACATCCTTCAGTGAAAGAACCGAATTGCAACTTTGAGCCCTTGCTTCCGTTTGCCTAACGTCGACTGACCTTCAGTGCCCTCCTCCTCTTCGTCGTCGTCATCATCATCCTCCTGCTGTTTTTTCTTGCTTAGGACTTTGTGGTGTGGAGGTATGCTGAACGTGTTCCTCCGCAAGGATTTCCGGCGCTTGACTCGTGAGTACATGTCCATGTTCTCCTAAATAAGAAGGCAAAAGGAAAAGGGCTTGTTTACAACGGACATTCACACCACCATTGTCGGTGTGTGCAAAAAAACAGGGAGCTCTTGTCTGCAGAGGGGAGGGTTGGGTGGTGTCTAGGGATTCAAGAAATACCAAAATATTATAATCTGACACACGGTCCGAATCTCAGCGAGTACTCGAGTAATCTTGTAGTGCGCGAAAAAAGGTTGTCATTTTAATATTATATCCATTGGGAAAATTGCGAAACGTGACCGTATCCGGTTGAATCAAGGTTCAGGTGCGTTACACAGACCTCCTCAGTGTCTCCGGTCCACATGCGCAGACGCTCCACCTCACGGTTCTGCCGAATGCTGCTGATGTTGTCCATCTCCTGCAGAACAGCCTCGGCAGTGCTGAGAACCGGCACAGAACAACACATGACATGAGCCACCGGTGACGGAGGGCATTCCTCTTTTCAATAAACACAATACTTCCATGCTGGAGTATATAAGGAATCCAACAGAGAACAAGACAAAATATGGATATTCACAAAATATATGGACGAATAAACTTGCTTTTCAAAATGACGATTATTACACTTCTCCCATTGGACCCAAGGACACCATACCCATGTATTCCAGTTCAAGCTGAGTTGTGGAAGGAGCATAGTGTAGTGTATTGCATAGACTGGCTACCTGTTGACCAGCTGGTCGAACAGCAGGCTTTGGTTGAGGTGTTCGAACTGGCTCTTCTTCACCCGGCAGCTCACCCGCTTCAGCCCCACATGACCGTTCATGCGAGAGTGATCCTCCCCGCCTCCCGCCTCGTCGCGATGGCTCATATGGGCTGTGGTGTTGACCAAAACATAACATACAGGGAGCACGTTAGGAGTGGTCTCCACTGATCCACCAGAGCAGCCTATTATCCCCAAGTAGATGTAGAGCTCAACATGAGTAATTTCTCTGTGAAGGTTTGTGTCTTTACCGTGTCCATTTTGCATTGTGCGAGAGGACAGCCTGGGAAAAAAAAAAGATCATTGGGTGTGTCAATAATATTTCATCACAACAATACAATATCCATTTTGAAAGCATAATCACAGCGGAAATTTTAAACCGGCACTGGGTATGATTTCCAATTAGCATCCTCTAAGGACTCTTGTGGTAGCTTCGGTTGTAGCTGTATAACAGGTACTATTGTTGGAACATGTCGACAGTTCAGAAAGACGTTTAGACGCTATTTACTACAGAAACCAAGGTGACTCAAATCTGCTATCATGTCTTCCAGCAAGGGAACAGCAGAATGTCTTTTTACATGACCTTGTCAAAACGAAAATGATAATGTCGCTGGTTTGTCTAAGTGTCATCATGAAAGTGTCACTCGAAGGCAATAGATGAGCACAATGAAAAGAGATCAAAATGTAAATGACATGACATTAACGGTCACGACATATGCCTCAGATGGCTGCTGACCTGGTGCGATAAGTGGGAATGTCCCAGTTGACCCGTTGACCCTTGGTCTGGGGAGACGGAGAGGTGTCACTGGAGCTGGCGGTGGAGTTAATTTGTCTACGCGTCCGCTTGGTAGGAGGGGACATCCTCGGGCTGCTGGGACTACTCACGTCACTCACAGGCTCCTTCTAAAAGGGGAGGCAGGCAAGCGATAAGCCAAGCAGACCTATGAAGCACACTGCAGTAGTCACACAAAACAATAACAAAGAGACACACACAAAAACATAACCTTGTGGTTCTTTGTTATGCTGCCGAGTTGAAAGAAGAAAATACATAAAAGGGATTTCAAAAGGACAGAAGGAAGCAAGAATGTATTGGGTGAACCATGATCATTTTTAATGTTTTTTAATGAATCTTCACATAATGAGAAGCCAACATGAACACACCTTCACTGTGTAACTTCAGCTCTGATATAACATTGTTACTGTTGTTAATAGCAACTGTCTGCTAAATCTGCGGTGTCAGTGTCTTACAATAGCACAATAACAAAACTGGGGTATCCAAGGTGAATGAACATGCAAACAGGGGTACATTTTTGCATTTTGAGATAAGATCAATAGGAAAGGTTGTTTGCAATAACGCACTAAACACTAAGCAAAAATTGTCACACTCGTTTTGGGATGTTTTAAGATTAAAAATAATTTAAAAAAAATAGGAATTGAGAGGAAGACAATGTTGAAGGGGTAACCAATGAATTTAATTGAATACAAATCCATATTGTCGATGTCTGATTATGCCAGTGTGTCCCTGACATTGTGACAGCACTGTAAAATCTCATTGTTTACATGTTTCACCCCTGGTCACTGTGTAGGTCAACCAATCCAAGTAATCCAGACCTTAACTTCATGGCTGGCTGTAGGGTATCTGAGAAAAGCAACGAAAATCCGATATACTGAAGCCGTCTATAAAACGTAGCTCATGAACTGCCTTGCTTGAGTTGTATGAGGGGTGTTAACAAGATAAAGTTCACTGAGTTCAAGCCTGCTAGGTGTAAGCCAGCCAACTGTTGTGAACCTGGGACTCCCTTCCCCCACATAGAGCTACCAGGCTAGCGGCTAGCATCCCTTAGAGCCCTTCACTTATCACCAAACAATGGCGCGAAGGTAATCCGGACAAACCCGGCAACCGAACACAATTGTAGAGCAGGGACGGCTTCGGTCTAACGTCAAAAAAGCAAACACTTCCCCGCTAGGCTGTCAATTTCTGAAGACAAAAGCATAACAAGTCAGCCGGACAGCAATTGCCCAAACACAAAGGGAACTCAACTTGGGGAGCTAGCCTGGAGTTCAAGGCGCCACTCTGCAGCCAAACACGGGTAATAAAACCCAAAAACACGAATGACACGTTCGCGAACAACAGCGGACAGAGGCTTGTGTGCCCGCTGACACGGTGACAACCGCACTGGGTCACGTTTCGCAGTGAATAAAGCCATGTAGAACAAGCGAGAGGCCACGGTTAGCTACCTAGCACCCATAGCATAGCTTGGCTAACTAGCCGGCAAAGAAAAGACCCCGGCTCTTACATGTTCCTCAGAGTTTGGCTCATTTCTGGACGACGACCTAGTCCTCGACGAGATGAACGGATTGCTAGGCAGAGGCCGTGCTCTCTTTCGTGTGTTCACCATGTCGCTCCCCTCGCGTGTGTGTGTGTGTTTGTGTCCCTTATTCAGTCTTTCGGTCGGCTCCAAAGCACTGCCTCCCCTCAGTGAGTGCAGCACCGAGGCGCCATTTCTCTTTCTGTCGCTCCGCTCTGCTGTCAGCAGGCAGACTGAAGCCGCCGCGCGGACCCGCCAGTCCGGGGCCGTCAGTCTGGGGCACGGGGGTTTGACAGGTGTCTCGTCTTTCTGGTGGTGCTGTGAATTAATTAAAACCTCTGTATGACTTCTGCTGCAGTGACATGACAACGACATGAACAACTTCATGGAGTTATTTGCATGATTAAATATGGTTTGTTGTTCCCACTCACTCGAAGCTTATTTTTGTGCGTTGGTATAGTTTGATATCAAAGTTGACAACTAGTCCAATACAAATGTGTTGCCTTGTGTTACATTTCCTGTGCTGTATTTTATTGTCCTGATAAATCTAATAAATCAAAAATGTCACGAAATGGGTTCTAACCTAGGCCTACATAAGTAGCGTATTTATGTATTAAGCTCATATACTACTTGTTGGAGCCCAGTTGGAAAGACCATACCTCATCCCAATAAGTAACGAAGCGTGTGTTTGGGTGCGTGCGTAATCAAGCGTGTGCAATTAAGACAATACACTCAATCGTGGATTTGGACACTATACAACACGCATTAAATGCTAAAGGATTTTATTTACAGTCTCAGTATTTAATCACCACGGCATACTCCTCTCCCCCAAAAAAGTCTCCTCAGTCGTAAACATTTGTGAAGTTGGTAGTAAAATTCCGCTGTGCTCAGCAGCATGACGGCAGCGCGGCTGCAGACGGCACTGTGCCTACGTCACAGATATTGCTCAGCAGAAGAGTGGCTGCATGCCCTAACTTATGGCTGCGCGTTTTAACGCACGGATTAACGACTGAATACGGATTGGTAAAGAGGATTTATGCTATTAACAAATACATGTATGCAGATTAGGTGTTTCTGTCGTTTTAAATACGCTGGGCTTATTTCGCTATATACACGCCATGGTTGCATAGTCTACGCCCCCTTATATAATGTACCCTACCATGTTTCTGTGCTTCTCGTGTCTATCGACACGATAGCCATCCTCTTTTCTGAAATGTGTTGATAGATTTCTATCATGTTGGTATAATTGATTTACCACATGCATTTGCCAACGATTAAATGTTACAAATGATTACGCCCCCTTTTCATTGTTTGCTTGATAGGCCCTGGTTTAACTCTTATTTTTGTGTTTTTTTCCATAGATGGAAAATAAAAAAGGCCATGAAAAACATAGCTGATACAGGGAGTGCGAATGATGACAACTGGTGGGTTTATGTCATATCTTTACATGTGAATTGTCCTATCAAACTATATCCAACAATAGGTGTAGGTAGGCTATAACATAGCCATAATAATGAATAGTAAAGTTAGTGAGCCTATTATTTTAGGTATAACTGTTAATATATAAATCTGTTTTCAAGTAGGTGCTTCTATACAATATTTGTAATTATTTTATAATAACAGTCAGACAAATGATGATCTAATGTGAAAAGTAAAAAGCTTTGATGCAATTAAGCATGAAAAGTTAAGCTATTTATCTTCCATAAGATCAGAAAGCTTTGTGTCATGCTCTCAGTGATGCTGAAGGTGAGGAGGTTCCAATGAGACGGAGCTTCTCGGTGGAGGATCTTTTGGATGAGGTGGAGAAGATCTGCTATGATGCCACGGGAACCTCAAAGGTAATCACAAAGATGTTCATTACATTAGTGGTTGCTTTCAGGGGTCCATAATCACACACTTCTTAGTCCAGAACCATTTACCCATTTGCATACCTGGATATTTTATGTTTCACTACTCTCTCTCTCTCTCTCTCTCTCTCTCTCTCTCTCTCTCTCTCTCTCTCTCTCTCTCTCTCTCTCTCTCTCTCTCTCTCGCTTTCTCTCTCCCTCACCCTCTCCCTCTTCTGCTCTCTATCTGTAGGTGCAATAAAATCAGGAGGGTCCTTAATAATATGAAAATAGAGGCATATAGACAGTTGCATAGGCATAAAGTTGAAATACGCAGCTTTCCTCAGGTGGAGATGGTGGTGAGGCTGTGGAAGGACGGATTCACCGTCAACGACCAGGAGTTCCGGAGCTACGCCACACCTGAGAACCAAGACTTCCTGGACACCATAAAGCGAGGGTAAAATCCATATTCAGAAGAATACAAACGGTCTCTGGGAATATCTCGTCAACGCTAGGACATAAAAAGGCAAGCTATATCGAAAATAAAAGCGCATCCATCTTCATATCGAATCGGAAAGGGCTTTTATTTTGGGGAAAGCCTCTGGACTGTTCAATGAATGAATGAACCACACAGGTCTCCGAGGGGGCAGAGAGCCTAGAGGGACCTAGAGGGAACTATAGCGATTGTGGTTGACTTTGTCATCGTCACCCCCTTCTGAGTGCTCTCTCTCATCCAAGGGAGCTCCCGGTGGAGTGGGAGAGCCGAGCAGAGGAGGAGGAGCTGGAGATCAACGTGGAGGACCTGACGGAGGAGCTCTACGTCCCTAGGAAGAAGGCCTTCCACGCCTTCAGTGGTCACGGCTACCGACTGGGCAGGTGAGAGGCTCAGCAGGATGTGGATCATGGACGGCCCTTTGGAAGATTTCGTCAGAACTAAATCCTTGAGTGGTTTTAATTCCACTAATACTTTTTATATTGTTTTTCTAGTCGAGTTCAATCAGAATACACAGAGACCCCCCCCCCCCCCCGCCTAAGCCATTCAGAAGATTTAAGATTCAGATCAAATCTTTTATCCAAGGTTATAATCCATACATTTTTCAATCATTTTCTTTATCAATCCACTAAATATCAGGACTTAGATTAGTGGATTTCTTTAAAGACAGACAGCTTAATTTTCGAATGTGTGCGCAATAGCAAGATCCGCCACTAGGTGTCCCTCTAAAACCAAGGAGCAGAAACACCAGCCGGAAAGACCAGGAAGGGGAGGAGAGGAACACCATGTCCTGAAGACTTGACAGCCACGGGCCCTGTTTGTAATGCTAATACCACCATCCTCTAGGGAGACGTACGGCCCTCCCAACCTGTATCCCTGTGATGATGAGGACGGGGCGAAATGCATCATTCATGCACCTTCTCCACAACTCTTTGATCATCCCTGTCTCTCTTTCACCACCCCCCCCCCCCCCACCCTGCCCCCCAGTGTGGCACCCCGAGTCGTGGCCCGATCGCCATCTGTGCACGAGGACGGAGAGTCCCCTCCTATCCCCATGGTAACACTGGACCATGCCCTGCCCGTCACCTCGCTGCAGATCTGGTTGGCCGACGGCAGGAGACTGGTGCAGCGCTTCAACCTATCGCATCGGTGGGTGTCACGTTGCCGCCGGCGCCCTGCTGCCGTGCGAATCGTGCCGATAGATCAACGACTTCAAGTCATATTTAGGTCAACAGTGGAAAAAAAAAAAAAACACAAGCTGGAATGTTTTATTTTTTGATTTTGCTATTTTTGGTTTCCCACGCTTTCTGAGTACTACGACTACTCTTTTTTCGAGGGTTTAATACCAGAACACTGGTAAAATAGAAAAAGGGTTTAGTACCGGGTTATGCATGTTCCATCTGCCGCGTGAGGAGGGGAAAAACGGAGGAGGAGGGGCACTGTAATCTCTCGGCGAATTACGTAATGTTCGGTCCTAGTGCGGTGGGCCAGGAGGCCTGCGTAGTGCATTATGGTTCATGTTAACCCCGCCCTCCCCATCATCTCCATACGTAAGCCCCCCCCGACCGACATGCACACAACACACACGCCACACACGCGTGTACACACGCGGGCCCCGGCCCCACAGAAAGACATAATCTGAGACGGCAGAGCGATGGAGTGGATCTATAAAATCCCCGGAGGGATTGCATAACCCAAAGGCAGCTTTTATCTTTTTTTTTTTAATATAACAGGGTTAGTAACACACATGGACTGGAGGCCGAACCCCTTGTTAGGCCACCGTAAAGCGTGCAAAGTGAGTGAAGTGCTGGGACTCACTATAGGATGGCCTGTGTGTGCCTTGAGGTGCTGGGGTGTCAATAATAGATGGTGTTGCCGTTTGTGGAGGTTAATAGACAGAGGGAGACAGAGAGGCAGAGAGAGAGAGAGAGTGTGTTCATGTGTAGCACACAAAGACACACACATACCACACACACACACACACTTCCACATCGTGAAACGTTTTGGGATAGAATGCTTTACTATCAAACCCAAACGACTGTGAAAGCGCTTCTGTCTGCGCGTAGAAAGGGCAGTATTATAGCGGGCTTAAAGGACAATACGGCGGTCTGGGTGATCAAACCATCGTAATCGTATCTCCTGGCTTCACTAAAACATCCGTTGCCAATATGCTGCCGGCGGAAGAGTGCTTATCATGAGCGCGCCCGCCAGAAATGGAAACAATGGCAATGTGACTCGTTCATTCTTTTGGAATCAATGCGTGTCTGTTAGTACGGATTTTGTGCACAAAGTGACCATTCAGGTACTTTGCAAAATGTCTTGTCACAAAGAGCTTTCCTCCGCCTCTCTTCCGTGTCTCACGTATCTCTCTCTTCTTCCTCTCTCTGCACCGTGCCGGTCGTCCGTCTCCAGCATCAGCGATGTCCATGACTTTGTGTCCCGCTGCCAGAGAACCTGCCCCCCCTTTGTCCTGACCACCTCGCTGCCCTCCAGGGTGCTCCAGGAGGGGGGGCTGAGCCTGGAGGAGGCCGACCTGGCCCACGCCGTCATCGTCCAGAGACCCCTGGACACGGAGGCCGCCTTCGGTCAGTCGTCCTGACCCCCCCCCCCGCAACGGGACCTGTCCGCGTGGACGCGCTCACGCACGCGCATCGCAAGCGCCACACACGTACACATACATACGCACACACGCACACACACGTACGCACACATCAACACATGCACACATTAACATGCGCACACACACACACACACACACACACATTAACACACGCAGACACACACACACACACACACACACACCCTTAACGCAACTGGCCTCTCCTCATCTTAGCCCACCCTTAGCCTTTCTTCTGTACCGCTGTTCCACGGTTCAACACGCCAAGCTAGTGAAAGTTTACCTTCTGCTTCCAAGTTGGAGCAGTGTGCCAATAATGACAGGAGGGACGTTCTGTTTGAGGGGGGGGGGGGGGGGGGTGCGAGCTGTTTGAAAATCATTTCTCGGTTCTGTTACGCACATCTGCAGCTTTATGTATACCGCTTATCTACTGTTTTTACAGCCGGTCGTTGTGACTGAAAGTCACTGAGCATTTCCCGGTGTGTTCACCCCAGTCTGGTCGAATTGCCAGACACGTGTCATGAAAGTTTTAAATCCTGCTGTGTATGATGTTTGACACGCCATGTCTCATGACTTGGTTTGACATGACTATGGTCTTCTTGTCCCATTTGTGTTCCCTGTGCATCGTTCTGTTTTGTACAATTTGAAAGAAGATTTGTTACTATATATACAGTAGATAAGATATTAACATAAAACAGAAATCTATAAAATACCATCCAATATGTTTGTCAAAGATAATCATTTTTAGCCTCATCTGACTGTCTGGATTTGATTGGGTCAAGGAATGGGCATTGCTGATACAAGAGTAGAAACAGCAGGATAACTGATATATTATTATTATTGCAATAAAAGCTTGAGACTTTTAAAAATGTTTTTACGACTGTGTTTCTTTTTGAGTCAAAGGAACAGACAAGATACATTGTACTTGCACCAAAACACATGGAGAGGGTGAAAAAGCCATGACTTATTATGTAATAACTCAATAATAATCATGCTCTGTGAAGCACATCTTAATGACTGCTTGTATGTGTGTGTGTGTGTGTGTGTGTGTGTGTGTGTGTGTGTGTGTGTGTGTGTGTGTGTGTGTGTGTGTGTGTTTGTCAGTGTCTGTATCTGTATCATTGTGTGTCTTTGTGTCTGTGTACACATTCATATCTTTGTGTTTGCATGAGCCCATGCGTCCAAGTGTGTGTGAGTGTGTGCATGCTTGTTCATGCATGCATGTGTCTCTGTGTGTGTGTGTGTGTGTGTGTGAGTGTGTGTGCGTTTGCCATCCTGCCCGGGGATAGAAAGCGAGCCTCATTATCCTTGTTCAATATTTAAAGCAGCGGGAGGGGAAAGGCAGGGACGAGAGACAGAAGCAAGCCTTTCTCTTAACTACCATCCAGTAAGACGGAAGACCAAAACAAAAGGAGAAGGCTTCTGGAATGACCTCCATTCCCTTCCAGAAATAAGCCTCTCCTACATCACGGAGGAGAAGTCAGTAATGTCCTCATAACCGCTGTGACGTCCCCGCCTGGTAATCCGCCATGCACATTTGAAGACATCTGACGACTGAATCCGACGGCTCTTGGGGGGGTCTTATGTCCGCCCGTCGGAGGGGGTCTGCAAAATAAACAGAAGATAAGACCAGACTTTCCCGCTCCGCTCTGCTTCATTTTTAATAACACCATCAGCGTGGCTTAACATTTCATCCCCATACTTCCTTCTCTTCTTCTTTGCAGCTTTGAACCTTTTTTTCGTTTGTTGTTTTACATTCCCCCTTCACGCATTATCTGAAAGGTAATGCCGGCCATGTGGCTTATGTTGTTATGGTGGTATGGTGTTTTCTCTTCTTGTGGTCAATAACCTTCAGATTTAGCTGTAGAGGTCATGCAGAATGTTTGGGATGAGTGGTCTGAGGTCAACTCGCTCTCGCTCTCTCTTTTTCTATCTGCTCTCTCTTTCTCTCTCTCTCACCCTCCGTATGTGTGTGTGTTTCTCCCTCTCCCCCCCTCTCTCTCCCCCTCCCCCTCCCCCTCTCTCTCTCTCTCTCTCTCTCTCTCTCTCTCTCTCTCTCTCTCTCTCTGCCTCTCTCTCTCTCTCTCTCTCTCTCTCTCTCTCTCTCTCTCTCTCTCTCTCTCTCCCTCTCTCTATCACTCTCTCTCACTCTTTCTTTGCATGTTTTGCATCGTTGTAGGTCAGATCCTGCATGAGGACAGTAATCCTCAATTCAATTTATTCAGTGTGTTCCACTGCATTACCAATTGGTCCCAACACGTCCATCTGCCATTTGGGTCAGTCGACGGGAATATTTGAAACTAATATTTGAAACTAACTAATGTGTTAGCAAAAAGCACTATTACATTTCAATAAATAATAGATGATTAAGGTATTATTAAGTGTCCAAGAATAGGGATATGTGACTTCAGTGGTGGTGTTAGAATGCCAAGATGATTACTGACTTATCCAGTGTAGAGGCCTACCTGTAGGAAAGGAGTTTTATAGCATCCGAAGGTGGCTCGTTGTTCAACAATCTTCCTGTTATATCATCACCCTCAAAAGAAACCAAACTACATTTCAAACCTGCCTACCGTTGATTCATACCAGCTTAAATTTGGGGTTGGTTGGAATGACAAGGACTCCGCCTAAAGCCATTAAAGCCGCAAGGTTCATTCTTAGATCAAACCATTATAGAAATAGTATAGGTTGCAAAGGCTATGTTTACACTGAATATCGGGCCATATTATTTTCATATGCACTGCCTTACTGTATATCTATTCTTATGTTTGTATCTGTAATGATATTTTCTATTCATTATCTGTATTCGTATTTTGTATACCGTGAGCAAAAGAGAAATTGTGAAAAAAAACATGTCCCTCGGGAATGAGATTAATAAAGTAGGCCTACTCTGACAATCTGAATATGTCTGTAACCACTAGGGGGCGAAGTTCTGTCCCTGACGCCACAGGGAAAGAAAAGAGCGGAGACGCGCACGGACTCAATCCGCCGCAGTCTCGTTGGTATCTGCTGGAATGAGCCCCAGAGCCCTTCCATCTGATTCACAAATAAACGCTTCGACTGTCTGACCTACGGTCCTGCCGGCAGTATCCTTTTATTTTCCATCAACGATTGGTAAGAAAGACACATTTTTTTCCTACTCGTTGTGTGCGTGTTTTTTTCTTTATGAATTGAACAGGCTGGTTCTCGTAGAAGCACTTAGCTGGAATAACTCTACATGGGACACTTCTTCACATCTGAATTCGTAAGCGTCATTTTCTGACGACGCTTTGTAAACAACTTAATTGTTGGTTAGTAGGCTTCAGCTGTGTGTATTTTTCTTGCTGTTTTTATTATGACTAACCTTAGGTTGTATATTATGCAAAAACTGCTTGGAGATGACAGAGATGCGGGAAGGTGGTGGGGGTGGTGTGTGTGTGTGGTGAGGGGGGGGGGGCGGGGGGGGGGGGGGGTGTAACGGTTGGTGCTTTATGAGCGTATGCGTTGCTTACGTATGGTGTTTTGTGAGTGCGTCTTTTCGCGTGCACACGTGAGTCTCTCTGGATGCATGTGGCTGTTGATGTCTGTTTTGTTTGTCTGTTTTCATGACCATATGTCTAGATTTATGTGTGTGTGTGTGTGTGTGTCTGTGTGTCTGTGTCTGTGTGTGTGTGTGTGTGTGTGTGTGTGTGTGTGTGTGTGTGTGTGTGTGTCTGTGTCTGTGTCTCTATCTGTGTGTGTAGACATATTCATGTTAATGTGTGTATGTTTATTATTATTATTTATTTGTATCTGTGTTTGTATGTGTGTGTGTGTGTGTGTGTGTGTGTGTGTGTGTGTGTGTGTGTGTGTGTGTGTGTGAGTGAGAGAGTGTGTGTGTGTGTGTGTGTGTGCGTCTGTGTGTGTGCATGTGTGTATGCCTCGGCACATGTGTGTGCATGCGCGTATGTGTGTGCGCGGCCATATCTCCATCGGTGTGTGTGTGTGTGTGTGCGTGCGTCCATGCCTGTCTCACCTCTCCACTGGTCTGCTCCACTGGTCTGCTCCCAGGGCCTCCCAGCGGCGGAATGGCAGCAGAGGGCGGCCGCGTCGCTGTCACAGTGGAGGGAGCGGAGCCTCCGCACCACCCCCACCGCCACCCCCACCACCACGACACCACCACCACCCCCACCACCGCCACCGTCACATACACACACCCCCACACGCACACGCACGGCCTCCAACACGCGCACACCCGCAGCCAGAGCCAGGTCCAGTTCCCGCCCCAGACACACGCCCAGCGGCAGCAGCAGGCTCCGCGCACACTGGCAAACACACGCAGCCACAGCCACACGTGCTTCAACACCCAGGCGCACGTACCGTCGCACAAGTTCAGCCGCCGCCTCACACACAGCCTGTCCGCCATGACCAAGGGGGACAAGTCCATCCGCAGCTCCCTGGTGAAGCTCACGCAGCCCTCCGACCCCCTGCTCAGCCAGAAGCCTCCACAGGTAAGCAGCGCCACCGCCTTCTCCACCTCCTCCTCCACCTCCACCCGGAGTGCTGTTCTGTTCTGTTTAGATCTAGTCTGATTTTATTGAATCATTTTATCATTTAAAAAGTAATAAAACAGTTTAATGTGGTTTGTGTTGATGTTGGATGAGGCACTCTGTTGAGACTTTGTGTGCGATTTGTTCAAGGAATCATTGATTGATGGGTTGGGGTTAGGGTTAGGGTGAGGGTTAGGGTTGGGGTTATTCCGTCACCTGTCGAGGCTGTACGTTGAGTGCGATGTGAGCCGGGGTCGTTGCATGTGGTTGATAAGTGGAGTGGCGTGGTGACAGGCTGTGATATCGGGTGTATTGGGCTGCATCGGGCCGTGATATCGTCCACTGTTCCACGGGAACGGGACGGTACAGGACAGGTTGAGCGGCACGAGGTGAGCCAATGCGTATGGGAGCGTGACTCATTCAGGCTTCGCTGGTTTCTCACTGAGACGCGACAGCTGGGGGAAGTTTTTGATGAGGAGGTTTGGAGGAACGGGGAAACTGTCTATCATCAAACAGAGGCAGTTGTCATTGAGCAAGTTTATCTTTTTCCCCATCTCTCTCTGTTTCTCTTTCTCTCAATCGCTTGCTTTCGCACTGACGGGAAAACAGCTGTGGTGAGATATGGGCTATTGCTGTCCCTTATCTGTTCCTGATTGTTATCAGCGGACTTTGGGTGGCATCTCTGAACGTGCTTTTATTGTGGTCGTTAGCCGAACGTAGATCAGGGAGAACAGCGTTGACAGATGATGAGGAAGAGGATGAGGATGAGGAGGATGAGGATGGTGATTATGAAGCTGATGAAGATTAGGATGATGATGAAGAACATGACGATGATGAGGCCGAGGGTGAGGATGCTGATGACGATGATGTCGACGGGGAGCATGAAGGAGATGAGGTGGCTGATTATGATGAGGAACCGGATGATGATTATGATAATGGTGATAATGAGTTGAGATGAGTCTCGCCGCCTATTGTTTTACATCAAAGGGTTGGGTGCTCGGCGGAAGGATTTCGATGATTGCTTTCCGATGATTCCTTTTCAAGAGCTGCCTGGTGCTTCGCCTCTGAATAGTTGGCCTGTGTTTGTGTTTGTTCGGTTATGTCCGTGCGCTTGTCCTTTGTGCCCTTGTCTGTAAAGGTATGTGAGGCAAGTAGCTCAGGTGAATAGTTGAAATGATTAATGTTGCCGAGGAATCTGCCTGAGGGCAGCTCAGGTTTGGCACGTCAAAGATGAGAACATATCAAAATAATA
>NC_140289.1:2864195-2964195 GCF_964030765.1 Micromesistius poutassou
TGTAACGTAATGGGGTGATTATCACGCCACATAGAGCCAAGCACTGATTGAACGGAGGGGAAGATGGTATACCGCAGCTGACTCTTACCCTGTGGTTAGTGTGTAACAGTGTGAGTGTGTGTGATTAATCGACAGCATGTGGATGGGCGTGTGTGTTTATCAACCCTTTACGTGTGTATGTGTGTGTAATGAGCGTTTGTGTATATTTGTCTGCATGATGATGATGATGATGATGATAGTGGTGGTGATGATAATGATGAGATGGCGAGGAACCTCCCTTAATGGACTTTCATCTATTTTCGGAAAGCCCAGACAGCACTTCCTGTCCAGCAGGAAGTGCATTTTCAAGGGTGGCTCATGACATCAGCGTGCCATACACCGACAGAGATTGATGGCTATCTCTCCGCAGACCCCTCCCCCCCCCGCCCACACACACACACACACACACACACACACAAACACAGAACCCAACTCAAACACACACAAATGCAGAACCCCTGCTCGGACCATTTGATTGTTGGTTTTTATATACAGTACAGGTCGATCCACTATAACAAGTTGAGAGCGATTCTGAGTCCGGATCTACCAAATCCACCGACCACTGACCCAGATGTACATGTAGTAGCCCACCACCCAGTGTGCACCATAGGCCGTCCACTCCCAGCTCATCTGTGTGTGATGAACACACTGCGCAGGAGCACCCAGAGCAAGTACGAGAAAAACATCGGGCCTCAGTGTGCACAGGTCCCACCAGTGTACGTAAACATTCGCCGGTGTGTGTGTGTGTGTGTCGTGTCCCTATGTTTGTGTAGGTGAACCCATCCATGTGTGTTTTGTGTGTTGGTAGTATACTGTATGTGTTTGTGTGTGTGTGTGTGTGTGTGTGTGTGTGTGTGATTAGGTCAGAACAGGGGGCTGGTTTGCTCATCCATACAGAAAGCTTCTCTACCTGTGCATATGTCAGCAGGCAGGTCTCTCTCTCTCTCTCTCTCTCTCTCTCTCTCTCTCTCTCTCTCTCTCTCTCTCTCTCTCTCTCTGTGAACACACAAAAAGCATCTTGCAGAACATTCTCTGCGTCCCATTCAGCGCTCAGCGAGCCATTCAGCCATTGCTCTCTACCGCCCCACCGTCACCTCCCTTTGTGGCTCCGGACAATCGGGAGGAGAGGTTGGGGGTGGGGGGGGTGTGGGGGGTTGGAGCGGGGGAGGACCCTACCAGAAGCGGCCGTGATGTCACTCTTTTACCCCTTCCCCCCCCCCCCCCCCCCCTATGCCTTTGTTGTCCGTCCATCTTTCATGGGGCTGTTATGGTGGTGGTGACGCGTTCTTTTGCACACGGACAGGTCAACACAGAGCGGGGGGGGGGGTCAGGGGTCACGGGCCGTTGTTGTTGACATGCCTGATGGTCAAAAAATGCTTTGCCGCTTTGAAGCTAGAATACAGTGGGGAGAGGGGGAATTCTGGGAATGTTGTCACAGTCACCAACATTCCAGCCGGTGTTTTGATGTTCGATGACGGCGACGACGATGATGATGATGATGATGACGGTGCAGCTCTCGGAGATCCGCTGACCGGTCGACTGTGTTCATTGGTTATTTCCGTTCGTTTGCGCGTCAGATTTAATGGCGTGGATGAAAACGTGGAGATAGTGGTGGACTCTGCGGTGTCCAGGGAGGACAAGCCGCGGGAGGAAATATCGCGGCGGCTGACAATGTTTTAGCTCATCTCATGGTTCTCGGAGCACACAGCTGTTTCCCTTAACCATAATGATACGCAGCAGTTGTTTTCCTATGAATTATACATGACCAGTACCAGCCCTCCCCCCTGACCGGTAAACAGCACCGCACAGCAGAATGCTTCGGCCGCCTGCTTCCTGTGTGTGTGTGTGACTGTGTGTGTGTGTGACTGTGTGTGTGTGTGAGGAGTGATTGTGAGTGTAATCATGCATGTGTGTGCATGGGTCCGTTTTATGTGTGTTACGTGGGTGTGTGTGTGTGTTTGTGTTTGTTTGTGTGTGTGTGTGTGTGTGTCTGTGTGTGTGTACGTACGTGTGAGGAGTGATTGTGTGTGTATTCATGCATGTGTGTGCATGAGTCCGTTTTATGTGTGTTATGTGTGTGTGTGTGTGTGTGTGTGTGTGTGTGTGTACGTGTGTACGTGTGAGGAGTGATTGTACGTGTATTCATGCATGTGTGTGTGCATGAGCCTGTGTTATGTGTGTTACTTGTGTGTGTGTGTGTATGTACAGGTTGGAAGCGATTGTGTGTGTGTACTCATGCATGTGTGTGGATGAATCTAGATGTGTTATGTATGTGTGTGTGTGTGTGTGTGTGTGTGTGTTTATGTGTGTGTGTTATGTGTGTTACGTGTGTGTATGTGTGTGTGTGTGTGTGTGTGTGTGTGTACATATTAAGAACGATTGTGTGTGTATTCATGCATGTGCACGAGTTTATATTATGTGGGTTACGTGTGTGTGTGTGTGTGTGTGTGTGTGTGAGTGTGTGTGTGTGTGCGCGCGCGTGTCCACATCTCTAAAGTGCTCTGCTGAGAGGGTCTGAAGCCCCTGGAAGATCTCTCCCCGGTCGCCTGCGCTGGCTACTGAACCTGCTAGGGATTCACATCACGGCTCAGAGTCACGTAGCGCTGCCTCCCGCCGTCTGCCAGAGCTCTCTCCGACAGGCTGCCAGAAATATGACCTGCATTGTAACTCTGTTAGGGACTTATATAACCCCACCGCGCTGCCGGCCGACAGAGGAGGCCACGAGTATTGCGTCGCGTCTTTAGGGACGGCGACCGAGCGATAGGGCACAAATCAGCAGTGTTTTCTAGATTTTTAGAATGGCGTTTCAGAATCGACCCTGTTGTTGTTTTTCTTCTCCTGGTTTTTAATCTTTGTTCTTTATTATTAAGCGACGTTGATGGATGTTTTCAAAAGTACCTCCCACACTGTAGCTCTTGCTCAATCGGCGTTCTTGTGTGCACTTGTGTGTCCTTGTGGACTTGTGAAATGTAATCGGTTTCACAAGTCCCGTCCACACGTTCACGTTCACGTCCACATTCAAAATCAAATCTGAATGTTCACCGAGACTGCACTGCCAACAGGACAGAACCAGCTTTCAAGAAATGCATTTAAGTACTAAGTACTATTCCTTTCAGAAGTGTGCGTCTAGTCGAGTGCAACGCAAACGCCCGGATGCGTTCTCTTGCTCTGCCCGTTTTAACGAGGATGCATCGAGAGCTGATTCCTGTGGACTTGGGACAGACAAGTATCCCAGAATGCATTAAGCAACAACCTTCTCCGCTGCGTCCTCCCGCCCCGGGGAGTCGAACTCACAACGTCTGAGCACCCTGTGACTCTCCAGGCTGAAGAAAGTGGTCGACATGATCGGCATTCGGGGGAATCGAACCCAGACCACCCTGATCCAACACGTGTGTGTACGTGTGTGTGTGTGTGTGTGTGTGTGTGTGTGTCTCTGTGTGTTCTTCAGGATGGTGGGCTGCACTCCCTTCGTGGTGGTGTCGTACTTCTACCTGTGGTATGTCCCGTCCTTCACCCACGGCAGATTCATCTGGTACCTGGGCTTCTACTGCCTCTACCAGACCCTCATCACTGTGAGTATACAGTACACAACCCGCCCTTCAAAATAAAAGCCCTTGTCAAGGCCTTTTTAAATTATTTTTAAAGAACATAGCCCAATGCATGATGGTAAGACAAGAAATGATGTACGATAGTGGATGATTAACAAAATAAAAATGAATAATAATATATGATAATATTATTAATAATTCCTCGGTATCCCTTACCATACTACAATTTTCCATCGGGATCAATAAAGTAACGTGACAATGGCTCAGAGAGAGCTTTACTACCTGGCTCAGGAGTCCGGACCCTCTCAGAACGCGCACAGGCTCCCTAAACAGATAGACAAAGAGCAGTCCAGCAGAGAGAGAGAGAGAGAGAGAGAGAGAGAGAGAGAGAGAGAGAGAGAAAGGGAGAGAGAAACAAACCCCCCTTTGAACACCAATAATTAAATGGACACCCCATTCATCTTGCCACGCTATCGAACAGCCCGCCTCCGCCATGGATCTAACCTCCACACCCCTCATTACCGCCGCAGGGAAAGTCTAGACTCGGTTTCGTTTTTTTGTCATTAATTTCCCCTTTTTTGTTTCCCGCCCTCCTCCATTTAGGTTTCCCTCCATTTCCGCCGTTGAGACCGTTCATTATTTGCTCTCTTTGGGCGCATTTCGCTGTGAGGCACACTGCCCAGGCTACAGGCTAACCTTCGGCGTGATGCGTGCAGTGTGTGTGTGTGTGCGTGTGCACGTGCGCGCACGCAGCGCTGCGGCCGTAGTGGCGTGTCACTCTTAACTTCTTGATAAGTATACGGTCAGCCGCTGCCAGGGACCTTGCGCTAAATGCCGGTTCCCACTTTTAGCTGGGCCCTACATTGTTCCTGTGGATGTGTGTTTGTGTGTGTGTGTGTATGTGTTCATGTGAGAGAGAGAGAGAGAGAGAGAGAGAGAGAGAGAGAGAGTGAGAGAGAGAGAGAGAGAGAGAGGTGAGCGAGAAATGAGCAAGAGAGAGGTACAGAGATACTAAGAGCGACAGATAATGAGATATGATGAGCGACAGAGGGATAGAGATACTGAGCGAGAGAGTGAGAGAGAGACTGAGTGATAGTAGACAGTGAAAAGAGATGTAGAGAGATGAGGCAGCTCAAACACTCCCAACATCTCACACCTGCGGGGCCACCAGTGATCCATCTCATCCTCCAAGTTCCTTCCCACTGATTGCTTTCCCCTGTTTGTCCCCAACATCACACTGTTGATTACCCAGGCTGCTCTGGTGTTTATTCCATCTCTACCACCGGTGGATTTCAACATCGGGCCCCGCAAATGACACGCCACATCCGCATCGAGAGAGAGAGAGAGAGAGAGAGAGAGAGAGGGAGAGAGAGAGAGAGAGAGAGAGAGGAACCCACGGCGGTCTTCTATGGGCGCGTTTATTTTGGTTCGCCGCTCCGGACGGCCGGGTGGCCACAACGCTGACTGCGCTCCTTGTGTAAATTACAAAGTGAAAGAAAGGCTGAGGTTACTTAACTTATTCTCTGCAATAGGTGGTGGTGGTGATGGTGGCGGTAAACAGAGGCGCTGAGGTTGGAAAGTTAAGCACAACAACAATGATGTATGCACGTACAGCAGTAACCCATACATATATATATATATATATATGTACGGTTATATATATAGGGGGTACACACAGTACGTAACATTAACATGGGAGTGGTGTCGGAGGTTGGCTTTGAAGCAGTGCAAAAGACGCTCCAACGGGAAAAGGCGTTCCCAAAGGTTGAGTGATCCGGAGGGGTTATGGCGTTCATGGGCGTGGGATCTCACCCTGTCAATCAAACGTCCTGTCTTAAATTGAACACGCAGTGCCATGAATCAAAGCGCAGGGCTCTTCTTTTGTGGCGTCGAACCCGTCGTTGAGTTTTTTGTCAGCAGCGCCAAAGCAAAGCGTTTGTTTGTTTGTTTGTTTGTTGTCTTGTTGTCTTGTTGACCCTGACCTTGTTGTCTCGTCGTTCCCCCTGCAGTGCTTCCACGTCCCGTACTCCGCCCTGACCATGTTCCTGAGCACGGACCAGAAGGAGCGCGACTCGGCCACCGCGTACCGTACGTCTCTCAGCCAATAGCCTTTGAGCGTCGGCGACTTCAAAAGCATAGAGCGAAAAAAAAAAAAACTCATAAACTGCATAAATTTAGAATAAAAATTCTTCATGTAGTATTTAAATGTAGCATTCAAATGCAAGTAGGAGCAGGACGACCATTCCCCAAACGGGCTGGCGTTTTATCCAGTCGGCCATCAGTTAAATGCCATGGTTCGTTTCCTTTTTTCCTCCCATGATGCACCAGGCATGACCCTGGAGATCCTGGGCACGCTGGTGGGCGCGGCCATCCAGGGTCAGATCGTGGCCAGCGCTCACATGAGGAAGCACTGCCTGGACCACGGCAACGGCTCCACCGGTTCCCTCGGCAACGGCAGCGGGCGGAGATCGTGAAGAGCGAGGTGCACTCCCAGGACTTCCTGTCACATTCGGTAAGTAAGCATCGCTCACATCAATAACAACAACAACAACAACAACAACCACAGTCGATGGCAGGTTTCGGCGGGGGGGGGAGGTGAGGGGGGGGAGGGAGGGGGGGGGGGGAGGGGGGGGGGGGGGGTCGACGTGTGTAGTTTTGAAAGTCGGTTGTAACGCGGTGAAGCGAGGCGTTGTTTGGGGTCGGGATGTGTTCCCCCGAGCCCGCCACCACGTCTCAAAGTTGGGGGGGGGGGGAACAAAACCCACAAACTCGGGGTTCCTCCCATACATCATCCCTGTCACTCTGCTTCCCCTCTCCCCTCTCGTCGGGGGAGGGGGGGAGACCTCCACAATATGTTAGCCATTAAATCGCTATTTATATCTCAGCCTCCTGGAGCAAAGCCAGGGAGCTGGCACCTCTGACGACGAACCCCCCCCCCTTGTCCGCGTGGTTAACGAGCCCATCCTTACGACTAAAGACGCCCGGGCCACCAGATCTACAGCAATCTGCAGTAATTCAATACGGGGGGGGATTGAGAAAGGGCGACGCTCTTCCCAGGCGGTTGCTGATTTTTCTGAGCCCACACACACCAACCCCCAGCCGACGCCGATCGAGGGCGGCTACTCCCTATTGATCTCCCTGGTCTCCCGGGGGCCCCCGGGGGCCCGAGCAGAGATGAAACGGGGGCCAAACAGATGCCAAAGGAATCACTTCAGACCACAGATATGCACGGTTCAAATGGTGGCCTCCTCCTCCTCCCCACAATGCATTCTGGGTGAACCCCCCCCCTGACACACACTCACCACGGCATACAGCCACCCTCTGAATTCCTCCGTGGTCACGGAGAGGGGGAGAGGGTGGCCACAGTGTGTGTGTGTGTGTGTGTGTTTGTGTGTGGTTCGGTGTTTGTGTGTTTGTGTTTGTGTGTGTGAGTGTGTGTGTGTGTGTGTGTACACAAACTCGCAGCCCTCGGAAAAAAAGGGGTGTGTGTGAAGTGAATGAATAATAAGGATGGGCCACCGCTGCCCGCCTCGCGTGGAAAAATAGCAAACAAGATTAGGTTGTTTAGAGCAGAGCAGTTCCTGTTGGGGTTTCAGCTCGTATTTTCGGATACCAAACCGACTTGAGGTTGTTTTTTTGTTTTTTTCCCCCCCCTCTTGGTACTTGGTCTGCACGGTAAACGCACACTGACTGACTTATATTGTTAACGCTGGTCTGGATGCGAAACAACAGAAGGCCCGCTCGGAAGGGATGTCAAAGTGAATCTGGCGACGTCAACTGTGCAGGTTTCGCTCTCACCAATAAAGTATTCATGAGCTCCCGGATTGAGGTAACGATATCAGTTGTTATTGTGGAAATAGGAATTCATGTGTCACCCTGCGTTAGATTTTCCCATTGAGGATGTTGAGGGAAATTCAGGGAGTAGCGGCGTCGGCGGCGTCGGCAGCGTCAATTTTTGATGCCATTGAGAACTTTATGAATTAAAGATTGAGCCAGGGCCTGGATTAGAGGGCTGTGTCAGCACACGAGCGGAGGAGGAGGAGGAGGAAGGGGGCTGGGAGACGGATTTGCTCAGGCTTTGTGTCTTCTTGTGTCTGCTTCTCCTCTGCAACTCCTGCTCTGCTCTGCTCCTCTCTCCCCCCGTGCAGAAGGAGGTGTATATGATCGCAGCCGGCGTGGTGGCGGCGGTGTTCCTGGTGTGCACCGTGGTGATGTTCCTGGGGGTCAGGGAGAGAGACGGTGAGTGTCTGTGTGGGTGGTGTGAATGGCAACTTCTTTCTATTTTATTCTATTCTGTTCCACATCATTTTCATAAATTCTAACTCCAATTAGAATTCGAATTCCAAATTTATTTCCACATCAAATTCCAATTAGAATTCAAATTTGAATAATAATCATCGAATAGGGTTGTTGAGAAATAAATAGGACAGACAGACATACATACAAACATGCCTACAGATATACAGAGAATATTCTAATAATAGTTTGCAGTGAACCAAAAATCATTTTTTGTTTTTTTCTTTGCGTGATAAATTATTATATGATCTTCAACCTAGTTATCTATGCCATTTTAAGACTGATACTGAAATAAGAACTTCATTTAGAGAAAATGGGAGTAATATCCTGTTTTTGCCGGTCTCCTCTAACCAGTTTGTGGAGAGAGAGAGAGAGAGAGCGAAAGAGACTAATGAAAACCAATAATTAAACGGGAACCCCATTCATCTTGCCACGCTATCGAACAGCTTTCCTCCTCCAGGGATCTAACCGCGACACCCCTTATTACCTCATCACCGGAGCGTCTAGACTATTCAGTTTTTTTGTTAAAATCCTCGCTTTTTTTTTTTTCCGTCATCCTTCATTCAGGTTTCCTCCCCTCCCTTTTCACAGTTGAGACCGTTAGAGTAGAGTTATTTTCGTGACGTCCATGTGCCCTTTAGTATAGCTTTAGTTATATCTGGACACGGACTATGTACCCAATTAACCTGGGGTCTTAACCAACGTTACTTTTCTTTGCCTCCTTGGTCCCCACTCTAGTGCCCGTCAATCAACGCCGTCTTACTTCCCCCTCTTCATACATCCTTCAAAACATTACACTGTTTTTCCTTTACATTCAATGAGAATATCTCATAAGAGAGCAGACACCTGCAGTCAGGTATCCTCTGCAAAGGAAGGCGCCTGCCGTGCAACACAGGCGGACGGTACACAAAGAAGAGCTCTGTAATCTCACGAGTGTGTGATACCTGACACCCCTCTGTTCCTCGCACCATGTGACCCGCTCCGCAGATCCGTACCCCACCCAAGTGGAGGAGCAGCTTCCCTTCCACAAGGGCTTCATCCTGGTGATGAAACACGGGCCCTACCTCACCCTGACCGCCGCCTTCCTCTTCATCACCGTGGCCATCCAGGTGAATGGAAAGCGCAGTCTTTAACGTTTCACTTTCTGTTGCTCCTCAGACACCCACACTGTCGCCTACACACAAACACACACACACACACACACACACACACACAGACACACAGGTGCACGTTTGCTCGTTCGTTGGATGTGAGAGGTGGTGCTGGCGCTCGATGTTGATTGAATCAAGCGGAGGAGATGATGGAGCACTCAAACCTCGTCTGGCTGAGAGCTTCCTTTATAAAGAAAATAAATAAATAACACCCTGCTGATTTTAGCGAGTTGCTTTCTGTGTGTTTGTTTGGTTGGGAGAATACACTCGAAGTTCAGCTATGACAGCTTGGGTCTCCTTGTGACATTGTTATTTGTCTCTCGCTATGCAGTGCCATATATTCCTGTACATATATTGTATATTGTTGTCTTCTCGGCGGTGTCAGTTATCAAGTGTTTGGTGGTGATGGTGGAGGTGGAGGTGGTGGTGGTGGTGGTGTTGGTGGTGAGAGTGGGGGATTTTCTGCATTTCTGCAGAGAACAGCCAAACAGCCAGTGACAGCCGCTGACTCAGACAGTGTGGGGGCCCAGAATATCCGACTGATGGTTCCGATGTACGATGTGTGCTTTATTTTATTCCAGCTGGTGCAAAGCAACTTTGTCCTGTTCTGCACGTACGCGGTTGACCTGAAGGACCACTTCCAGAACATTGTGCTGACCATCCTGGTGAGTAGGCCAGCTCCAGCCCCCTCCCAGGAGTCTCACATGACACACAATGTTTTAAAAGCTCCAGCCGACACACAATGTACTTTCGGTAGTCACCTTTTTTAGCCACCGGATCCCGTACTCCAAGGATCCAAGTTATTTCCAAGTTATATCACAAAGTGTACCGTGGTCTGCCTCGAAATGAGGTCAACTTTGTGACAGACATAAGTTTAGAAGACTTGGTTTGATAGAAGGCTGACGTACAGCTACGGTACAGAGAACCGTCCTTCCTCTTACATGAGGATTGTGAATGTCTGCCCCTAGAGGATAATCGAGGATGCTGTGACGCGATTTGTGACACATAATAGTGTTGCAGCTTTTCGATTATTGTGCGTGACGCTCGTGTGCGTGTGGGTGTGGGTGTGTGCGTGTTTGTATCTGTGTGTTAGTGTCTGAATATCTGTGTTTTGTGTGTGTGTGTGTGTGTGTGTGACCACATATTGTACACATAGCACAGAAACTGCACTGTGAAGCTGTTGTTCCGTGTTCATCACACGCCCCCCTCTCTGATTGGTCGGCGCTAGATCTCGGCCGTGGTGAGCATCCCCATGTGGCAGTGGTTCCTGCAGAGGTTCGGCAAGAAGACGGCCGCTTTCTGTGGCATCTCGGTGAGCTGCCGGTCGGCCTGTTCTTTGGATGACTATATTACCTTTAATGTTTGTAGCCATTAATCATAGTTAGAGTCGCAAAGAGCTTCACAGGCAATGCTTTAGGGACCCTAGCCCCCAAAAGAACAAGTTCTCAGATCTAGGGATCCCTCCCGATAAGGGATGGTTAGGAGTGTAACGGGTGTCGTCTCGAATGGCATAAGAGGTTAAACAGTTCCGGGCAAATAAAATGAAGTTAGAAAATAGAAAATGAGTATTTTTCATGGTAGTGTTGAGGTGCTGGCTATATACTGAGGATTTAATACAGATGATTTTATGCAATTTAGTTATTTATGCTCATCTGACCTTACTGAGAAGCAGTTAGGGGGATCCAACCCCGAGACAGTTAATTTAACCGATGATTTTATCCAGACCATTTTATCGTTTAACTTTTTGGATTATTTTGTTACGTTAGGTCCCATCGAGACCCCCGTCATTTCACTTATGCATGATACTTAGATATGTGTGATCTCAGATGTGTGTGTGGGTAACCCGTATATTTATACTTATTCTGACCTTCAGTGGATCATGCCGTTCACCTTGATGCTGGTGTTCATCCCCTACGTGGCCGTGGCCTACGTGGTGGCCGTCGCCTCCGGGCTGAGCGTAGCGGCTTCCCTGCTGTTGCCATGGTGAGCTATTCAAAACAAAACAACTTTATTCGTATCAAACCATGATAAGATTTATGGCTACGCTTAATGCTACTGCTACCCTGCAACGAGTTGAAGTGGTTAGAAGCTAGATGAATAGGATTTTAAAGTACATAATTTGTTCCAAATGTATAGGTGGGTAATAGATGTGCGTTTTAGATACCCTTTTGATACCTTAAGTTACGACCATAATCAGCCAAAAAGACATATCATGAGAACATAATTAATAAATATGAGAAAAAATTATAAAATAAGACAACATTATCAGAATAATAGTGAATAATTCAGACTATTTACACTTCCAGCCACAAATCCAGCTTCAAAACATGAAACAATCTGAAAGCTATTTAAAACCTAAAAGTAGGCCTTTGACATTCATCTGACTTTGGCATCACGCCTGCCCAGTGTTTTTTGTTTGGGTAACAGGACTTGGGCTCCGGTCGGTTCTGTCCAGCGGTAGCTAAGCATTAGCGTCCTTTGATAATATAACAGCAGCTTATGAACCGCAGCGTCTGCCAACATGCTAACCCTACCATTAGTGGTTTCATGCAAGCTGCCCTTCTCCCAAAACACACACACGCACACCAGAAATCACAACACCAGTGATGTGTGTGCTGTAGTTCTTTATGAATGAATGAGCCTTCATTGTTGTTGTTGTCCTTGTTTACCTTGGCCCGGGTCCAGTGTTTCCCACCCACATGGGGGTCCCCTTCGCTGATGCGACTGCTTCCGACAAAACCCCAACATCCTCGTCCCACACACACACACACACCCACTCTAATCGTTTCCAGGGCGATCACTTCACTCCTCTCCTCTCCTCCCCTGGCCCCTCCCTCCCAAAGCAAATTACAGGGGTACCCACCCCCCTCTCCCCTCCCCCGTCCCCTCTCTGGGCGGACGTGTTTATTTTGGGAGGGCAGATTGTTTATCCAACCGTTTGTGGTGGCTGGCACCGCCCACTGCTCCTCACCCAATTGTGTTGCTATTAGTGCGGTGATTTCAGAGCCTATGAGAGTATGAGAGTCGGTTAGGAAAGGTACTGGTTTGGATTCCCCCGACGTCCTCAGCCTACCCGTAAGGCATCCTAGAGCAAGAGGCCCTGTCTACCTACCTGCTGATACCTACCTTAATGATCTGTGTTTGAGTTGACTGCAAGACACTTTGGATGGACGCAGCTCCTAAAATGATTCAATAAAAAGCAGCTTAAGTAGAGCTTCTGAGTCTCTCCCCTGTCCTTGGAGGCGGTGGAGGATTACATTAGGGAGAGATTTGACTGTCTCGCTCCAGGACGGCATATTGTGGATCTTACCCCAGCCGACCCACAATCCTGCCTTTTAAAACGACTGTAGAGGGAGTCCCTCAACCGGAAGAGGAAGGAACAAAGATGAATACGGGGGATTAAAGAGGGTTTGAACCCGACCCCTCGTGCCTCTGTTGACCTCTCCGTGTGTGTGTGTGTGTGTGCTGCGCTCAGGTCCATGCTGCCCGACGTGGTGGACAACTTCCGGCTGGCCAACCCCACCTCCAAGGGCCACGAGGCCATCTTCTACTCCTTCTACGTCTTCTTCACCAAGTTCGCCTCCGGCATCTCCCTGGGCGTGTCCACGCTCTGCCTGCAGTAAGTCGGCCGCCACGCCCCTTCGCTCACGCCCATCGCTAATGCCCAATCACAGCCTTGCACGTGGCCGGTTGCCGTACGTGCGCCGGACGTTCTCCGTGTTGCATGTTGCGTTCATATACACACAAACACTCAGACACGGCAGGCACGCATACCACATGCATTAGCCCCCCCCCCATACCATACCATGATGTGCTCTCTGCAACGACGATGATGCATTACCACTCATGGGAGGAGGGGGGCGGGGCTCATGAATGATTGATCAGGTTTGTGGTGTCAGTTGTCTTTATTTTATTTACGTCAACAACTTCCCTTTTGCTCGTTACCTGCCTGGTTCCAGTCCCTGAATGCGTGCATACTTAAAAATAGATACTTACTTACTTACTGTTACTATGACTCGGCGTCTTGTAGGCGGGATTGGAATCTGTGTCATAAGGTGAGCAACAGGACAAAAGCCTGTGTCAAATTTTTGTTGAAGTGAAAGTAATCTCGGATCCAGCAGTCATATTTTGTTACTGAACTTCTGGGGGTGGACAGCAGCACAGATACTGGACTGGAAACCAGAAACTGAAATGGGCGGAGTTACACACTGTTTCCTGTTTTGTTACAGCGAACAACAGCCCTTCTGAAACTCTTTCAGAAGGGGATTTCGATTAGTGTATTTCTACAGTGACAAGTCTTAACAGGGAGCTTGAGTCTGTTATCAGATTTAAGATTATTAATCAAAAATCAGATTTTGGAGATTTAGGGGATCCCCGCCCAGTGTTTGAAAACCTCTGACAGAATAAACGCCAGACTTAAGAACAACGCACTGAAACACAATAGAAATGCAGGATGATAATCATGCTAGCTAGCGCATTACCTCCACTCCTTGAGATTAAACCCAGGTATGTTTGTGTGTGTGTGTGTGTGTGTGTGTGTGTGTGTGTGTGTGTGACTACAGGTTCGCCGAGTACGACACAAGCTCATGCAAACAAAAGCCGGCGGTGGCGTACACGCTGAAGCTGCTGATCGGCGTGGCACCGGTGGCCTTCATCATCATGGGCCTCATCATCCTCATCTTCTACCCCATCAGCGAGGAGGTGCGCCTGCGCAACAGGACCAGTCTGGAGGAGCTACGGTGAGGGACCAGCGCAGTTACGCCACTGACAGGACATCTTCAAATTAAACGTTTACTGTTTTTACAGGCCGTTGAGGTTTTATTGAGTCAGGGTGAGGTGGGATGATTTTCATAGGAAACGTTGATTTCTGTGGTTTCAAAACATTTCAAAACGATTAATTATTTTTTAATTAGTATTTTCTTTTTTTTATAACGTTCATTATCTTAAACCTAATGAGCATCTGCCCGTCCTATCAACGTCCCAGTGAATTTATGCGCATTGAGCCACATTAAGCGATAAATAGCAGTTTGCTGGTGATAAGTCATTAAGCAACCTATTTCTTTAGACACAACCTTGATGTGTCCTTTCAAACCTTTTTAATATGTTTTTCAATCTAGACTACAACGCATCATAAAATATCTATTAGCGACAAAGTCAGCTATCTCCCGCGACCCCATATAGCCTACATATCAGGTGACATCCCGACAAACAGTTCGGGAATCCCAGGTCAAATCCCAAAGCAAAGAGTTCAGGTCAAGTTTGATCTGTTGAGTCAGAGAGAGCTGAGCTGGACCGTCAGTCCCAGCTGAGAGGTGACAGTTGACCGTTGAGCTTGAAGGAGGACATGACACCTTGTGACACCCAATGCTTAGTACGATGTAATCAGCTGTATTGATTGTTAGTGATCTGCTGGACTGTCATGGGAACACAGAAGCGAAAGAGAAATACAATTAATAGTTAAGGGTCTAAAAACACCACTTAAAAAGCAACATTGTAATCTAATAACACTTTTATTCCTATAAATGATGGACAAGTCAGCCTTCCAGGTTGGGTAGGTTGATCGGTGTATCCATCTGGGTGGACGCTCCCACTTCTGATGTCACTAACGGGTCTATTTTTAAAGGGTTTGTAATGGCGAATTAACATCACAATCGGTGGTCAGATAGGGGGCCCTGTGATCCTCTGCCACTCAACGTGAACAGCAGCTCACCATTAGTCGATTCTGATGTTATCTATTTATAGCCGTCATAATGAATATTTGATAATGAATGATGTCCCCCCCCCCCCCCCCCTCCCGAACAGGAAACAAGGCATCATGTCCAAAACGATGGAGAACTCGAGCAGTGTGTGACCTTGACCTGAGGGCAGACCAAGCACATCCATTCCAGATTCATTCTGGAACGTTCTCTACATTATAGTGTATATTACACTGATCTAATTTTGTTTTCACGTAAACATTTCTTAAGTTTCTGTGTTTTCACATGGACATGTAATGTATAGCCATCTTGAATATATTAAATATATATATATATATATATATATATGACTTATTTATATAGAAGAATGTATATCTTATTTTGAAGTGTAAAGTTATACATTGCGAGTATTTATTAATGGAATCAGATTACAGTGGGTTGATATGGACATAATAAAATATTGTAAAAGTTGGTTGGTGGTGTATCAAGTAATTTCGCCTGTGCGCGAAACGATGCGCGTATGAGCCGTTTCTCTTGAGTCGAGCGCCCTCTAGTGGTGTATTACAGCATGTAGATGCAGTGTCAACACAAACCACACAAAAACAGGTTTAGTGCTATGATATGATGTGTGAATCAAGGTCACATTAGCATGGGTATACAAGTATACTTTATGGAAATAAGTAGTACACATTTCTAATTTCTCAGAGGAAATAAATATAATACTGCACATATAGAGCAAATAATTTATTTAAATTCTGTAATATAAGCCTTTAATCCTGATAGATTTAAGATGTTCAATTACCGGCTCATGATTGCTGTACAGCAATGGCACCCAAAATGGCATTTTCATCTACGTTGCAAATGGGCCTTAAAATATAAAAATAATTCTAGGTTTAATTATCTTCTGCTAAAATAATCATAAACTATAAAAAGGTCAAACTTACTGCATATCAGCCTGATTGGCTTGTTATTGTAATCCCTCGACATTCAAGTAGGTTTTGGTTTCAAAGCATCCCACATGTAAACGTTACATTTGTAGAAAGCACGGCACACCAGTACAAAAATAAATCACGAAGAAAGTGAAACCATCAACGTAGCTCTGCTTTGAAATCGACGCATCCATTCGGAGCCAATGCTCTTCGATTATTGCTAAATTGGTCTTCTTATAATACATGCATGAGGTTAGGCTTGTTTTGTTTTTGAAGTTCCATTCCGTAGTATAAATACGGTTGACGGGACTTGTCGAGATTTCCGACAGAGTCCCGACGGTTATCCTGGTTTCTACGTGGAGGCTTCCGGTGTCACGGGGATGGAGCTGTGGCTCTGGCTGGGGCTGGGAGTAAGGGTCGGGCTCGGGGTGGTGGTGGGAGTGGGAGTGGGAGTGGGGGTGGGGGACGACGGGCCAGGGATTGGAGGCGGAGGTGCGGGCAGGGTCGGGGGCGGGGCCATGACCAGGGCGGGTGGGCCGGGGGTGTCCGGGCTCCCGGGCGTCAGGAGCGGGGTCTTCCTGAGGGCGTTCCGCACGGTGACCTCGTCCCGGGACTTGAAGGTCAGCGGTATGAAGCCGCTGGCGTCGGCCACCAACACGACCCACAGCGGCCCTGGAACCACAGAAGAACAAGTTGATGGAACAAGTTGACAACACCGGGCGATCCTGGGTGGGCGTTGGGCGTTTGCCTTACATGTTGGGCGTTGAGCGACACCGCAGGCATGTGTATGAATGGGTGTATGATGAATGGGTGTATGAATGGGTGAATGTGAGCCAGTCATTGTGAAGAACTTTGATTGGCCACAGGGTGGATTTTCTTGTGGTCCAGAAAACAACTGTAGTACCACAACAAATGCCACATTCATTAAATACACAATACAATACACCACATGTTTAGTACCAACTCTTTTATAGCCGCCAAGGGAAAAACAAAATTAATGTAGCGCAAGTTGTAAAAACAACAACAGTGCGTGTGGGAAGAGGAAGAGGTAAAGTCCCATCTGTTCAGACTTTATAATCCAGGCTAGGCTAATCTGTAATCACTTCCAATTATAGCATATACACACACGCCAACGTAGCAAAAGGGGAAGAGTGCGCTTCTCATCGTCTATTGTTCTTCTTCCAGGTTTTCAAAATCCCACACTGTTGATGTAAACACACTGTCAGCTGATCTCGAATGTAAACCTGACCCCCCCCCCCCACACACACACACACACACACACACACACACACACACACACACACACACACACACACACACACACACACACACACACACACACACACACACACACACACACACACACACACACACACAGTTCTGTGCCGTCTCCCCCACCAGATGTTCCGCTAGATCGTACCACCGCTGGATCCCGCTGGAAGTGACATCCATCCAGGAGTGACACACACCCGTGTAGGCTCACCGCAAGAGTACAAAGAAGAAGAACAACAACGACGACGACGAGGACGAGACATACCGTACACCATCTCCACCGTGGTGAGGTTGAAGAGGTCATGGAGGGCGCTCAGGCGCAGCTTCCCCTCGCACAGCAGCACGGGCCTGCGCTCGTCCGTGAAAACGTTCTCCGACAGTTGCTTCTGTTGAAGAACCAGACGCAGTCACAGATTCAGAGCAGCGCGGTACAGTGTGTAGGGGCAGGACGGTGTAGGGCTAGGGTGTGGGACCCCCTGTCCAATAGGTGCTGGGTCCCCCCCCCCCACCCTGTGCCCGCTTGCTCATAATCTTGCCTCTGTATTCACTGCATTTCATGTCATTTTGGATTATAAGCGGCTGATAAATGCTGCAATAGTAAAGTGTAAATCATGAATGAAATTTCATTTAAAACTCTCTTTTTTGATGTATCCTTTTTGTAGTCAAACAACTTGATCAACTAGCCCCCTGCTATGGACTCCTGGCCATGCTAAATTATTCCAACAGATACATGTTCTACCACAGATATTCATTTTGCAGTCGGTAAGTGTTCTTCTGTAGTCGACTCATCCCTCCAGAGCGACCTCAGACAAAGCTAGCAGACGCTCACTTCGCCAACTCCATTAAGTGAGGACTTTCCTCCGGCTAATCCCTGAAGAGAAAGTAGCAGTGGAAGGAGGATTAGAGCTGTTTAAGCCGCCCTGCCTGTCTTTGGAGCAGCTAATATAAGAACAGCAGGGAAATCTTTTCCTCACCACCACCACCAACAAATCCGAAAGAACACATGGACACCATATGTGTATCGTGATCTAAACGCCCGCTACCACCTCGACTGTATACACAACGTCTCAAAAACAAACAAACACTACACTCTCCCTCTCTCTCTCTCTCTCTCACACACACCTGACACGTGACGTTGACGTACGGCGGTTCGTACGCGGCGGGGTACGCGGCGGCGGCGGCGGCGGCGATGGCCTTCTTCCCGTTCTGGGCGTAGTCTCGTATCTCCACCACGCACTGCTGCACGTCGGAGAAGCGCGCAAACAGCCGCTCCATGTTCTCCACCAGCTGCTCCAGCCCCCGCTCGCGCCCCGCCGCCGACCCACACCTGTCTGCCACGGGCGTCGTTGGCGTGGCCGACCGGGGCGGCGGCGGCAGCGGCTTGTCGGGGCCGTCGTGGCGCGGCGCCGGGGAGCTGGCTCGGCCCGAGTCCCGGTTAAATGTCAGGGCCGGGCCCGCGGGTGCGGGGGTTGCGGGGGTTGCGGTAGCGGCGGCGGCGGCTGCGGCGAGAGCGGCGTTGGCGTGCATGCGGCCCACGATGTGAGACTCCATGTCAGAGTTGTCGGCGGTGATGGAGGAGCTGCTGGAGGCGGCGGAGACGTTGGCCCGGCTGGTCACGGGGCTGGCCTCCCCGCTCTGCCCCGCCGCCGCCGCCACCTCCTCCACCAGCTTATGCCTGCTGCTGATGCTACTGCTGCTACTGCTGCCGCTGCTGCCCGGGCACTGCACCACCGCCCCGCCCGGCAGCACCAGATCCTTTATCCCCTGGCCCAGGCGCTCGATGCTGGGCATGAGGTCAGAGTGCCGCCTAATCCTCTCGTAGGGGAGCTGGGGAGCCGGGGAATCGGGGGTGCGGCGGCGCAAGGCGGGCGACGAGACGCAGGCCGGGGCCAGGTCGGCCGCGGTGTCGTTGCTCGGCACGAGGTCCCTCGCCACGAGGCGAAGCACGTACTTCTCTGTGTTGGAGGAGGAGGACGAGGACGAGGAGGAGGAGGAGGAGGGGAGGAAGACGGCGTCCCCGGCGCTCTTCAGCCGGCCCACCATGAGCAGCAGCAGCTTGTCGCTCAGGAACCACGCGCCCTTGGGCCGCTCGTTCTTCTGCAGGGAGATCTGCTGCACGTTGGGCACCGCCGACGCCGTGATGCAGTACACCAGCACCATGCTGCAGGCGTTGGACGCCACCGCCACCGTGGTGCCGCGCGGGTCGAAGGCCACGATGTCCGGCACCAGGATGCCCGGGACGCTCACCTTGCGGCTGGTGGTCACCTTGCGCTCGTAGGTGACCAGGGTGAGGTGCGACGAGTCCTGGCCCGAGCCCGTCACCGCCGCGTCCCGCCGCGTCAGGTTCAGCAGCGGGCTGGGGTCCGAGCGGCGGTGGCGGGCCAGCAGCTGGGTCAGGTCCACGGGGCCTGAGGAGGCCAGGGAGGAGCACGCCGTCTCCAGGAACCGCCGCCTGGACGACTCCGGCCCGGCGCCGCCGCCGCCGTCGCCGCTGCCGCAGGCGTCCTGAGGGTGGCCGTGGCGGGTGGGCGCGTCGCGGACCGGCATCTCGAACGCCATGCCGGCGTTGAGGCCGCACAGCTTGTCCAGCGGCAGCTCCGTCGCCACGGCGACCTGAGACTCGCCCGTGGGCTGGACGGCGCAGACGTTGCCGCCCACGTCGAACACGGGGCAGAAGGCGCACGGCAGCAGGCTCTTGTCGACGTCGTTCCACATGAACGAGTGCAGGTCGCCGCCCATGGCCACCACCAGCCGCGCGCCGTCCTTGGTCCAGCAGGCGCAGTGGACGGCCCCCGACGCGCAGATGTCCGCCTTCACCCGGCGGTTGTCCACCCGCACCGAGAACAGCACGGAGGCGTCACGCTTGGTCAGCACCGCCAGGATGTCCTGCTTGGGGTGCCACACGCAGCCCTGGGAGAGCAGGGGGAAGGGCTCGCTCATCTCGCACGTCTGGGTGCACAGCAGCTTGTTGGGCTCCTGGGCGCTGAGCTGCAGCTGCCACACGGTGATGTGCTTCTTGTGTTGGACGGCGAGGAGCGCCGGGGAGCCCTTGCAGCACAGCGGGCTCCAGAAGAGGCCGAAGACGTGCTCGAACTGCCCGATGACGTTGCTGTCGCCGAATTTCACCTCGCCGCTGACATAGAAGATGGACGTGAGGCAGACCTGCTTTCCGTCCGTCCATGCGATCCCGTGTACGGGGTGGATGGCCTGGTGGAGGGCGTTCAGCCCCGTCTTCAGGAGCTTCGCCTTGCCCAGCTCCATCCTAAACAAGAAGTTGTCAGTTGAGTTATAACGTGAAGACTCAAAACACAACTCACTCAGAAGTCATGGAGTAGAGATAGACCGTATCCGATCGGAAGAGGGGTCGTCTTGCTGCTGAGCGCCCTGGCTACGGCTATAGCCGTACACAGACTAGCAATAGAAGACGACTTGTCCCCTTCAATGTGCGTGACTTAATCCCCTGTCCATGAGGGAGGAATGGAGGTCAAGAGCTGATTACCTTCGTGACGCAGATCCCACACACTTAGCAGCGACTCAAACGCGAGGCAGGTATTCCCCCACCTGGCAGCCCTGTGGTTTGATGTATTCAGCCCGTTAGGTGAACACATCAAAGCCAAGTGACTCATGTTACTACCGTGTCGCAACTCCCAAAAAGATATGATGTAAGACAATGATGTGTGTCGGTGTGTTTTGATTGTGAAAAAAAGTGTTAACAGTGAAATATAAAAATAAATATGATGTTTGCATTGGTCAGTTACTAGGTGCGTTACCTTGTTTTTTTTTCCCGCGGCCAACTCACGTTTTGCCACTGTTTACTTCTCTTAACCCGGAAACAAACTGAGACCGAATGGACTTGTGGGAAATGAAGTCCATTAAACTACACGATTTTTTTTATTTTACTTTAGTCCACATGGGAGCACTGTTTAGCTGCAGTGTTTGGTTTGGCTGCTGGGGTTGGGCTGAAATGTGGAGTACAATCTGGGTCTAAATGTTTTTGGATAATACAAAAGAATGTATTAGATCACATGTAACGGTGAACAGTACACAATACAACAAATTAAAACAAGTAGGCCTATCGAGTCTCTTGGAGTACAACAGGAGGACAATGATGATATTTGAGGGGGTGGGATGGGGGTGCGCGCGGGGGGGGGTTATACATCTCTATCCGACAGTTTAATGACCACATCTTGGGTTGGCACAGTGCAGTGTATGCTGGTGGTCGCTGAATGCATGCTCCCTCCGTGTTGAGCCCGTTAAGTGGCTGCAGCATTAGATTAGCACTCTGAATAGACTCCATGCTTTAGGAACCACGACTCATTTAATGCAGTAATGGGTGTGGAAGTGGAATCGATATCCCCCGGAGATGGTATGTAGATTTTTACGTGTTTGTGTGCGGTGGCCAATGCCATCGTCGGTCTGTGATTGTTAACACAACGTCAGTGCGCATTTGCATCCTACAAGGAATGTTTACTTATCATGTTAAATATAGATATCCCAGATCGTGTGGGTCGGTGGTGTTGGTTTCAGTAACACCTCGTTTCTGTTGTCATCCTCCTCGCTTGACCCGACTTATTTTTCTAGATCTCTCCACTCACTCCTGCCGCTTTCACATCAGTGGGGGTGTCATGTGTGCTTTGTGTGTTTTGTAAATAAGCATTAATGACATGTATTATACATTCAAGGGCGGTAGGTATAACAACGGGACACACAACGGCGTTGTTACATTAAAAGGTTTCCATAGGACTGAGCCCCATCGCTTCGGTGGTGAATGCGTGCAGCCGATCATGTGTCTTGCTTAAGTAGTTACAAATGGAAACACGAGGGTTACATCTTAAAGCGTATGCGAGGGGAACGTCAACGGATGGTCGACACAGTGATCGTCCACTCTGCTGATAGAAACGCACCACAAGGATGGTCTGAAGCAGCCAAACCAAGTCCATATGAGGAATAGTGTTTCATTTACATGTAAATGCAACATCGATTTTGTCATTTTGACGGAAAATATGCACTTGAATCATGTTTTTTTATTGAAATTACACAATCCCCATTAATAAATTATGAGGTGGCGACGCAATTATTTTGTGTGGTCCCGACATGTATAGTGTATTGATGACTCATCAATCAAATAGCATCAATAAAAGGTCATACAGCTCTGGTAGGGGTGCAGCATAGGCCCAGTCCGGGAAGACAGACGGATCGTCTGGCCCCCTCCCGTTCAGACAGATTTCCAGTAGACCTGCAATGAAATGAGGAGCATGAAGTACCGTAACTACTACCTCTCTCCATTAATCCCACAGCAGATGGAGTACTTTGGTGGCAACCGCTTGGACTACCAATTAAAAGCTATAGTAAAGCTCGATCGATTCTGGTATCAGCCAGACACAGACAGTGACGTTGTCTAGACAGGGACTATGGGCATCTGTGTGGGACAGGCAGGCGTTGCACATCATGCACACGACACATGTTTCGTATACATGTATAATACACAAACGCACTGTCAGGAATTTGATAGTCCTCTGTTCTCAAGGCTGCTAATTCAATGGTCTCTACACGCAAAAGTAATACTAGAAGGTAGGCCTACTTTGCAGCCTTCCACATACCACTCCATGAGGAGGATTTAACATTGGTGCCAAGAACACGTTGTGAGACTTAATCCCGCAGTTATAGACGAGGTTATAAGATTAACAACGTTCTGAGTCGTGGAAACACACAATAACACATTCTTCCGTTTGTTTTTTTCTGTCCCGTTTCACCCCCTTTCACAGGAAGAACATTTCCAAAGAAGGGCCAGACGTGTGTGGTGCATTACATAGGTAACGACTGCAGAGATACACTGGTCTCACCCAAAATCATCCACACCTCACCAGCTTTTGCTGTCTGCTTGGTTACTTTCAAATCTAGTCTTTTAGCAGTCACTTATCCAGTGTGATTTACAAGAATGGGTGATACAAAATTATAGTATAGAATCAAAATTGCATAAAATACCCCAAAATATTGTTTATTTTGATATACTTATAGTTTCATTTTGAGATACATGTATTGAGAATACATCTACGATATAAAAGCGTGGTTTGAATTCAACTTTTGAGCAACAAAATAAGCACTTGCACATAGTAAATTCCTGGGGAAATGTGTCTTTAATAATATATGGAGCTCCACTGGATGTTTATTGAAATATGCCGTGGTTTAAGTTGTGCAAATTGTTTGCCTGTGTTTGCGTGCTCTGCATTTTCATGTCTCGTGTGTTTTCATGTCCGCTCTAAAAATGTTTTTAATGAAAAGGCATCGAGCCACCATTTAAATGCTAATACATACGCACGCACACACCCGTGCACATACCGCTTGGAGGGCGAGGCATTAAAGGGGCTGTTTGGGAAAACACATTTCTATCCCTTGGGCATGGGAGTCATGACAAGTAGGTCAGACAGAACGTCAACAAAAGGCAGGTTTCTGATTATTCATCTTGCGGGAGCCCATCCCAGGCCTCGGTACATTGTCATCGTCCCCCCCAGACGAGATAAGCTCCGTTTACCTCACCCATGGGGATATGGTCGTGCTTAAAGTGTTCAACTCCCAAATGAAAAGAACCACGTTCGAGCCCAAACGTCCACAGCCTATGGGCTTCATGCTCCTTAACGACATGTATCTCAATGCAGCTCAATGTCACTGAAGATAAATTACTTCATAGTTGTACATGGTCGTAAATAGTAGTGAGCTTGCTTGTAAGTGGTTGTGTTTTTTGTGTTGTGTTGGGCGTTGGTCGGCAGGCTACCCTTCGCCAAGAACGGCAATGTAGCAAAACAGGTTTTCATGAGGCCTCCGGTCTTTGGATTATTAATATCTTTAAGATTTTATAATCCTATTACATTATTATTGATTGCGTCATGCTCAGGGAGTAATCAACGGTAATCAAAGGTTGTACCTAATAAGTAATTAATAAGTTTTATGTACTGTTTATTCATCTTGCAAATGCTTTTATCCAAAGCAACTTTAAAGTTAATTCCGATGCACGTCTTTAAGCAGCGGGTCAGGGTGGGTAAGGCATTTGGCTCAAGGTAGGCGAGTGCAACTCAAACACTTCTTAAACATTGTTTCCAAGAGGCAGCAGAAGGGTAGGTAGGGTCGCGTTCCGTATTCATAACTCCTACATATCAATGGAGTTTCCTTAATCAACCCTAATAGGTGACATTAACAAACCCACGCAACACTGTACTCGGACCCCTGCCATGTCTGAGTATCACTCTCAACCGCAGACATTCAAAGCATGCAGAGTACACACACCCTCACACACACACACACACACACACACACACACACACACACACACACACACACACACACAGTAGATGGCGTGTAACGTGTAATGACCTTGGAGATGCTGCAAGCTCTTGTGCGGTTGCAGAAGGAGTGTTGCATCCGCTGTGGATACTCAAATTAGCTCAGGCAGTCAACGCCATAAGCCTACACCCCCTCTTAGGTGCCCAGTGGACATGGTACCCACGTGAACCTTTCGCTCCAACGTAAAGTTAACGTAAAGTCGCATTACTTTATTCGGCTCCAGTTGCTATATAATTCTATGTTTTGTATTTAAGGTGTTCCTTTGTGCCCTGATTTGATGTCAACAATATTAGCCCTGTTTTTAATGGAAAGTCTTAAGACTTTCAGGAATTTGGGCATATATATGGGCATATATATCAGGGAAAGGGTCATGTTCTCCTGCATGGTGGATCATACTTCCTCCACCTTCAGCTTTAGGATAAAGATATATTATATTCCTTATAAAGCAAGGAAAAAGCAATTGATCCTCATTAGCAAGGGGTTAGGGACTCCTAGTTGTGAAAACAACAGAGAGGTTACCACAGACAACACGAGGGGATCCAAACGTTACAATCGACGTCATGGCTAAATGAGGACACTGCTCCTTACCATGTTTGACCTCTTCCTTGTCTTGGCGGGTGAAATGTGATGAAGCAGAGAGACTCACCGCAGCACTTTGGCGGGTCTGAGTGTCGCACGGAAATAGACCGGGAAACACGGGGTCTGTCGTTCAGGAGATAGCCAAGTCTCGGCTTCTGCAGGGTAGAAGGCCTGGTGTTATGCAATGGGGCCGTGGGAGTCTAGCTCTAGGGTCTAGGTCTCTCACTCTTCTCTAATCTGTCAGCAGTGAGGAGCGAGGGAGACAGCCGGAGGAAGGAGTGTTCAGCATTCATGTCTGTCACCAAGTGGTGTTTGACAATCTGATGTGCGAACTCTAAGGTGTTCTGGTGATGCAATTCTATAGCAAAATCGTAGGGTTGTTCAAGTTGTGCTGCCTGAACCTGTGCAAAGAATACATGCTAAAGTAGATTAGCGTGTGCTTTTCTTCAATTTGTCATTGAAGAAATCTGTGAAAGATTTGTTAGCACAAACAGACCTATTTCAATGCGCTGTTCACTCTTGTTCGAACCAGCTAATACAAGCGTTGAGATCACAGTCATGGTACCCATCTGAAACTAAGTAGATATTCTAGACAATGCTAAACACACACACACACATACACACACACACACACACACACACACACACACACACACACACACACACTGACACAAACACACACTCACTCATGAATATAGTTAAATCACATGCACTGGATTAAGACTACGATGGTTGGCGTTGGCGGTGTACTGCATGTTTGTATTGTGTGTCTGTCCTGGGGAAAGTGAAGGAAAGTATGTGGGTGGGATTTTAACAACTGATTGACATTTGACCTTTGCAGCCCCCAATTAGGCCCTCACCCAGCTCCCAGCTTACCATACTTCTAGCTCTTGGCCCTGGGTCTCCCACGTTGGGTGAATTGAGTCGGTTGAGGGGGATTGGAAAGTCCAATGTCTTTTCTGGCTATACCACAGTTTCAGCTTTATTCAGACATCTCAATCCGTTTTTGCAAACATTTTTACTTTGGCACGTTTATGTAGGAACGTGCCGCCGACAGCTAGCCTTGCACAAACACTATCCGGTTTCACCTGCGCGTGGGCCAGAGCAGCTAGCCGACGTAGCCGGACACCGAGCCGTAGCTACAGTGAGCAGGGTAAAAATAGCCTTGTGGCTAACTGCACTGCTCCACCGCTGTATAGCAACACAGCTCTGAGCCGGGTAACACTCTCTCACACCCCTCAGGACAGAGTCAGGGAGTGGACCCGGCAGGAAAGGGAGTGAACCGTGAGCATTAGATTATCACAGAGACGGACAGATAGACTTAGCACCACCCCTTTACATAGCCCCAGGCCAGGGAACATAATGATAAGATTGTCGGCTATTGGTTGTGGGGCGTAGTCTAGTCTAGTAGTCTACTCTAGTCCCCGAGAAGGGTTTGTGTGTCAATGTTGGTCAATCCCAAACTCCCAAATCGTCAACCCCAAGAGGTATGAGCATAAAGATTCGAGCAGGGTATTTTTAGGAGAGGCTTGTCTCGTCGTTGCTCTGCAATGAAGGGAAACGGCCTCAATGCAAGGCCGAGATGCAACGTTGGATGCGAGGGCGATGTGCTCATAGAAACTATCCCACAACTAGCTTATGTAAGATACAATCAACGCTAATCTAATATCTGACCATCTCGCTCATAGGATGTAGTATTCACAGTGAATCCTAGCAGGTGCAAATGGTCTTGCTATGCATGAATGAACTCGCTGACTCCAGAACTGGAACATTACCAGACCACTGATATCTGGCCGACAGGGGTTCTGCGAAGCTGACTAAGTTTAGTTGGATTGAAACGGGAGAGGCCGTACAGTATCAGTCTGGTGTCACCGTAACTCTAATTCTAACTCTAATACTAATTCTGAGCTGTTGCTTTATTTTTGTGTGACCGTTTAATACACACACCTTTCCATTCCATTGTGGAGATGGATGAATAACTGACTTGTCTCATTGTTGCTTCCTTATGAGACTTCAAAGATGGAGGCTGTGGTTTGTGAGCTGAATTTAAACCCGAGGTCTGATGACTACACGGAATGTTATCTCACTCCTCATGACACAGAAAATATCATAGCTCAACTTTTCCCTCCCCTCCATCTCTCTCTCTCTCTCTCTCTCTCTCTCTCTCTCTCTCTCTCTCTCTTTCTCTCTTCTGCCTTTCCTTGACCCCAGACTAACTGTATTTGTTGTCTCTCTCTCCATTAACGTCTGGCAGACACACTAACTTAGCCCCTAATGGGGTTTATCATTGCTGAACACGATAAGAGTAGCTCGGTACTGCGCAGTACTGCGGTATCCCTTCCCCCGTTTGGTCCTCCTTTATGTTTTTTTTCAGCATACCGTTGTAGGAATGGCCTATTTAACTTTGGGGTGGGGGTGGGGATGGGGGGGAAATAATCTTAACGGAACTAGGCCACTGCTTCCTGTGCCATGTTTCCATTCTTCACTCAGGTCATTTGAAAACAAGACCCGGGGTCTTGATATGAGACGGATGTGAAATGGATTCCTATTTAGGAAGAGAGCCCATTTAATAATACAATTTTTAAAGATTAGTCTTTGATCGGGGAAAAACTGTATGCCAAAACTTTATGCCATGGACCTTTTTGACATGGACCTGAAATCGACTGAAGTGCTGAAGGCAAATAATATAGTTAAATGTACAGTGACATTAACCTTGTACAATGTACTAACACAGTGATATTTTATTCAAATACTTATAATTACATTTCCATTTAAACATTTGATGACGCTCTATTGTACCGGTTGTGTTGGTCTGTAATTCTATGACTTGTCTTGTGGTGCAGGTATGCTGCAAAACGGAAAGAAGTTTGACTCTTCCCGAGACAGAAACAAGCCCTTCAAATTTAAGATTGGACGGCAGGAAGTCATCAAGGGCTGGGAGGATGGAGTGGCTCAGGTAAGGAGGAGCAGCATCACATGTCTTACAGCTTAGGTTTGTCATTTGTTAATGCATTCAGGTCAAGTTCAAGGCAGTTCAGGTTTACCTGTCTCGCATCTAATCACCGCTACACTCTCTGTGGCCGTGTAAATGTAGTATGCTTGGGGATCCAATCGATTACCTTAATCAAACTAAGGCTTTCACATGATAATGAATAGTGATTTTTTTAAACGACAAAGATCAGTTCATTAGTGTTGCATCATGTCAACGTACAGATTTTTTTATGTTTAGATTTTTAATCATCTTTTTATTTGGGATGGGTATACAACAATCAACAAACTACACAGAATGTCCGTATATCCCTTCCCTCCACCAACATGCATACATACATGCATATCTGCATACATAGGCCTACATGCATGCACATATACAACACACACAAAAAAAAACCCTATGTTACGTACAGCGTACTGAATGACCCATGAAGTACTGCTCTCCTCTCTCTTCCTTCTCCTAGATGAGCCTGGGCCAGAGGGCAAGGATCACCTGCACGCCAGACATGGCGTACGGGGCCACAGGCCACCCCGGGGTCATACCCCCCAACGCCACTCTCCTCTTTGACGTGGAGCTCCTCAAGCTGGAGTAGCGATGACCGATAGGGGTCAAAGGTCAAATGCCTAAAGGTCTACTAGTGGGAGATGGAAATGAGGGGGCTGCATTTGGCATAATCTATTCCCCAAAGGGATGTCACTTGTCACCAGGGTTGCTGCCTCCCACCTCATCGCCACGACCCCCCCACAGCTACTGTTCTCTCTGTCCTTCGATTTCAAGCCATCCTCTCTCTGGACCCATGATTCAAGTGTCTACAGCCTGCTTTGTTGTCGCCACTGTACTGTTAGAAACTGCGATGAAGATGCCGCTATTTCTTCCTTTGCCCTTTTTTTCTCAGGAAAAAGGGCATTTCTTTTGGTCTTATTGTTTATGTCAGTTGGTTGACCCGTGTGCTGTTTTTGCTTTATTTTATTGAATGTACTATTATACTTTTATACTGTCAGTACAGATGCACCTGACCTGAAGTCACACTACACTACAATACAGAAATGTATAGTGCATTGCCTAACAGTCTTCTCATGCAGAGGATGGGTACATTACAAAAGTACAAAGCTACTCTCTATTTCAACTGGGTGTCACTGGCCACTCTGCATTGATTGCCACTTTGATCCAATGTTTGTCCTGCTGATTGCTAATGAATTATACTTTCTTTAACGTATTTTATATCCCTCTAAAGTCTTGACTGCAATCGTGCTGCATATTGAATCCAAATCCAATATTGTACATAACTCAATTGAGACATGGCAACAATGGTTGTTTGTTTTCAACACATTAAATATGCTTCTTACTGTCTTGAGTCTAGATTATCTGTGTGTGTGTGTGTGTGTGTGTGTGTGTGTGTGTGTATGTGTGTGTGTGTGTGTGTGTGTGTGTGTGTGTGTGTGTGTGTGTGTGTGTGTGTGTGTGTGTGTGTGTGTGTGTGTGTGTGTGTGCGCGCGCGCGTGCGTGTGTTTGTTGGTGATGTGAACTATGAGTAGGCCAAGTACTTCTGTGCCAAAGGCAAGGGGTGAAATCGCCACCTGGTGGTAAAACGTGACACATTTAATAGAAATAAAAAAAATTGAATAACAACAAAGACTAATAGTTTAGATTATAATTTGGTAGTTGTAGTATTTTGACGGACATTATAACGATTGTATAAAAAGTAAACAAATAACTTTTTTTTATCTCTTCCTACAACGAAAAGGCAAGAAGAGAGACTGGAAATCAGTTCATTTTGGTACTTCTAATTAGAAGTACCAAAATGAACTGATTATTATGCCAAAAGCTATTAATTTAATAAAGATAATTCTAAATAGTAACAACAACTGTTTAACATCAAATGAACTGGAATAGAAAATATATTTTTAGAATGCCGTTATAGACATGTTTGATATCTAAAATATTTTTTTCTAATAAAATGTGACATTATTTCAGTTAAGAGAGTGTCACATGTAGATATTAATAATATCATATTATATCACTATTACGATGTCTGGATGCCCAAAATGTTGTTTTTATTTACTTCCGGTGTCATCGGTCAAAGGGTGCAGAATGATACTCGGTGCTGATTGGCTGACTGTCAATGTTATGAGAATCCATTGGCTAGCATAACACACGCCTCGACTCAACTATATTCCAACACAACGCACTACAAGGTCAGAAATGTGAATGTATTACAGTCCTAAGTTACTTTAAAAATAAAGGCAAGTTTAGTGGCTTGACTCAATGTTATGCCATCGATTGGCAACGCCAATAATTGTACCGACCACATTTCAGATCGCCCTCCCGCTCACTTATGTTACACAAGTTATGCTATCCTTGTGTAACATAGGACTTTCTCTGTGCTTATTGCAAATACTATTGCTCCATTTCCATGTAGGACTTCATCTTCTAGATATATCTTGTACATGAAGGTGTAGTTGAAGGAATGTCATTGCATGCGGTTGTCGTTAAATTACACTATTTACTGCATTCACATCCTTCAATGACTTTCCTTGTACAGTACTTGCCCCATGTGTGACACATATGAGTGTCTCACCCAGATAGATACCTGCAATAACCAATCTGAGTGTATATAAAGTACAGTTTCCCCGCAATCGATGACTTTATCATGCATAGTTGATATGCCACTACTCTAATCAAGCTCCACTTACATGTTTAATAACTGACCACTCTTCACTCATCGTCTCTCATCGCACGGGTGACCCCCCTGCTCTGTCACCCAGGCGGCACAGAGTATGTTGACCGCACAGAAGGCATGCGCGGCTTTGGCTGCCAGACGGCTCCTCGGCGGCGCGTCTGCCTCCGCCTCAACATCCTTCACCTGCCAGTTCCACACCGCCTCGCCACACCGCGAGCAGGTGGAGCTAAATCCCAAATGGGTCGAATTGGCCAAGAAACAGCTCAAGGGGAAGAACCCAGAGGACCTCATCTGGCGCACACCAGAGGGCCTTAACGTCAAGCCCGTCTACACCAAGGCAGACTCGAACGCCTCCGTGGATGAGCTGCCTGGCGTGTTTCCGTACACTAGGGGTCCCTATCCCACCATGTACTCCTCCAGGCCGTGGACTATCAGGCAGTATGCGGGCTTCAGCACCGTGGAGGAGAGCAATAAGTTCTACAGAGATAACATTAAAGGTGAGCAACAGACTATGCACTAGAGGAAATGCTAATTAATACCAAAGTTTCAATGCATCACGGTTTGTGCATCAATATTCACCTGGAGACATCCCTGCGCAAGAAGCCTATCCCATAGTTTGTTCATTGACATAGAAAAATGTTTTCGCTGAAATTCACTTTGCCGAAAAAGGCCATGCTAAATGATTAAAAAGTAAGTAGTTGACATGACATGTCAGCACAATAGGATTGATTGTATGAAAGCTTTACTGAATGGGGTTAAAGAGCTTGTGTGTCAGAGGTTATGTCTTGCTTTTTTTTACTTGTATGACACTGTCATTAAGCATTTTGACTAATGCTAGTTATTAACATTTGTGCTGGGCTAATAGTAACTCCAATACTAAGTATGGGAGGGGGATCCCATACTATGGACCGTGACAATAAAAGGCAAAATGAATATAACTTGATTGCAAGAACAGTATAATAAATGGGATCAGTTGAGACATGGTTGATCCGTGACCAACCATATACTAACCATATACTATACTCTATATACTAACCGTAATATATAGAGTAAATAATGTTTGTCGTTGTTGCAGTTTATCACATAGTTTTTCATTTGCTCACTTTCATAATGCCCACCTCCCATCTCCCTCCTCCTCCCCCTCGTCCATACCATGCCTCCCTCCCCCCCCCCTCCCAGCCGGCCAGCAGGGCCTCTCGGTGGCCTTCGACCTCCCCACCCACCGCGGCTACGACTCGGACAACCCGCGGGTCCACGGCGACGTGGGCATGGCTGGCGTCGCCATAGACACGGTGGAGGACGTCAAGCTGCTGTTCGACGGCATCCCCCTGGAGAAGATGTCCGTCTCCATGACGATGAACGGGGCGGTGATCCCCGTGCTGGCCATGTTCATCGTGACGGGCGAGGAGCAGGGCGTGGACAAGGCCAAGCTGACGGGCACCATCCAGAACGACATCCTGAAGGAGTTCATGGTGCGCAACACCTACATCTTCCCCCCGGAGCCCTCCATGCACGCCATCGCTGACATCTTCGCCTACACGTCCAAGGTATGTGTCGCCGTCGTCGTCATTGAAACCGTTGTCTGGTTCTCTCTTGAGGAGCCAGTCACCCCCCCTCTCACTCCTTGTTTTGGTGGAAGGCCACGCCGGTAATTGTGGGAGTTATTTCAGCGAGGGGAGACGGAACATTCCTCCGAACTCTGCAGGGGGTCAAGCCATCGGAGCGTGGGACTCTTGAACCCTGGGTCTCTCGTCCCTCTGGTGTTGGTGGGAACCTCGACGTGAAACGTCCACGTTCCGCAGCTGACAGAAGAAATGCAACCCAAAAATACTTTGGAAGGGATAATATTATGAAATAAGCCAAAGCGACACAAATCGCAAAAAACTAAGCTGAAACACATGTCTTGTTTACTGTGATGGAGGTGGCAGCTGCTCTGTCGTCACTGGCCATAATGTACTCCGAATGTCACTGGTCAATGTCATCAACAGAAACGCACACAAACACTATAACCACCATCATATTAACCCAACAAATGACACATGGCACTTAAAGATTATTACACAATATTATTATTATTATTATTATTATTAATGATAATATAATTATAAATATTTTATTATTATATATATATATATATATAATTCATTTTAGTAATTATAGTAGGAAGAGTGTGAGGGTGCTATGCTGGTTGGTGGGTGGCCGGTGTGTGAGGATGCTATGCTGGGCTTGTAGTGGGGGTGTGGTGGTGGTGAGGGGTAGCCTGTGTGTGAGGATGCTATGCTGGGCTTGTAGTGGGGGTGTGGTGGTGGTGAGGGGTAGCCTGTGTGTTAGGATGCTATGCTGTGCTTGTAATGGGGGTGTGGTGGTGGTGAGGGGTAGCCTGTGTGTGTGAATGCTATGTTTGGCTTGTAGTGTGGTTGTGTTGCGGGGCTATGCCCGGTCAGACGGTAGCCTGTTTAACAGGTAGGGTCCCAGGCTACTAGATGACCTTTGTGTGTGCTGGCACCTATGGGACTGTGTTCCCTGTGAGTGTGTGTGTGGGGGGGGGGGGGTGGTAGTCAGGGGAGGGAGACGTACACCTATGGAGGTCCTGGTGCTTGTGTTGACACTTACACAAGGATGTTCATGGTCCGTGAAGCACATAATTGATTGGATGACTTTATTGATTGAATGTTGTGTTCCCCCCCCCCCCCCCCCCCCCCCCCAACAGCACATGCCCAAATTCAACTCCATCTCCATCAGCGGGTACCATTTGCAGGAGGCGGGGGCAGACGCAATCCTTGAGGTGGCGTACACCATCGCCAACGGCTTGGAGTACTGCCGCACGGGGCTCAAGGCTGGCCTCACCATCGACGAGTTTGCACCCAGGTACAGGCCGGTGATTGGGGATTGGTGTAAATGTCAATTGTAGGGTTGTGTGTGTGTGTGTGTGTGTGTGTGTGTGTGTGTGTGTGTGTGTGTGTGTGTGTGTGTGTGTGTGTGTGTGTGTGTGTGTGTGTGTGTGTGTGTGTGTGTGTCACTGCTCATGATTGACCAAAGTCTTGGGCCGCTGTCTTTGTACGGAAAACCATGAATCAGTTTCCGATAGGGATGTAACGATACACTCAACTCACGATGCACGATTTTAGGTTCACTATTTTCTTTAACAAAATGAGCCGCAGACAAATTGACTGAAAAATATTCCTATGAGAATATTTATATGAACTGTGCAAAACAACATATGCGTCCTTGTCAAAAGTGCAACTGAAATAGTATTTTATCTTAAATAACCGCAAGATGTTTTTCTTAAAGAGCCAGTGAGCCCACTGTTTCAGCTGGAATTCGAACACTGTGATTTACAAAAATGTGTTTTGGGCCCAGAGTTTTTTTGAGGAAAGAGGGGGCAGTGTTATCTCCATGGTTACGACCCAAGCCAACTTTATGATACTTGTTTAGCACCGTCGTTATGTAAATGTTGTGTAAGCGTTTTAATAAGCGATGTTGTATATGAAATGCGCCATACACAGTAGCGTTATACTATAGGTGTCCACAAAGCCTATCCCTCACTTGGACGTGGCTATTAAAAGATTGATTCTCACCATCCACCATCACCATCCACGCACACCGTAGTGTTGCACTATATACACATAAAATAAATTGGCCTCGTATCTATTTGTGGAGGTCATCAGCCTCTTACAATATTTGCACGCTGTTGTCTTGTCTTGTCTCTCTGACTTTTTTCATTTGTAAACACAGGGTACCGGTAGTCAAAATGCTGCCACACTGCTTACTTAATGCTGGTCGGTGCGTCCTGTTTCAAAATGACTCGCCATATCTCTCGTACCGTCTGAACAATCAACCAAAAACCCAATGTGAAGTACGACGTCAAATACGTGCAATGAAAAGTAAATTACGCCCTCTGCCAATCATTTTTTTTTTATCTTAACCGGTTTTCACGATGTGTCGTTTCATCCCTAGTTTCCGATGTACGCAATCGTTTTTAAATGGGATTAAAAATCTGTCAAAAATAGAAATATAAGAAGGGAAAAGTGGCTTAGGTATTTACATGCCGAAACCTTGACAAAATAATTGTCTATAGTCCCCATAATACGTCAACACTTCCATAGTGTCCAGTTCTTTCAAACTGTCAACTGCCGTTGCCGACCCCCACATACATAGGTCACATACATCAGGGAATTCGCTGTCTCTTTCTTTGACTCAATCCATGCTCTCCTCCCAGCTTTTCAATGTATAGCCCTGCATCGTCGCTGGTGTCTTTCCATTATCTATTTGAAAAGACGGAGTGCCCTTACATGCTTTTAATCCATTGTGCATAATGCATTGCACCACAATATGACTCTGCGCTAGGGCTGTAACGATATGCGCTTCGAAAGCGAAATCCCAAAATATAAAAGAGTCTTGTTCTCGTCAGTACAAGCTACTCTCTTTTGCCAAGGCTTTTCCCTGTATTCACAAGAGAGAGAAAAAAAAAAAGCCATTAGTGCTGCCCATTCTTTGTCGTCTTGTATTCGGTGACTTAAGATTGATTGTAATCTATCGTCTGCCCACGAGATGAGTCCGTTGCCCCCGGCTACATCAGACCAATTCCACCTTTAGGCCCCAGCTCGGCGGCCCCTACAAGTCACCTCTTTGTTCCCTTGTCACCCTCCCCAATGATAATTCCTCAGGTCAGACAATTCGGACAATTCTTCTTTCTATTTCTATTCTTTCCAATTGCCAAGATAGCGATGTTCTCGTCTCTTCATCAACATTACGCAACGAAACGCAGTGTCACCCATGTAGTCCGCGACTCAATTGATTTGTACTGACCTCTTTCCTGTCTTCAGCTGGAAGGAAAACGACTCTAAAAGACCTGACCCTCATGGGCCAGGCAGTGGAGAACACTATGCTGTGAATATAACAGTCCAGGTTGGGTCTTCCTGCGTTCTAAAGGGCATTCTAAACATCAGCCTTTTGTATTCATTACTATCTTAAGGTCCCAGTGTACTTCCAATTATCGTAAACTTTTAGTGCTGTAACTGATTTGAATTTTAACGGCATAATGGAAAATCATTTAAACAGACGCTGGGAAAAGATAGTTGAATTGGACATGCAGAGGTTTGAGCATTCCCCCATGGACTGATATTTTAGGTTTGTGTTACTGGTCATTCAGTGGGTGGCATGGATTGGTATTGGGTATGCCTGATACACTACACGATTGTCCACTCAGCCGACTTTGACAAATGTTTTGTGTCACAGGGGAAATGTGACTCATGATTTTTTTTGAACTGACATGCCTGTATCTGCCTATGAACATCTATTAACGTTCCCCTTTTTACCCTTTTGGAATAATCACTTTCGGTCGTAAGCTTACAAAAGCCCAAACAGATCTACTCTTGCCCGCTTGACGTTGTTGGCCTAATTAAACCTTACCCCTAGTTGGGCTGTTGTCGCATTAGCACATTTATGGGCATGTTTTCCCATGAATTAGGCTAATTGTTAAACCAAGTATCGCAGTGTCCGGGACCAGAGCAGCGTAGGATGTAGTACGTTGCGTTTGGCTCATGCACCCCATTGTTAATGTTTTTGGTCATTTTATGTGATTTTTATTTTTATTTTATTTATTATTTTGTATGACTATCTTTGTTCAACCAGACTCATTATGAATTCTTCATGAGTTGGCTTTGTTGCAAACGGAGATGAAACGGGTCAAACACTGCTTACCCTCTGCGTGTGTGCGTGCGTCCGCAGGCTCTCATTCTTCTGGGGCATCGGCATGAACTTTTACATGGAGATCGCCAAGATGAGGGCGGCCAGGCGTCTCTGGGCCACGCTGATCCAGGAGCAGTTCCAGCCCAAGAACTCCAAGTCCCTCCTCCTCCGCACCCACTGCCAGACCTCTGGCTGGTCCCTCACGGAGCAGGTGATCACACGCTGAACCTGAATCACGCTGAACCTGCCAGGCAAAACCCCATCTATGGTCCTACTCGGTCGGCTTAGCTGGTCATTATCTACCCCCAGTGTGCCTGGCTCACATTCTGCCCTTGTCTTGAGGGAGAGTGGTCATTTGAAGAAGGGACGATTGTAGACCCTTTTCACAGGGTTGAAATCGTAGGAAAAGCCACTCATAACACTTATTATGGGTCTGCTGGCTAACCTTATATACCAGGGCACTACGTAAACTAGTGAATATGACACGCGTTAACCATGGGCCATTTTCTCAGACGGTTTCATAGCAGTGTAGCTGGCGGTATCCGTGGAAAAGCACCTGTAATGGTCAAGGTACGTTATCGTCACTAATTTAGTCTACTACCCTGACCCTGGTAATGGAATATACAACTTTTATTGAGAACTTGAGGAAAGTCAGTAGAACAACTGCTTCTCCAGCGTCGGCTCACTGTTTTTTGATTGTCTTACTCTGTTATTCCTCCCACAAGCCAAGGCTGGGATCAAACAATGGCTTCAACATCTTCCGACTTGTGTTGGTGGATTCACCCAGTTTCCCTCCTCCTCTAACCTGGCCTTGCTTTCCCTTTCGGTGGATACCATTGTGCATCTCCTTGACAACCTTGTTTGTTTGTTTGTTTGACAAGGTTGTTTTCTTCTGCACGTGTTTTATGCTTTTTATCTCATTCATACAGAATATAAAACAAGATATGTCTCTTCAAAGGGTCTACTGGTGTGGTACTGTATCTGTCTGTAGCTCTTTCCTTTTAAAATTGGCTGGGCCTGCTGATCCATAATTAAATTCTGATGATTTGCAAGTCTTTGTCATCAACCATCTCATCTGATTTAAATCCATATATGAAACATTTTTTACACGTCTTATCTCATATTCTATGTATACATTTTTTATTGTTTTATATATCTATCGCTACTTTCCTTCTGCCTTATTCCTCTCGGTACCACAGTACTTGAAGTCATGTTTTTTCCCCATTCTTTCGTTTTATTCATTTATTTAACGCCACTGTTCAAATGAAGTTCACTTTGACGACGATGACGGTGATGATGATGACGACGACGTCGACGATGACACTGACACTGACGAGGATGCCTTTTAATCGCCCAGGACCCGTACAACAACGTGGTGCGCACGGTGATCGAGGCCATGGCGGCGGTGTTCGGCGGCACCCAGTCCCTCCACACCAACTCGTTCGACGAGGCGCTGGGCCTGCCCACCGTCAAGAGTGCCCGCATTGCCCGCAACACCCAGATCATCATCCAGGAGGAGTCGGGCATCCCCAAGGTGGCGGACCCCTGGGGGGGCTCGCACATGATGGAGTCCCTCACCGACGACGTGTACGCCACCGCTCTCAAGGTGGGTGTTTCCCGGTGAAGGAGCGGTTCGACTGGCCGGCCGGAAGGCACTTGGTCTCGAAGGCCCCGATGGCCGCGACCTATCGGTTTGTGTCCTCGAGCGAGATGCACCCCAAGGACCCCCGATGGTTAACCACGTGTCTCCCAGGTTTTGAACGCAAAAGAAAACGTGTTTTTTTTGTTTTTGTTTTAAACGTGGTCGTTTGTCTTATATGATCGTCAGTGCTATTAATCAATGGCATTTCATCCCTGTTACTGAAATGAGTCAATTCTGAATCTGCAGTTCTTTCGGTGACGTCTGAGCAGTGGTTTATTTAATGCTTGTGTCCGGGTTAGGCGTCCCTGACACTCGTATAACACCATGGTGATGCTCCGCCTCAGCAGTCATTTACCGTGACTTTTATTTAATAACCACTTCATACACATCGCTGATTATAACATACACAACGACGGTACTAGAAGAGTATCTCAAAGTTGGAGAGGGACGTCACACCCCCCTCTTTCCTAGAACCTCGTGACCCAGAATGCATTCTTTTTGATTTCCTAGTGTTCAATTCCAGCTGAAAGAGTGGGTTCACTGGCTCTTCAAATCCCAAAAGATAATACATGGTTAAAAAATGCGGGGGAAGGGTGGTTTGTTCCTTTATGTATGGCTGATCATTACAGCATGTAAAGCCCTTGAAGGATGGTTATAGGGAAGGCAGGGAGAGTGGGAGATACATTGCAATCACCGGTTTGATCATTGCGAGAGAACAAGAACATCTGAAGCGTGAAACAAATTTCAAGTGAGGATGTTCCTATAGCACTCCAGCTCTAGCGCACAGTTCCTACATCGTCCTGGTAACTCGTTATTTAGCAGTGCTTAAGTGCAGGGTGCTGACGTTTCGCACACACACAACATTGATCCCCATAATACCATTGCTTCTCGTTTACACAAATCAAATCCGTATGCTACTTTCTATTATCAAGTCTTGTTGTTGTTGTTGTTGTGTTTTGTTTTTTCTTCATGCTTTCTGCATTTAGTCTGAAGCCATTCATGAGCTCATGCTATGCCACCTACCGTATCATGCATTCTTCTACAGCTCTTTTCTGTGTAGTTTATCAATGATCTCCATTTTTTCTTTGTAGTTCATTCAGGAAATCGAGGAAATGGGTGGCATGGCCAAAGCTGTGTCGGAGGGAATTCCTAAACTACGCATTGAGGAATGTGCAGCACGCAAGCAGGCTCGCATCGATTCAGGTATTCATTGACCCAACCCGATAAAAGACTCATCGTAAGAGATGTGCAAAGCATGTGCAAAGCATGTCAAAGCATTCCAAGCTTCATAACAAACCCGTAGATTATTTTATGAATAATTCCGCTCTCATGTCAGTATAAAAGTTATCTATATATCAATCGTATCGTATCAAACCTGGCAGTTCTAAATGGCGTTCATAATTTATATTATCTGTCAAATGTGTTTTTATACCCACCCCATGCAGGTGGCTTGAATCAATTTACCATTCAACCTGCCTGCCTTCATCTATAATCTAGTGTCTATATCCAATGGATTTCCCTTAATCCTTTTTCCCCCCTTTTTTTTATTAACCCTTATCCTTCCATAATGAGACGGCACATCACTTATGTCTGCCTTAAGCCCAACTGAATCCCAGTTAAGCTTCAGGAGAGAAAATTCAACTACGAGTTGAAGTCCACCTTGGGAAACGTAGTAGGGGGACACCAAGCATGCATTACTCTTACTTAGAATTCTCACTTCGGAAACTTATCCAGGGAAAAGTACACGTGAAATGGTTCACCATTCACCATATAGTCCTAGCACTATGGTCAAAATTAAGCTTTTCTTTGGTTCAGAGAAAAGCCCTTTAATCTGACACACTCAGGACTCACTACTCAGGACTCGGGTCACCATCCTAGCCTTTCCAGAAGGGATCATCCAAGTCTTAGAATCCAACTAAATGGTCCAAAGTCTCAACCAACCAAGTTTCAACCAAATGGAGAAAAATTTATTCTAACAACAAACAGAGAATGTTCCGATTTATTTTATCGTGTTGAAAAGTTTTTTTTTTTTTTTTTAACAAGATGTGAATATACTTCATTTTCCATATGTGTTTTGGTTGTATGTATGTAACCTTGAATGATGTATCCCCCGTCCTCCTACGCGAGGTGGGAGATGCAGAGAGAAGTGGAGATGAAGAGGTCGAACCTGACGCAGAAGCTTGGATGATTAAATATGTTGCGTTCTGCCAAGCGTAAATTTCGGACTGTATAGTTATTTCAAAAAACAGATTAGCCCGCTGCTATGACCACAACAAATGAAAACACTAAATACTGGAGGATGGCATTTGACTGGATGGATCCGTTTCTGCATTTCAGCTCCATCACCCAGAGATACAAATCAAAGCAAAGTTTGGAACGAGTGCAGTGGAAACTAATTACAGTATGTCCACCGTTCTGGTGGCTGTTGAATTAGCATTCTTAGCATTGCATTGTGTTCGTTACGCACTTGCTGCAATTCAATTAAAATCAATCAACATCAGATGCATAATGAACTCACAGAAAACGTCAGTGGTTTGAGCGGTCGTCCATATCACTTGTGTGTGTCTAATGGGTCCTACCCCAGTAAAGGACCCTTTTCCCAGCGGTATCATTGTTGGATAACCCACAGGTGTCACTCATAACACCAATTATGGGTCTTCCATCTGCTGCTTCCATCGACCAAAGGGTTGTGGGGGCGAGAAGCATCCTCGAGATGGGGGCTCTGATCACTGCATTCATGCTATGACAGCATGGATGCAGACTTGTCTAATAACCATAGGTCTACTATCCCTTCCCCGGTACAAATTAAAGAGCAGACTCGTAATGAGGGTTTTGAGCGACATCTCTTGGACGCCTCTGGGAAACGGGTCGACGGGGAAAGTGAAGCTGACGTCTCACCGTGTCCAAGGCTATGGTGAACCACTCAATGTGGAGAAGGTTGCTGCCTTCTTGTGGGTCGGTTGCTTCCGTCTCACAAGATGGAGCCCGGCGGGACATAACTTCATATTCCCCATGGCGAGTACTGTATAATATACGCCTCTCGGGGGGGGGGGGGGGGGGAGTTGCTATCTTCATCTGTAGTCAGTGGCTTCAGCCAATTACTTGCACTTGCAAGCAAACTGTGCATCCTAAGATAAGTCCCCGCCATTTGTTGATCTAGCTGGATTCAGAGATTACTTCCCAGATTTCCTTGCTCCGCATCCTAGGGTGATTGGAATGTGTGCATTTCCATGGAAACGTGCCAAGCACCCTTCCAACAGGCGGTGGGGGGGGCTGGAGAAGGAGGCAGTGTCATAAGGCCTGGGTTATGAAATCTATATACCTGGTCCAAAATGTACTTATTGATAATCCTTTGACCTGCCAGAGTGGAAAAATCTCCGGTCAAGCAAATACCTTTTTCATATGCAGTCATCCCAGGGCAAACACAGGCGGTTTACACTGATGATGGCTCTACCTGTGCTTCTGTCAAGTAGCAGGGCACATCGACCACGGTCAGTGTGTGGCAGCTTCCCTGGTTTAGTCTACTACCGCTGTAGCCCTGTATATAACATTAGCAGACCAGTAGTGAAAAGGATCCAATCTCCCAGCCTTGAGCTGAGCTGGTGGCAGATGCTCATTAACACCATGGAGATTGAAGCGACATGGTGGTTCGATGTTAATGGATAAATTAACTGAAGGTAAATAAGGAATTAACGGCTGCTATTTCTGAACGGGCTTCTGTGATGTCAGCCATATGGAAGTAAATCTGTCTCATCGGATATTGAAAATAAAAAGCCATTGAATTTTAGGCACTGAATATTCTTCTGGCTCTGGCAAAACCTACATAATAGCTTTAAATCTACGGAATGACCAAACAAATCCCACTCTCCATTCAGGCCTCTCCATAACCCTCATTTATGCATTGAAATAACGTATCTGGATTTTTTGCCACTGAATTAAAGCCATTGAATTTTTAGCACTGAATATTTAATCATTGAACTAACATATCAGATTTTTTTTCTTCTAAATTTAACCAAATATTTAAAGTTAAAATATTAAATAGGCTAAATTCAAATTCAAAATTCTATGTATTCATTTAAACTTAAATATTTTTACCTTCCCCAAATCCAACATGCCAATTCAGCTGCAAAATTCAATGTACGAAATTCAGCGTTAACATCGGGGGACCCAAGGAAGAGCAATCGATCCTAGATGCTAAATCGCGGTCAAGCAAGGAGAGCGAGCGAGCCGAAAAGTGTGACCCCAGGGGGTGCTGTTGCACATTTTCTGCAACATGCATGAGTTTGAAGCGCAGACAGGCATGAAGTCGTTTACATGCGGAAACATGCACAAGCTTAACGTTTGTATCGTCATCGATCACTCGGAATGGGTGCATTAGTTTTGGACACCGGGCAGTAGCACGTTGAGTGGCTGAAGCAAAACAGTTGATGTGCCTCTGTGGTGGCATAACGAGAGCGCAACGAGCGCGCAGAGCCGACAGTATTGTGCACTGAGTGGCATGATACAGATATGAGGATGACAAATAAAAATCTGGTTGCTGCCGGGCGCTTCTTCCCGAGGTACGCCGTGCTTCCACTGGAACTACAGGCTGCTGCCGCTTCAGTTGCTACTTAGTGCGCAATACTGACGGCTCTGCGCTCTTGTGCCACAGTGGGCAGCGGGCTTCAGATCGCCCTAAGGCCAATTTACACCAGAGCCGTTTTAGACAGGTTCTTTTCAGCTAGAGATAGAATTAATTCAAACTAGTGCACTGATTTACACCGGCAGCGTTCTACGCCCGTCGCACGGCCGACCAAGGCTTAACGTTACGCTTCACTTCTATTTTCAAGCGTTTCTGAAGCGTCTCGGTTATGGCATGTAGGCCTATTATCTGATGAATCTTGAAAATATAGCGAAATAAAAGGCGGCGGTGTGAATTGATACGCCTACGTTACGCTCACGTCTCTCTCTCGCCTGCGGTGTAAATTCCCAGTTACATTGCATGCAAATCCAGCCAAATCCACTGCAATCAAACACACACCCACGCATGCACGCGCACACACACACACACTTTATCAACTTCACATACAGGCATTAGTTCATTGTTTATTTCATAAACTGCAGTAAAAGGGTTAACCCTAACCCTACGTTGTGCATTATAACAAAAACATGAATACTTATAAAACAAATGCATAAATACCCCCCCCCCCCCCACCTTAATTTTACAATCCACAATCCACATCTACAAATAGGGCGTTTAGTACAGTCCACCATCGTTGCTTCTTTCCCCATACAAAGCTTCAGTCTGTGTTTAATGACGTTGATTTACCTTTTGAGAATTTCATATTATAGACTATACTGTGTAAAATGCTGTTTAGAATGTAAAGTGCTGGCCCTCTATTACTTTTTTATTTTTTATTTCCTGTAAGAATGTTCTTAGTTTTTTTTTTGTCATTTCAGGGCTCTGTGATAAACATTTGACCATTTGTCTTCATTATATTTACTAATTACAACTTGCAACAAATTCAAATTTATTCGCAAATCATTTGTTATCTAGTAAGTGGCCACCAACCTGTCTCATTAACCCTAGGTTAATAGGAAAGATACACAACAGAATGATTCTTATTTCTATAAATGCCCTTATTATCGCGTAATATAGGGACCAAAATATATGATTCATCACTAAAATGAACTGTTGTGTTCTTTTCATCTCTATCTTGGTTTGCGTTGCCTGTGATTTTTAATGTGGGTTTTCAAAATAAAAGCTCTACAGGTTGACGGCAACAATCATTTATAATTTTGCAATGGGTTACATGGCCTCTTCTCGGCACAGCTGATTAGTTCTACAACTGAAACTAAAAAACCCTTGACTTTGTTGATTACAGTTGTGTTTCTGCATCTCAATTGTAAATGGCTGACGTCTTACGCCTCGCATGTACCTTACCAGCAGTGTGACTGTAAACATATAAACATCATGTCACGGCTACAGTGTTAAAGTATGGCTCCGTAGGAGACACCCAAACTCATGTGGAACTGATTGAAGACACTGACGTGTAATTCCCCTTCTTCCAATTACGGCTTTGGCATTTCATTGAATTCCACAAAAACAAATTACAAGCTTCATTAAGACAGAAAGCTTTTTGTGCTTCAGAACATCACATGGATGAGGAGCTAGATAATCCTTCCTTACCACTATTGTGGTATATAAAAGCAGTGCATGCTTTTAAACAAAGTGCATCCTGTCACAGCAGGAAGGGAGCAATCAGAACTCCCACCTGACGAGTGTTCTTGCCCTCCTCTAATGATTAAGCCTCATAGAATCTTACTGTATTATCCTCTCGGGGAACTGAATCTGACACACAGACTTGCCATGGCATGTCAATCCTTCTCATCAATTATTTGTGGACGGTGTGTGTGCACCAGCTGCACGTCTCTCGACTGCATTGTCAATCGATTTTGAAGCTCCATAAAGACAAACATAAAACACAAAAAAAAACGCTTACAGATCAGTTGGTTGATTAGTGGATTCCCCAGATTCCAATTAACACCTCAAGTGTCCTAGTGTCTCTCATTAGTGTGATCACAGAGAGGGCTCTGAAATAATCTCCTCAAAGGCGGCGACACCCCGCCTTCTTTCCCTGCAGGAGACAAGGGGCTTGATTTGACTGTCAGGGCATGGGGCGGCTCCTGTTATCCCCATAGCAAGTGCTTTATTATCACACAGCAGAAGTATCAACACTACGCAGCAGCCTGCATAGTGCTACCGCTCCACTTGAAATGCCTGCAAGGTGCGATGAGCCCCTTAGCGTTTCCTTTCGGTTCAAACACAGTTTAATGGTCTTGGACAGGAAGGTGCTGCTTTGTATGCTGCTGAGGGCAGGAGTTAACTTCAAGCCCGACTTCAATTCTCACATGCACTTGGTCACATGGCGACGCACCAGCACTGCACATCTGGAAGCGTGAGTCCTTACAATTCAATCACATTTCTTCAATCACTTTTTTTTGGTTGATTCAAAAAAAGAAAAGAAAAAAAAGCTAGCATTTATTCTGAGCCAATTTTGTAAGAGAGACCTTTTTTTATCGACACTTTCAAGTTTTGAAACACAAAAATTGACATTTTGAAAATGTATTTAAATATCTAATAAAAGGTTAGACTTGCTGATGGGCGCAGACAGGTGTTAGTGGTATCACTGATTCCTGGAGGGCTGGGGTGCATTCCAACATAAATAGTTGAATACAGTGGTACATTAATAAATAGATTGCGAGCGCACTATGTGCATAAATGTTTGTGCGGCAAACACAATTTTCGGTCTGCAATTTCATAACACGTCGTAGGGCTCCTCGATTATGGAGAAAATCATAATCACGATTATTTTGGTCAATATTGAATTCTCGATTATTCAAACGATTATTTTTGAGTTTGAAAACATGATGCATTTATTCATAATTTCTCTCCAAAAAAAACACTTTTTAAATGAGAACTTTGAAATTTCCCCTTTAATAAAATACACAAAATGGTCAAATAGAAAATAAAGTCCAGATATGAATCCAGCTGTTCTGTAATTTCTATAAAAAAATAATAATAATTTAAAAAAAAATTGTTTCAACTCGATTATATTAGTTTGGTGATCGTTTCACTCTGAAATCGAAATCGCCATCAAAATTCGATTAATCGCCCAGCCCTAACGCGACGGACTCCGTTCTCCACCATGTAACGGTCCGAGTGTGTCAGTGCTGCTTGCCTCGTGAACGGTTATCCAACCTGATGTCCGTCTCTGTATTCTCCCCGTTTCTGTGTGTGTTTCTGACAGGCACTGAGGTCATCGTGGGTGTCAACAAGTATCGCTTGGAGAAGGAGGAGACGGTGGAGGTGCTGGCCATCGACAACACGCTCGTCCGCCAGAAACAGGTGGACAAGCTCAAGAAGGCGAGTGGGCCCCTCGGCGACAGGACGGATGAGATTATGTGCTTGATGCAATGATGCAATTCAATTCAACTTGTCATTGCGCAGAGTACAAGTACAGAGACTACGAAATGCAATTAGCACCGAACCAGACGGTGGAAAAAGGCTGTAAACTGCAGAGTATGTACAGAATAGTATAAATTTGGGGATATACACAGTATATATACAGTGCATTATAAGAGCAGTGTATCGACAGTGTGAACAGTATAGATATACGTATATAGATATATACAGTTGGAGAACCGTATACTAAGGATATATACAGTACATTATAAGAACAGTGTATAGCCAGTATGAACAGTATGGACAGATTTATACAGTCAATAAGTTATTAATAACAGTACTGCAATGTCCAGGGCGGGTGGGAGTTCAGTCACTGGGGGAAGGAGGGTGTTTGTGCGTGTGTGTGTGTGTGTGGGGGGAGAGGGGGCGGGGATTGGGCTTCCTCCTTGGTTAGTTGGCTTCCATCGGGATGAGGAGCTCAGCAGGGGGACAGCCGCAGGGAAAAAGCTTCCCCTGAACCTGCTGGGTCCGGGTACGGAGAGACCTGTAGCGCCCCCCCCAGAGGGGAGGAGGGTGAACAGTCTGTGGTCGGGGGGGGGGGGGGGGGGGAGAACAGCCCTTGCTGCGTACGCTGCGTGCGTTTGGCTGACATCGCGTGCTCTGGACAGCCTCGGCGGAGGAGAGTGAGGCACCGGTGATGCGTCTGGCAGTTTTCACCACCGTCTGCATGTGCTGTCCGGCAGAGACAGAGCAGTGGCCTTACCGTACTGTGACACAGTTGGTAGGGATGCTCTCGATGGCTAGTCCCCTCAGGAAGAAGAGGGCACTTTGGACTTCCAGTCGTGTCCAGTTGCAGAGGGAGGTGTGATCCGTTTGAAGGGGGTGATTGTTTCGAATGTCAAAGTGAAGTCGACTAAACAACGTTCTTGCATAGGAGTTACCGATGTCCAGGTGGGAGAGGGCAGAGGGTAGTGCCGTGGAGATGGCATCCTCCGCACTCCTGTTCTGGCGTTAGGCGAATTGGAAACTGTAAACAGGTTCACAGGTTATTGAAGTGAGGCAGAACCAGCCTCTCTAGGCACTTCCTGAGGATGGGGCGAAAGTCATTAAGGCTCGCCGCACTGGAGTGTTTTGGCACCGGCACGACGGAGATGACTGGGCCTCTGCTTTGAATAGTAAACAGTGTTGATGCCGATTTGCCGATTTGGCTGCATACAATTGGATAGTCTTGTTCCATGTCCAACAGGAAACACCGCCAATTATGGTCTGGCGAAGCTAACGCAATCTCCTGTAGAGTAGTTATTAAAGGTGCCGTAGGTAACTGTGCTGTGAATCTTTTGTGAATAATTGGATGTTAGTGAGTCAGACCTGTCTCTGTATGAGATGATTGTAGACCGCTCCCTGCTCTGAGCCTTCAGAGCGTTTCTTCCCTGATTGGCTTGTGGAATCCCTCTTGCCTTTCAATCACATTTGAGTGAAATGCAACACACTCCATCGTGGAGGAATGTAGGGGAGGGAGCAGAGAGGGGTGAGAGGTTTGTTCTGGTTGTCTCTCATTTTGCTTTGATTTCCTCACCTGATGCTATGGCAGCATCACCTGACAGAAAGGTGAAGGGGATTTGATTGCGACAAACGTCAGCCCTTTAGAATCAACGGAGTAGGTATTTCACCGTGTCTGCCCACCCCTTTCTGTCTCTACCTGTTAATCTCAATGGTAATCAAGCATCGGAAACGTCCCTATATTGGCTCTCATCTAAGCTGTTGCCATGGCAATGATTGACACATTCTACCTGGGCTGCATCCCTTCTGCATTGAGGCGTCAGCTGGCTACTGCCACATGCCTTCCATTTAAACACTTAAAGTTGATGCAATATTTTATATTAAATGCATCCTCTCAATCATGAGATTGAGTTAATTTAAATAACCAATTGTCAGGTTATCTATGCACACAGTTAAGATATGCATAGGTTTGGATTACTTAAGCACTTTTGCCCTTTCGATTTTTACACATTGCCTGCACATTCCCATATTAATATGCCTGATGATTGTAGATTACTTGAAAAGTGGCGGTAAGGTAGGTGGCATCTTCACCGTCTCCTGCTGGAAGGTCAGCTGGTATTTTCTGTGAAAGCACGAATAGGGCTGACCACAGCTGTGGAAGGAAATCCACATAAATGTCATTCAGAAGGTGAAGTGCTGTGGATCACACCCTCCAAGGTATATCTTAAGACCTTGGTCATAGAAGCATTTCAACATCAAATGGATCCTTATATATGGCCCTCATTGACCTAGCAGCCATCTTCGTTGAAAACACTTGAACGAGCTATGTGCTTGATGGACTTGCATGGACTGCATGAACTTGGTTCCAACACCCAGCAAGATCACAATCACATAGCTCATTCTATGCATTCAAATGTATTGCAGTGAGCTTTATGTCAAAAGGATACTGCATTTAATGGCTAGTTTTGAACAGAATAACTCACAATGGGATTCGTACAAATATGACGTTGCGTGACATGACAAAGTATTGATTACAATGAAGATAATTAAGATAACTAATTGGTTCAATGTAGAACTGCAATTGAAAGATAATGTTCTCGCTCTCTCGCTCTCTCACTCTCTTGCTCTCCTGCTCTCTCTGTCGCTCTCGCTCTCTCTCTGACGCAGGTGAGAGAAAGCCGAGACACCGCGGAGGCCAAGAGGTGCCTGTCTGCCATCGAGGAGTGTGCCCGGACCAGAGAGGGAAACCTTCTGGGCCTGGCTGTCGACGCAGCCCGGGCAAGGTACCCCTGACCCCCTGACCATTGCCCTTAGCAGTCTTTCATCATAATTGCTTCAGAGGCTTTTGCTGCTTTTCAAAGGTTTCCCGCAGAATAGTTGCCATAGGATTGTTCATATCGGATTCTTAACGTAAATAGCAGTTCAAACGCAATTAGCAAATTGAAATAACCACCATATTGCAACTTGTGTACTTGCCAATTATCTTTCAAGCGGAGTATGTCATTTACAAGGGAATACGTCATGCGTTGAGAGAGGTGGATTTGAAATAAGCACGAGGCGATTCCCACGCGGGCAGCTCTGATGAATGGGAGGAGCCACAAAGAGCAGAGCCGCTGAACAGGCGAGGAAAACAAAGGCTTGTCCGTCCTAGGTGTTCGGTGGGGGAGATCACGGACGCCATGAAGGCGGTGTTCGGGGAGCACAAGGCCAGCACCCGGATGGTGAGTGGGGCCTACCGCAGTGAGTTTGGCGAGCTGGAGGAGATCTCCGTGACCCACAACAGGTGAGCGCAGAACACACGCAGTCGCCTAGCAACCACCGAGACACAGCCGCACGCGCGCGGATCCTGGCATGTCTCAGACGGCTCCAAGCGCGTCGCACCTTCTTTTGTTCACAGACGGGGTTTCTGAGTATAGATTGCAGATCAGTTATCTTTGGTCTCATTCATTGATTTTAAATTTTTTTTCTGTTTTTTATTGAAAATAATGTGGAAAGTACACTTATATTATCTTGAACCCATATGTTTACGCAGAGCCACACACACTGAACATTTAGAAAAAGGAAAAAAATCTTGTGTGAACAAGATTTATTTTTGTTGCGCGTTCCCGCAAAGAGGTAGGGTGTCCCAATACTTAAGGGAGCAAGGGGGAGTGCTGTTTTATCCCCTTAAAATCAACCCTTGAACGCTAGCCAGCTCGGTAGCGGACTTGCAGCTAAGGGCACCCAAAGCAAGTGTTCTTGTTAAGGGGAGAGAGAAATGGGACTGGGCCTTAATGTTAGACTTGGCTGACCCCCTGCAGAGTGCTGGAGTTTAAGAACCAGGAGGGCAGGAACCCCCGTCTGCTGGTGGCCAAGATGGGGCAGGACGGCCACGACCGCGGGGCCAAGGTCATCGCCACGGGCTTCGCCGACCTGGGCTTCGACGTGGACATCGGACCCCTGTTTCAGGTCAGACCCCCGTGGAGATGGTGTGCTTCACGTTCAGCGCTTGGGACTTGATCGAAAACAAGCATCACAGCCCCCAGATGGGCTTCGGATCCAGACGCTTTTATTTTGACAAAGGGTTTTAGACGGTGGGACAGTAACCATGGGGATAACAGGCCCAAAACACATTTTGTAAATCAATTTAGCTTTTATGGTGCTTGAAGGTGTTTCAGAGTCAGAGCGATTATAGCTATTTCGGTAGACTGCGGCCTGTCTCCGTATGTGACAATTCAGATTATAGACTGCACCTGACTGGATTCCATCACGCCTGTCAATCACAGGTGTGTGTGAAAGCGGGGTGGGGGTTGCTTATCTCCCAAATCTTTCTCCCTCATGCTCTTTTTGCCGCTCTCCCCCTTTCACAGCTGTCAAATCTCACCCCCAGCGTCTTCCATGCCCTAACGCCAGTGTTTCTCCCTCCCCCCCCCCCCCCCCTCCGGTGGCCCTCTGTGGGTGGGCACAGACCCCTCTGGAGGTTGCCCAGCAGGCGGTGGATGCTGACGTGCACTGTGTGGGGGTCAGCACCCTGGCGGCCGGACACAAGACCCTGGTGCCCGAGCTCATCAAGGAGCTGAGGCTGCTGAACCGTCCGGACATCCTGGTCATCTGCGGCGGTGTCATCCCCCCGCAGGTAAACCGCCGCCCGCCCGACCCCCATCGCCGACGAGTCATCGATGACAGCCGAGGCGCCCAGTAGGGTTCGACCCTCACCCAGGGGCCAGTGGGGCTAGACTCTCAGCCAGGGGCCAGTAGGGTTAGACTCTCACCCAGGGGACAGTAAAGCCCTCACCGAAAGGCCAGTAGAGCCCTCACCCAGGGGCCAGTAGAGCCCTCACCCAGGGGCCAGTAGACTCCTCAGCCAGGGGCCAGTAGAGTCCTCACCCAGGGGCCAGTAGAGTCCTCACCCAGGGGCCAGTAGAGTCCTCACCCAGGGGCCAGTAGAGTCCTTAACCTGGGGCCAGTAGAGCCCTCAGCCAGGGGCCAGTAGAGTCCTCAGCCAGGGGCCAGTAGAGTCCTTAACCTGGGGCCAGTAGAGTCCTCAGCCAGGGGCCAGTAGAGTCCTCAGCCAGGGGCCAGTAGACTCCTCAGCCAGGGGCCAGTAGAGTCCTCACCCAGGGGCCAGTAGAGTCCTCACCCAGGGGCCAGTAGAGTCCTCACCCAGGGGCCAGTAGAGTCCTTAACCTGGGGCCAGTAGAGCCCTCAGCCAGGGGCCAGTAGAGTCCTTAACCTGGGGCCAGTAGAGTCCTCAGCCAGGGGCCAGTAGAGTCCTCAGCCAGGGGCCAGTAGAGTCCTCACCCAGGGGCCAGTAGAGTCCTTAACCTGGGGCCAGTAGAGTCCTCAGCCAGGGGCCAGTAGAGTCCTCAGCCAGGGGCCAGTAGAGTCCTCAGCCAGGGGCCAGTAGAGTCCTCAGCCAGGGGACAGTAGAGTCCTCAGCCAGGGGACAGTAGAGCCCTCAGCCAGGGGCCAGTAGAGTCCTCAGCCAGGGGCCAGTAGAGTCCTCAGCCAGGGGCCAGTAGAGTCCTCAGCCAGGGGCCAGTAGAGTCCTCAGCCAGGGGACAGTAGAGTCCTCAGCCAGGGGACAGTAGAGCCCTCAGCCAGGGGACAGTAGAGCCCTCAGCCAGGGGCCAGTGGAGCTCTCACCCAGGGGCCAGTAGAGCCCTCAGCCAGGGGCCAGTATAGCCCTCAGCCTCTGGGGACCAACATTAATACATAAATATATAATATTGATACATACTTGAATAACCAAGTTAACTTTCTTGTTCAAATAATGTCTGTTTCCAGCGAGGGATTGTGAGTGACGCAAAATGGGATTTGTCTAACACAATTTCCCTGGTCTGATGGGCCAAGGAGCAATCGGCACACATATCAACCGCTTTGTGCTGCCCGTGGTTGGAGAGACGCTCCTCTATTATGGATTCTGTACGAGTCGTCTGTGCATCCCGTGTGTTTGTTCGCTGTCACAATAAGCAGAACGGCTCTGCCATCCCAGTCTTTCCACAGCTTCTCGCCTGCGGCCTTAGCTACATTTGACACACTTGGCAGATATAAATCTAGAGTGAGCAATGATGTAATTACTTTTCCAAAGCCAGCTCCCGCAACCCTGAACTTGGTATTCCTCACTGTCTCGTTGCCGGCTGATTCTGACAGCGCTTTGTCACAGCACACCTTTCTGACACATGCGCCGCTCTCCTGACAGAACACGGCGTGAGTCTCAACGTTTGGTGATTGGGGGTCGTAAGTTGTAGGGTAGTACATTTTGATCGCTCTCTCTAAAATACAAACTGACAGTCGTTCTCTCTCTCTCTCTCATTTGCTGCCAGATGCATTCGCTGTATGTGGGGTCGTTTCATTACAGCATCAGCTTGATGTTGAGTTGATGGCATCATTACCCCCATTAGAGCTGCTACTACAACACAAGGGCCCGCTGTCGTTTCCTCCCCGACAATACACTTGTTGGCTCCTGACTGTGGGAAACCTTGGGGAATATCTCCATGTATTGGCATTGTTTACAGAGAGGTTGTGTTTTGTTTTAGTTGCCACACTGTTTAGTACATGGAGTTGTTTGTCCGGCTCCTCTCTTGATTTTTATCAGCTCCTAGTTTGCTATACAGTCGTTTTAATTAAAGTATATGATATAATGAAGCCCAAAAAAATACATCTACATCAGTGTGTCTGTTTTGAAGAGATCCAGGTCCGGATGAACTAGCAGTGTTGTGCCAATACAACCTCAGAATTCAAGTTTCTTTCTAAATGAAATATTCCTTTTTTCCTCTCAATGGTCGAATTTGATTATGGTTAAAAATAACAGGGTTGATCGGGCCATGGATGGATGGCTTTTTATTCATTACACACTTTGTTGTTCACAAAGATAACTGCCAGAGACTTACATAATGCTATTCAATCCAATCCAAGTTATTTTCCCAGTTCATTCATTAATTTGACATCCTTCATCCTTCATCGTCTCATGTTCCCGGATCGCTTTCACAAATTACATCCAGTTGGCTATGGTATACACTAGCACCATAACATTCTAATAGATATCAGTAATTGCTTTAGAGTTCCCAATGGCACTCTCCATCCCCCTTGGCATTCTCCATTGCCACTATAAAAGGGCACTGGAGAGTATCCGTAATATCCGAGATCCGGTTATTGTGAGTTGCAGCTCCATTCAATCGACCAACAGATATCTCTAGTCACTCTGTAGTTTGGACAGCCGGCGGTCGGTGTAAACAAATTCAACTCGAGTCCCTAATCCCCCCCCCCCCCCCCCACTCTGTCTTCGCGTTATGATGGTCTTAATCCCTGGGAGAGAACCCTGTGCTGAGCTCGCTCCCGCCTCAAGACGTGCTATCTGATTGGGGTCGGCCCAAACAAACAGCGCGCCGCAAACAAAAAAAGCAAGCAGGGCTGTGCAGAGCTCAACGTGCCGGCCGCAACCATACCATACCATACCGCACGCCCCCCAACAACAATCTGCAGATGCCAGACGGAAAAAAAACCACCACCACCGCACACCAGCTGCCACCCCCTCCTCTCCGCTCCCATCCGCACCGTCAATGTAATCTCCAAACGTTAGCCTTTCCGTTGTCCTCCTCCTCCTTTCCCTATTATGTAAATAGTGTTTACCTTTGGGTGTCACCGCAGAAACAGGACGCTAATGCGGATAAAAGAGATAAAACCTGTTTTGAATAAGTTAATGATATAAAAGACGGTATAGGGTCAGGGTACTTGCCTGTTTGAGGGTATTTGTACCCTCCAACATAGATTAGACTTATTGTTGGGGTTCTTGTCGTCGAAATGGAGTGAGGTGTGAAGAACGTGTGGACGGTCAAATTCTTTTCTGCATTCACTTTTCTGAACGAGGCAAAGCGAATGCTCTACAGTGCGTTGGTCCGCTCCTCGATTCCCAGAATGCAGTGCTCAGGTTAACAATGTTGTTCCGTGTTTTTTCGGTGCGCAGGACTACGAATTCCTGTACCAGAGCGGCGTGTGTTGCATCTTCGGCCCCGGAACGAGGATTCCTCAGGCTGCGGTGGAGGTGATCGACAGCATAGAGAAGAGCTTGGAAAGCATTCGGCAGGCCATGTGAATGGCTTTCGGGGGGAAAATAACAAAGGATTTTTCTCGCCGTGTGTCATCAAAGTGGTTGTGAATCTTTGCTTTTGCGCAAAATGGACCCACTGTGGCTTGTGTGTGGTGTATTTTGTGTGCAGAACCCACCAAGGTTTAACAAGGCGAAACCGAGTCGGCACATCACGTTACGCAGATCTGCTTGTGTTACATAAATAATGAACATGTATAGCTCGGCGTCTGTGTATTACATTTATTTTATGATGATTAACCTCTGGCTTTCACTTCACATCACATCACACGACTTGATGCTTTATTGGCCCAAACTATGTGTCACGGTTTTGATTAAATTTATTCCAATAGGTAACTCAAGAGCGCACTAGAGGGAGGCCAGTGTCAAACCATATTATGACCCATATTGTATATGACCTAATGCATAATGCTACACTTGACGCAGTAGCCATGCATTCATGTGCTAGAGATGGAGGCAGCATATCAATGTGGTTTCAGTAGGGGTGTAGCTGTTGACTGGTGTTCAGCCCGGGCTGGGTTACTTAACTTTAACACCTATCAGAAGTTTTTTTCAAAGTGCCTTAGGCTCACTGTTTTGAACAACGATGCCTGGCTGTTTTGCGCTGGATGCTTTGTTGCTGAGTTGGGTTGCAGGCGCTCATGTAACTGATGCTCATGTAACCTCAGCTGAATGGGAAAGGTGTAATTGGGTTTTTTGGCGGTTCATATACAGTCAAAAGCGGAAATAGGAATTGTGTGTGTTTTTCCCTTCGAGTGACGTTGTCTGAATTTATAGAAGTTAAAAATGTGAACATTGAAGACATTTCCTTTTGCAGTGCATGGTTGACTCTTATTTTTGATTGGACTTGGGGAGATGTGTCTCTCAGGTGTTTTTTTCGCTCAATGCTCTCAGTGATTTCTTGGTTGTTTATATGAATCATTATATAATAGGCAGCAATGTTCTTGCCTAAAAGTCTTCTAAAATGACTTTCATCATGCATTACTAATAGTCCAATCATGGTATGTTATATTAGTATATATTAGTGCATTAAATTGTGTTTTGGTAAATGTACCTTGGTTCACTTTTTGGTTGGCCCTATTCTACCTTTAGACTTTTATGTCCTTGTTTTTCAGATAGCATGATGGAAAAATGATCATCAACATGCTTATGAAATAAAACAAAGAAATTCGTACAACCTATTCCTTTTTGTTATTTTTATTTTTCCCAAAATAAATGATCTGATTATGATAAGTAATAAAGACAAAAAAGACGGTTTGAATCATAGTACCTTGTCATACTAACTAACAGCAGGGTGCATACAAATAAGTAGACAAAAGAGTTTAACAAGATATTTTCACATTTAAATTTTCTTTGCTGCCTCAGTTGCGTTAGCATGCAATGCTATCATTTAACAGCATAACCCCCAGTGGGATATTGATTTTACACACAGTTATACAAGCGCCACTTATTAGTACAAAGTATTAAGCTACAACAGGTTCTGATTCGTGTTTTTGTTTATTAAATAATTTATTTGGCTCTGCCAACACAAATAGTTACGCACAAGACTGTTGCCAAGCAACACAAACACTTTCCTGCACACTTGCTTGCTAAGTTGTGTCCAATCAATTTACTTGGTTGAAATGTAACGTTGCAAAGATCGAAGTTCATTCGTAGTAAGCATGCACTTAAGTGGACATGTTAAGATTTTTTTTTCATTTTTTTCATCTATCTCTTGTTTCTTTATTGTAGCACTTAAAAGCAGCTGCTTTGCTTATTTTATTCATTTTTCAATACTCTGTAAATTGATTCTTTCTCATTTTGGGATGCATTCAACACTACTACCAGCCTACCCAGTAGACTGTACCAACTGGTATGCTGCTCTATCCATCTTGCGTCTTTTGACTAGGGTGCATGTATTGTAATGGCTTATCTAAAATATAATAATAAAATAAAATAATCAAAAAACTTATATATGAATAAATTATAATATAAATATATATATATGTATACTTTGGTGGGTGTCTTTTCTGAGAGCCAATCAGAGGAGTTATTTTTATTAATATGGTGATCTCCTGGTTTGATGCCCAAGCTTTTCACATCGACTCAAGTGAAAGACTTGAATGTTTCCTTCATTAGCTCGATTTAAACCATTAGCAATAGACTATATTACAGTTAAATGTATATAATAGTATCAAAATGAAGAATTGACCAAAGGACAAACTGGTCTGTATCATTGTATGAATATATTTTACAAAATAAAATAAAAAGGAATCTCTCTCTCTCGCTCTCTCTAATACAATCGGCCAGACAATGTCATTTGGCTTATTTTGCAGTTCCTCTTTCTAAATAGCCTATAATACTACCACAGTGGAGCTTTTTCACACATAGCATAATTTGTCTAACCTCAGGATATCACCAACCTCTTTCACAGCTTACAGTTTAAGCACATTTCAAATCAAGACTTGCGATCTCAAGTCTTGGATCTCACAGTCTTATGCAACCGCAACATACACAGCAGCTAAAACCTCCCATTGCAAACTTACCCTCATTCATGAAATATTTATCCTTGTCACTTGGCACGTGAGTAGTCATAGGCCTACAACTATACAAAAACATTTGACATACTTTAGACAAAAATTATTCTGCTGTTTTAAACATTGTTCGTCTTTACATTGGTGGCTTTCGGTTCCGCAACCTCACATATTTCACATATTGTCACATATTTAACGGTTGATCTTTTAAAAAATTGAAGATCAACCGGGGGCATCGTCTGTGTCTACGGGGCAGTGGGTCCTGTCCATGAGCTGGGTGTTGTGGATGACCATGGCCTGGTTGTGGCTGTGGCTCGCAATGGAGTCCTTGTTGTGGTTGGCTGCCACCTGGGACGGGCTGCTGCAGATGCAACACAGCGCGCCCAGGTGCCTCACCTCACGCTTGAACCTCTTGCTGAAGGTGTAGTAGATGAAGGGGTTGTAGACGGTGGAGCTCTTGGCGAACAGGCACGGCAGCAGGGTGACCTCCGGGGGCAGGGGGTCGCCGTTTTGCAGAACGCACCACAGGCTCACCATGCTGTAGGGCGTCCAGCTGATGACAAAGCCGGCGCTGATCAGGACGGAGATCTGCACGAGCAGGAAGGAGCAGGGTAAAAGGCTTAGTTATGGTTCCAGCTCGACGCAACGCGAGGATCACGCTTCGACGCAGTCGTGAACCGGTTTTGGTTCTGTGTCAGGTTTTAGTGAGCGGACCAATCACAGCCCTTGCTGCTGCGGCGCCACGCAAGGTTACAATTTTTGGGAGGCGCGCGTCAGGCCCTTTTGGTGGACTCAAGGAGGGTCCGGACGTAATGGGTCTGTAAACCCCCTATACGTCGCGTCGACGTGGAACCATAACTAAGCCTTAAGAGTGTGTTGATTTTGTGATGTTCCTAAACTACACTTTATTTTATAGCTATGTTTTCCGAATGAAGGGATGTTGACGTGCAGCTGAGCTACAGCTGGGATCGGGGAGGATATATAGGGGCTTTTGGATTTGATTTGCCATGGAAGAATCAGAACAACCAATAATGCAATGTTTTTTGGTGCCAGTAAAGCCATAAGCCTGGATTTATCAGTGATTTATTGTGATATCACAGACGCTGCGTTTTCCCTCTAAAATTCACTTCCTACAAAGAGCTCAACATCACTCATAGCAACAAAATCCAACCCATGTCTTCTAGCCCCAATCGCACAGCTACACATGCGGTCGGAGTCATTACAGACCACAATATTTGAATATCATGAACGCCAACCTTTATTCCCATTCACCAATCAGACAAAAAAAAATGAAAACGCAAAAACCAGACTCACGATGAGCAGCCGGCGTGTCATCTTGACAATGTTTGGGATCTGAAGACCCTCCCGGCTGCAGTTCCTGTAGGTGCAGTAGAGCTTGAGGCTGATGCCGAAGTAGCAGGAGACGATGATGATCGAAGGGAAGACCAGGTTGAAGCACATTATGGTGATGATGAAGGAGAAGCCGTCATCCTTCATCCACTGCCAGGCCAGGGAACAGGACAGGCCGAAAGGTTCGGGGCCGTACTTGCCCCAGCCGACGATGGGCAGCAGGGCCCAGATGAGGGCGTACAGCCAGATCCACGCACACAGGATCTTCACCGTCCGTTGGCTGATCCAGTCCCCTATAAAAACGACACAAAGCGTTCACCGTTTCACACCAGGCCCATACAATGATTTGACCGTTCAATTGAATTGCACATACAGTGGATATATGACTGGGCCATCTTGCCACATTTCAAGTTGTGCGTTAGTGTCTGAAACCACCCAGTGGTTCGGACTGATCAGCATGAGGAACTGGGTGAACAACGTGATACCCGATAGATGGTTCAACATTTTTGGAAAGTGCCTGCCCCTATCCAAACAGCTTCCATTAATTCATTCCTTGATGGTTCTGTGTAACAAAAGCCATATGGCAAATCAGGTTAGGATAGTCATGTGGCTAGCCAAAAGGTTCTTGGTTCAAATTCCAATGTCCACAATCTAGATGTCTCTCAGACAGAGAAAGCCTGAGAGATGAGAGAGAGATGAGAGACAATCTAGAAGTTGACCAAGCCTAACCCCTATGTATTCACCAAAAAGGTATGAGTACATATCAGAGAATGCTGTGTATACAATACAATACAAACAACCATGGTTGTTTACTCTAACAACCAGTCCTTTGTTGTCATGTCAACAGCAAACCAAGACACTCTCTCTCTCTCAACCTTATATCTCACTGACATCCTAGGGGTCAGGAGGTTAGGAGACGGACTGCTGAGAGTGAATGAAAGGAGGATTTAATCTAAAAACTGTGAAGGGATGAATGGTTGTAAGGGATCTATTTACACAGTAGCAGCAGCAGCCCTAGATCCCCAGAGCTGGGGTCACCACAGCAACATTCCACCTCATTGTGTCATCGCTAAGAAACCAAAAACCTGTCGACATCGCCTGGAAATGGAGCAGGAATCCCATTGGTCAAAAAACACGTTGAAAGGAAAAGGGCAAAATAATAATAACCAAACAAAACAACTGTTAATTAGTGGCAAAGGATGCTAGGAGCATACTCAAGCCGGTGTATTGTGAGGCAACCACAAAGAAATGATTATAAACCCTTACACAACCAACACACATCCTGCTGTCCCTTCATGATGATTGCTAATCAGGACTTCCACATGACTTCCACAGTGGGGGGCTTTTCCTCCGCCAGAATAAATAAATTTCAGGTCAAAATGAAATTAATTATGGGATATATATCAGATAAGGATTACCCATGCTGCAGTGGAGGTGATCGACAGCATTGAGGAGAGCTTGGAAAGCATTCGGTAGGCCCTGTGAATGGCTTTCAGGGGAAAACAACAAAGCATTTTGTCGCCCTGTGTCATCAAAGATGGCACAGGGCAACATCAAAGATGTCCACAAGCCACAAGAGTGGCTTGTGGACATCTTTGATGTCATCCAACCACAGGCTTAGTCCTATAAGGCTCAGTCCTGAACACAGTGACCCGGGTTCGATTCCTGCCCGTGGGCCTTTGCTGCATGTCCTCCCTTCTATCTCCCATACCTTCCTAACCATCTCACTCTATTTTAAAAAAGCATGAAAATGCTCAAATAAATCTTAAAGAACATAAATAACGGTCTACTCACTGGGGGACATGTTATTGATGGTGACAACATAGCGCACGACGGCCATCACGGTGAGGTTCATGATGCTGGCCGTCCCGAAGAAGAAGCCGACCAGGCCGTAATAGACGCACGTGGCGTCCCCCCCCAGCCAGCGGTGGTTCCATGCCGACATGGCAGCCAGCGGGTACATGGAGATGGCTGCCCCCAGGTCGGTCAAGGCCAGATTGATGCTCAGCATCTCGGGGGCCTTCATGCTGGAGGACCGCCTGTAGGCCATGATGAGGACCAGGACATTGCCCACGATGGAGAGCCCGGCTGGGGGGTGGGGGGTGGGGGGGGGGGAAAGGGGGAAGAGGGGGGAGAGTATGGAGGAAGACAAGGATGGAGCGAGAAGAGAGAAAAATATAAACCATGATTTGCATCTTTCGGGTTAACGGGTTAGGTGGCTTTGCAATACTTTGGCCCGTTTTGCGTTTCGCAAATTGAGCAAACACAACCATCTGGACTGTGTTATAAGTAGCCTAAATATAAATAAGAAACGCGCCCACGCCAATTGACAATTGCTGTTGTGTAAACAAAAATGCTGAACTTAAGACACTGTGACTTATATCACAATGTGCTTACACAACCTCTGATTAATAATTTAGGACACGGATGTAATGCTGGCCACACAAGCAGAAAATCATGCGTCTGTGCAATGCAAACACATTCATCTCCATACTATTTGAAACACACACAAGGTGTGTGTGTCCTTTCCAATAACGCACAACAGGCAACTGGAAAGGGGGCTATCAGCACGCCCGTCTCGTATGTGTATATTCACTGAATAAGTCTAATCACGCACAGCCATCTTCCCTTCAGGAGAAATCCATTACACGGGGTAACAACTGGAAAGAAATAGGTTTCTATACTTTACTGCTCAATCGTTCAAATTGTCTATAATATATATATATATATATATATATATAATATTATATATATTGTATATTAATATATTATATGTTTATAATATATTTATATATATTATAATATTTAAATAAAAGGATGCATAAAAAAACGTTTTCCTTTGAATATATGATTTATGATTATGCTTATGCTTATCTATTTGGTCTTGCGATGCCTCAAGACATTAAGGGGACAACCAGTACTGTGGCAGGGAGCTGTGGCTTCAGATCATCACGCATTCATGTCTTAACACTCTCACCTACTTCAGTGGTGAGATCATAGGCATTTGGAAAAGGGCAGGTACTTTCAAAAAATACCTGGCAGGTGCTATGGCCATTAATGTTCTCCTTTCCGATTTCCATTCCAGGCCGGATCATTTGTTTCCCTGGCCTGGAATTGCCTGTGTGTAGATACACTATTCTCGGAATATCCTGGGTGGCCAGATATAAAACAAATTGGCACAAAACAGCTGCAGCCATGATAGCAAGCAACCAAACTTGATCAGCTGAGATTGTAATAGATTCTACCCAACCTAAAAGACCTCATCCTCTTTCAAAAGAGCTCCATGAGCAGAGCCGTGCTAAAACAGTGGATCTTAGAGTTGCATTTGAAATACGGAGACAGCTTAGAGCCCAGAAGGGTTTGACCTGGTTTATAATTTGCCATCAATAAATGACTTGCAAACGTATACATAAGCTGATCCCCTTACAGTGTAGGCTTGCCATTGTCAAAAATAGAATGCTCGGCTGCTTTTGGGCTGGTGCTTGTTCGGTGTCCACAACCTATCAACCCGCCTGAGCTTGGAGCCTGGGGAGAAGGAGGGTGGGCAAAGACAAAACTATCATATTGTGAATGGACCGCAGTAGCCATTTCAAACAGTCTACGGCAATGTCACATATTGTAACTTCAACTTATGAACTGGCGGTTGAATTTACGGACTATGACGGTTTAAGAACTCATGACATCTAATAAAAAGGGACTGTTGTGCAGTTGCAAACTTTTCAACCCATAATGAATTACAGGGAACTGATTCACTCATTACTCTGGCCACCAATTTTCTGAGTAAAAGTTTATTAATAAATAAACTGTTCATCGAATGTCTCAACTTTATTGGTATTTTTATGTTTATTAATAAATCAACTTTTAGATACGCAACTGATACCAAACAACTTGTTGGGTTGTTAACATTGGTAAACCAAGAATGTAATGGTGAATCCTGTGACCCAGGTTGAGTTGAAAGAGCTCCAGGCGTTGGAGACGGATGGAGGCGATAGAGCCAAGATAGCGATTAGATGGCACCATCTGAAGTGCACTCCACTAGCCACCGGGTTTGATCGTGGAGCAGTGAAGCAGAGGGAGATGGCAGGTGGGGAATCTGAGAGCTGGGAGGAGAGGGATGGGGATGGGTTGGGTGATGGTGGTGGTGTTGGGGCTCAAGGTGTGGATAGATAGAGGGATGGATCAAAGTCACAGATAGACGATGCACAGATGGATAAATGGACGATAGATACTGACTGACTGACCAGTGTCCTCTCAATGGCCAGCAGAGCTAGGCTGCTTAAACAGCCTTGGCCCATTGTGTTATGGGTGTAGGGCTTGAGCCACTTGAAACAGGAGAAGCTTCTTTCTACACCTGCAGATGTAGCTCTAATTGTTGCCACTAATGAAAACAGTTTGTAAAGCTGAGGCATTGCACTGTCCAACTCCATGTCTTTAAGGAACACCAAGAAATCACACAGCTTTCCCCTGTTACCCTGCAAGTCCTGATCTGAATACAGGACTTGAAGTTCAGACCTCAGGCTCCCTGAATCAAAGTGATGGCCAACTACCAAAACGATATTAAACTTGAACAAGGAAATGTGGGAATTATGTTAAACTGAAGCAAGGAATTGTGTGAATAAGTGTATGAAATGTACGATGAAAATTGTCCAGCAATTTCGCCAAGCAAATATCAAGAAATAGGTTCCGCGATGGGACTGATACGAGGACTGAAGACAGCTCCGGCGACTTTTATAATTCAAAATCGCTGTCAATCAAACGGCAACTCAATCTTTCGCAGACCCTCCAATCATCACGCAGAAGCCCAGCGTCCAGGCCAGCCCACTCTTCCATTCACCCCCTGTAAGATTAAGAACTTCCACAGTAGTGAAATCGGCGTACTGTTAAATAAACATCAACAAAGTAAACCTGTTGAATTTCGAGAGCTTCAGACGGTCTATTGGCGTTTCGGGAAAATAAAAAAGTGCCAGAAATATAGCACATGTGACGCTGTATACGTACATAGTGGCTGTAATATGGTTGATATAGGATATGGAAGGAAAAACAAAATCCATTGACCAAGCCAACCGCTCCACCATGACAGCATGTGAGCAGCAGCCTCCGTTCAGAGGCTGAACACCGCGCTCATCCACTGTTTTTTTATCATCTTAATTGGGAGCAATATGGAACAATATCTACCTTTTTCTTTAGCGCACGAAATGTATCATCATCCATAATTCGCCTATGCTCTCAAAGTATTTCATCATCTGAATGGGATTTTAGCATATTAATGGGTATTTGTTTCTGTTCCTCACATTTTAAAAACAATTGGTGGAGTGTGAAAACGAGGTGTTTTTACTTATCTTGATGAGGCTGCTCTTGACCGTATCGTCAAGTTCATCTGCCTCAAACTGAGGGTGGGTTCGAGCCTAAATAAGAGACACTTGTTCGTATATCGCTTATCTGCTTGAGGCAGATTGGGCAAGATGCTGTGGTTTTGGCTCATGACTTGCCACGATGAACGTGTTAAAATGGAAAAACAATTCACATAATCCTTCCATAATCCATGTGTAGGATGTCAACTAATCTTATTTCTTCTTGTTAGGCCTGTAGCATATGCATTACATCATGGAACTTTTTTTATTTTTTTAATTAGGCTACCATTTGACGAGCCAACCTCAATATTTTGTTTCATTTGGACAGGCAGCATGCAACCGCATAGTTTCTTTTACCAAGCTGATAATATTACACAGACCTCTAAAATATCCTGGAAATGTCAGGACGCGCGTCTGTCAAAAACGTTGAAGATTCTCTGTGTAATGCGTTTTCCACAGAGAAGTCATAATGAAGTCATAGCCATAAAGAAATGTGACTTTTAATTAGATGCATCTATTTTCACACAGGTAATCCCAACATAAAGGTAGCCTATTCCATTGCCTAAAGCCTATCATTACACAGTATTTCTAAATGTGGGGGTTGGGGTACCAATCGATCTCCGGAGTAAATAAATCATTAAAATGAGATACATTGTGTACCCTCAAAACCCTTTAAAACCTCCTGCCCTACTCATGACAAAAACAAAAAAAGCTAGGGCATACTCAAATAGTGTCTAAACAGCAAAATATGTCACATCAGCAACAAAAAACGAACAAACACAACAAACTTACCAATAACGAAGAGAAACAGCCCGACGCCTATATCCAGCACGGGGGACAGCTTAGACGAATATATATCCATTTTAATTGGGTTTAAAATAATAGATCACAGAATGTTGCAATTAATATGTTTACAACGTAAAATCATTTCATTCCGAGCCGCGTCGAGCAACAGAGCTGTCAAATCCATCTGACTTTAAGTAGCCTAGGCAGTCAACTCAGTGCAAACCAGCCCACCACCGGCGCACAGATGTAATCCATGCGCAGCAGGCTGACACGCAGCCTCAGAGCGGCATGCCAGTGTAACGGAGTCAATAACATGAGTATGTAAATAATATTAACTCCTGTGTCATTGGGTCAAGACTTTTATTTTGATATGTCTGTACAGTGTTGCATCGTGGGTATCGTGCAGCAGAAAACGGTATCTGCTGCAGGTAGGTTGAGCAAGAAACGCATGAAAAATCAGTTTGAGTCATGTTATCATTGTTTTATACAAGTAATTTATCTCTAGACAGTTGTTACAAATATATGCCATCATATAACTTAGATTCTTGGGATATTTGGCATAGTATTGTTTCTTTTATTTGATTTTCTATTTTCGTTTGCACGCAAATGGTTGTCGTGCCATTCGTAATATTGTATTTATTTTGTCTAGGCGGACCAGACCAATGCTCATACCCTTTTCTTTATCATTTGCTGACCCATTGTGCAGGTAACCAATAAGTTATTTTGGTTCTATGTTTCTTGTACGTTTTAGAATCGTACTCGTGGTGTTGCTAGCATTCTCGACCTTGAATATCTAGCCGGTAACGTACGTGGTTATAACGTCTTTTACATGCAATACCGTTAGTCGCCACACGAGTGGAGAGTTCACCTGTTTATGAGCGTTGTTCAGCGCGACTAACATTTAAAAATATGTATTTTTCTTATTTGTATGCTGTATGTCAGATTATCATAGGATTGTATATACTGTGTTTACTTGTTTGTATAACACACTATGGTGTAAGAAGCAGAAAAGACGGTATCTGCTGCAGGCGGACCAGACCAATGCTCATACTAGTCCTGGACGATATGGCTGAAAGACATATCACGATATAACTTGATCATATTGATCGATATCGATAACTATTGATAATTTTAATGACCTAAAGAAACTAGGAATTACCATGCTGAATTTAAACACTTCTGTTAAACACTTAATATGACCTTCCACTGTTCTTCATTGATAAATACTTCAATGTCGATACAACAATGAAAAACACTCAAATATTGTAAATAAGTAAGGAACCGTGTTTGTGTGACAAACCCAGCTGCTAGATTCAGTGGTCCGCTCTCTTATCGATATATATTGAACATGTTTTATATTGATATTGATCAAAAGTCTATCACGAGACAATAATTTATTGTTTTATTGCCCAGGCCTAGCTCATACCCTTTTCTTTATTATTTGCTGGCCCATTGTGCAGGCAATAAAACCCGCTGCATCCAATGCTGAGTGTCCCAGTCCATACCGCACAAGATAAACACAACGCAGGTTACACCTGCACGTCCGAGGTGACAGACAGTGGGAACGATTTTTATTGCACCAAACAATTTCTTGACTCCACCCACTTTCCCATTTTGGCTAATCTCTCGAAATTCCTCCTGTGGTCAAATAATAGGGGGCCTATACCCAGTAGGCTCGTTAAAAGATAACTAGAGTATGCTTTATTTGTAAGATCCAAAATTGTTACCCCTTTCGTCCATAACTTCATATGTTGTTCCCCAGTTGCTATTGGCTACATTGTTTAAGTATTGGTAATTACTGAATTGGTACACCCTTAAAAATAAATGGCGTACAAAAGATGATGCCAGTGTTGTGGCGAAAATGGCACCCCTGTCAGAAATCGCACCCCCTCATTGAATTCATTGAATTCTGAGTTCTTCTTTTGACAAAAAGAGGGTTTATAGTGTATAGCAGTGTTCATATCATATCATCAGAAGATGAGCAACTTGTCACAGAAAGCGACGTTACATTTTATAGGCGACCCACAACATAAGATGTCACATGTCAGACATGTATGCATGATGTGACCCCAGAAAGCACAGGCGTGGGGGGATCTCACCCTATAACGATATACTGTCAATATGATATACACCCTGCTATAAACTATAAATATTTTTGTCAGAAGAAGACATCTAACATTGCTTTCTGTGATTAGTTGCTCATCTTGTGATGATATGATATGAACACTGCTATAAACCATAAACCCTCTTTTTGCCAAAGGAGAAGTCAGAACTCAATGAACCATTTTTGGCACATCACCGTAAGTACGAAGAAATTACGTGGCTACATTGCGGGCTGTAATCTAGGGTAGCGTAATGCATCCCCCCTGAGAAAATTGATGCTTCCCTTGTCTCTGAATGAACAACCTATTTATCTCAGGATTCTGAGATGGGTTTTTGTGGAGTCAAAAGTCTGATTTGTTTTTGTGAATCAACAAGTTTATTATCTCAGAATTCTAAGAAAAGTTTTCATGGCAAAGAGCCAATGTACTTTGGTTCTGTGTTGTTAGGGAGTCGGTTTTCTCTCCTGCAGCCCTCCCTCAGTCCTGTTGTTGATAGCTACAACGTAACGGAAACATTGTTGATACAACTCAGTGTATTTTGCAAATTAATACATAAAAGTGAGTTTACCTACCTACAAAAATCGACATCCCAAAACCGAGCCCCCACACATGGGCACAAGGGCAACTCCGGGGCATCCCCGGACCCTATTCTCCAGAGACAATCCAAATGTGTAGAAGGCCTGGTTCCAAACCAAAAGACGCATGAATATTGCAATGTGGTCAATATTGTAATTTAATTTCCCCCCCATGGTGGTTGATTTGTTGTCTGCTGCCGTACAGTGAGACCAGAAAGCAAAATGCCCTTGCATAAAGTATAACCTCATAGAACCTCATATAACACCATATAACCTCCATATAGGGAACCCATGTGCACTTCAACATGATGAATCTTCACAGAATGTTTCCGCATATGTCTTTGCTAGGCATATTTATAAAGTCAAATTGGGAACATATTCAATCACATTTGTCCCTCAGTTTTGTCTCCAATGTGCTTCTTTGTGTTTCTGAAAGCTTGTCAGTTGACATTTATGGAGGTTAATTCTGCATTATTGTGCACGCATATGTGAGTGTGTGATTATAAAAATATAGAATGAGCGAGAGAGGAAGATTGGGGTGAGACTCAAAAATCAATTTCTAGATTCCTCGAAACTTACTGTGTCAACTGAAGCAGAGGCAAATATTTGTATTTAGATGGCTGTCTTGTTGTATAAAGAACCAAATATAGGATTATGTCTAGCTCACACACTTCTTTTCTGACAGTATAAATTTTATACATTTTTAAAATCCTAAATCTTACTTAATATTACAATAATAACTACTGGGTGTAGGCTATATAGCGTTGTAGACTTTTTCTCTTGACGGTTTTCCTCTTGTCTATGGAGGTGTTGCGTATACAGGCGGTTTACTCTTCCACTATAGGCTATTTATAAAACCACTACAGATCCTATAGGAGCTTTTGAATTGTGCTACTGCACATATTATGCAGGCGCAACAGGATGGACGTTCCATATAAAAATATACCTTCCAGTTCGTTTGATACTGTCTTGATAACGTAATCAGCATACCAGTCTTAATCAGCAAAAGCCGTCTTTGTTGTTGTTGTAAATGAAAAACCTGCCTACTGATGAAGTAATACTGCTTCAAGATGATTGGACTATGAAGTGGAACGGAGGCTTAAACAGTCAATGAACACACAGTAGTCTGATTATGACATGGGTTGCAACCCAGCTTGAAATCCGTCACTAATTGCTTTTGCACTGGTTAATTATCATGAGTTCTTTGACACTAACTGCATATATTAGTAGCACATTAGCAGCATACATGTTGATCACATTGCGCAGTAGCATCCATCCAATGACACATCTCATATAATATGTGTTCATCCACCAAAACAAAGGTCGGGAAATTTTATAAATGTTATAAATAAATAGCCTACACATGCAGTGGAAGAGTAAAGATTGCCTGCACCATCTTTATCCGCAACTCCTCCATAGACATGCAGAGGGAAACCATCACAAACAGTCTGCAACGATGCATATACTCCCAGTTTGTTTATTTAGCGAACTAAAATGAACACAAAACATCAATATACAACATCTATGATCTCGAGTCACGTAAAGGGAGCAGAAACAAACTGCAGGAACAAAACAACTAAATATTTTTCTTTTGGAAATAGGCCTACTCTAACCTGACTCGTCAGATGAATTTCGTCTGGCGAGAGTCAGGTTAGGCCTACTCCTCAAAAAGGGAAAATAATTATAATGATATTCTACATTAAATGAAAAACTGCATTTTTTGTTATTTTACATGTGGAATATTTAGATGAGAACGGTTTACTAATCCCTCCATGTAACCTTTAAACAAAGAGTCAAGGACTAAACTGCAGTAGTCTGGAAGTAGTCTAAAGACGTTTCTCAATACCAAGTACGCGGACTACGTACTCGCAGACTTGGAAGTACGTACTTGGCAAGTCCGGACTTTCAAGTACAGACTTCCGAGAACGCGAGTACGCACCTGCAATTGGAACAGCAGTGGACTCTATGATGCATTCTGGGATATTTAACGGTCCCAAGTCCACACGAGTCACCTCCGATGCATCCTCGGTAGAACGGCGTCATTGAGAACGCATCGAGAACACTTCCGGGTTTTACGACAGTACTCGCGTTCTCGCGTACTTGGAATTGGAACAGTGCTTGGGCTGCCACTGATGACGTTTATCGAGAACGCAAGTACACGAGAACACGAATTGAGAAACGGCTTAAGTCTAAGTAGTCTGGAACCTCTCCCTTAATTTTTGGGGCATCACCAAAGGGCGCCGACCAAAATGCCTCAACGCAATTGGATAGGCCTACAACCAATCATAATACCGAAACGGGTGACAAACAAACAAACAGTCAATGAACACACAGTAGTCTGATTATGACATGGGTTGCAACCCAGCTTGAAATCCGTCAGAAATTACCTTTTCACTGATTTATTTCCACAAGTTTTTTTGGCATTAACTGTGAGAAGGCAGACATGTGATGTGTCTACTGCAGCATGAAAGGTCAACATCCTGCCGTCCACTAGCTATATATACTTTGATGAGAGGAAAATCAGTCTATGTACGACCGTCACAAAGTAATGTTATTGCGTAGGGATGTAACGGTAAACCGCGATAAAAATGTTGTCACTAACAATTACCGTTTTCATTTCAAATAAAATTATTATCGCGGTAGATAACCGCGCCCGCGGTGTGGAAACCGTGTGCTTAAATCCTTCCCAGTGCTTCTTCCGAGCAGTGTTCGGAATAACTCTGTTTAAAATAACGGTGTAATTCAGTTACTAACTGTTGGGAAAATCTGTCTGTCTAGTTACTTGACCAGATGAAATGAGACGGAGAGGTAATAAAGTCTGTCAGCACGAGGGCCTCGGATTTATTAAGTAAAGTGGCAAAAGTGATACAGGTTCATAAAGCGTGAGAGATCGAATATTTCTAAGTCCCTATCAGCGCTGAGGTCGTCTGGAGCTTTGCCTCCGTGGAAGTTCTGCTTCAGAAGAGTGTGAGATGATCTGTGTGGTATAGTCTTATGCTGTGTTTTCCTCCTAACGAGGTGTGTGTGCTTAGGGTTGGTGTGTGTGTTTTTGGATGTTATCAGGGCTGGCGTGGGGGTTACCTGGATCCAGCTCCCCGTTCAGCTCCCTAACCTTGGGAAAGGCGGGAGGCGCCCTGGGCCGCGGTTAGACTATGTGTTAATGACTGTAGTCCAGCGGTGGGATTTCTAACCGTCTTCTGGGTTGACTGGATCTTACGGGTCATGACATAAAAGTTGAAAGGCGTACTACACACCTGTTCTTGCGAATGTGTGGTGCATTGTCTGAGTTTCTAGCATCTCTCCATGTTGGGACATCCGGCCTCCAGCTCAGGCCTTGACCTGAAGAATAGCTGGTTATGCCTGTGTTAGTTAGAACAAGGGTTAACTATATTCGTAATGTACGTGTCATGTGGTGTGTTCGTAATGTACATATCATGTGGTGTGCTCATTAGGTTGTTTTGCCCATCATAACTCCGTTATATAGGAGTTCAGCGGACGATCAGCCTGGGCTTCCCTCAAGCCTGATGTGCGGGGAAATTAACCAGATCTCAGATCCCTCTGTCTTAAGTAGTAGTAGTCGCTGAGCGGGGGAAGGCGGGGGAGAGGAGGAGGTCGCTGTCACGGCGATCTGCGGAGGAAGTGTCGGCGGGAGACGGAGAGCGAGTAATTGTTTACATATTGTTCTTTATGTCTTGAATGTTTGGATTAAACCTGCACTACTGTAAATGTTCCTGTTAAATAAGCTGTTTACATGCTGAACCCTTGTTCCTTTGATGTTAAAAGTTGCACTTTTGATAATATAATATATAAATAAATATAATAAACACTTTTTTTTAAACTATTTCAGTTTCCGTAGGCCTATCAGTGCTTTCTGAACATATTGAACACACTTTTAAAAATACTGCGATAATACCGAAAACCGGGATAATTTTGGTCACAATAACCGTGAGGTTAAATTTTCATCCCTATTGCAAAGTAATGTTTTCATTGATGCGGGAAACCAGCCCAAAAACCTTTCAAATTAAAGTTTTCCCCCTCTATCTTCATCTATAGGGCTTGCAAAGACCACCTCCATGGAAACATAGGAGCATTGGAATATGAGTTATTATGAGCAGTTATATAATTTTATTCATGGTACAGCAATGTTTCGTCATTATGGGGAGACGTGTTTGAAAGTGCCACAGTGTTTCCCATGGGAGAGGTGGCAAAACAAAGTTTTGATTTGCTTAGGTGACGGTATATTTAAAATGATTTAGGATTTTACAATGGTACCATGAGTCCTCTCCATATGGCGACTTAGCGCCAACAAAAACAATCCCATGATGCATTCTAATGTACAAGCCCTATATGTGGTCCATCCATTCTTTGCGGATAACTGCCACGTGCTGGAAGAAAAGAACAAACAAGGAAAAATTAACACCTAGAACTGTGAGACGGAGATAATAGATGCAGACGAACGCTTTAGTGCTTGAGCTTCTTGATCTGGTCGGTGACCTATTGATTTAAGCTTAACCCCAGCGCTAGTCTAGTTTATTCGTGGATATCAGACTGGATGTCAGGTGTGAGCCGAGTTGCTGTGTTTTCGATAAGGTCTTAAGATCATGGAGGTGTTGAATAACCTGCCAATAGTGGTGGATTAAGTAGACCTATATCTTAAACAGTTTTATCTTTCGGTTTCTTTCTTTCTTTCGGTTATTGGCCACGCAAAATTTAACTGAAAACTGTACCAATTATTGAAATTATTATTTTGCTTATCAGCAAATCATCTTGGTAGTAGTATGGATAATATTCAAGTTATGGTGAATCTAGTAAAGAATATATTGTTTGGGTTGGAATGTCTATGATTACAATAATATTTTTTTTTCCGGAAACAGAGCCTTACCTGACATAGCCTGACATAACAGATGTTATTCATCCAATCTTTACTATCCATCCTGAATGGACAATTTGACATTGAAACATTCTATGAGACATTATGAAATCTGTGATGGCTTCTTGTGTATGTTTTCCTACAATGTTTTTGCAAAAAAGAGTTGCTTTGCCTTTCTTTCATGACATTTGTGTAGACAACCACATGCTCCAATTGTTGTTTTTCATTATATAAAAAAAACAATTTGTTATTTTTAATGCTAGTTGTAGAAGCACATGCGAGCAAGTTGACAATGTGTTTGATTCATTTTACGTGCTCACATGATACTTGCACTTTTTGGGTTTGGAGCTTCATGATTAATTCCATTTATTGTACTTTCATTTTCTTCCCTGCCGTGACAACACATAGTCAACAACCAAAGGTTACTTTCATCTCTATGATTATGAAAACCAGCACCTGCTGGGCTCCCCTGGGCCGTAGGATTTCAGGATTTCATGCGGCAACAAGTCGTATTTTTTGAAAAACCGGTAGAATCCCGAAATATGACCTAGCTTAGGGTGAATTTTTAACATAAATAATGTATACATTTGCAGTCCCACAGAGTTGACCGTCTTCTTCTCAACACTATATTCGAGATGAACACAGAAGGCAGCAGATACATGGGCCTCACCATACATACATTTGCACTGTGCATGATACATTTCCAGGCACCCTTTTGCTCAACTACTCTTTGAAGCTTGTGTGCAAAACAACACATTGTGCATCACAGTATGATTTTAAAATACCAACACAGGAATGGCAAAAACGATTTAAACTGCTTCCATTTACCCGCTCAATAATTAATTGCGCGGGTAAATGGAATAATTCATTCAGCTATTAATGGTATTTGTTCCCTTTTGTGGTAGGAATCTTGCTCCATGCCTTTTCATGGTCTTTCATGGTCTTTCATGTTGTCTGGTCTCGGAAATGTTTGCATACACATTCCTCTGTGTTTGTGTGGCATGGACAAAGCAATGCTGTGGCAGTGGCTGAATAATTAACTCGCAAGATAGCCTGAAACGACATCAACAGTTGGCCAATGTTTACATTAATAAAAAAAGAAAACAAACAAATAACAGCAATAAATAACAAATACCTGAATCTGTGTGGGTGTATTCACCCTATATGAGGGAGAAAATACAAAAGTAAACATGAGGAACTTGCAAGGTCAAGCGTTTCGTCTCTCCTCCACCTTTGCCGCCCATGGCAACGGGATTCTCATCTGCCTTGCTTCCTATCCCCCACTCAAATCCTCTTCCAGAACCATGGGGCTGGTGCTATTGCACAGTGCATCAGGCCGCTACTTAATTTCAATGGCCTGCCCACCGCCACCACCACCACCACCACCACCACAGCAACACAAGTGCTTTCTGAGCGAACGCTGGAAGACGCAGTAGATGAAGGGGTTGTACACGGTGGAGGTCTTGGCGAACAGGCAGGGCAGAAGGCTGATGACCGACGGGAGACTACCACTCTGGTCGGGGGGGTGAAACATGCTCCAGACACTGACCGACACGTATGGTGCCCAGGCAAAGATGAAACCCAGGCTTATCATCACCGCCATCTGGACAAGAGGAAACGAGAGATTGGGGGTGGGGTGGGTAAGGGGAAGCAGGGGAATGAGAATACCGAGGAGATGAAGAACATTGAGCAGGAAGGATAAGAAGATGATAAGACAAGGAGAGGGGATGACTGAGAATAAACCCCTGAGGTGGCATGTTTCAATCTGATTTGTGTCGCAGTGGTGGTGTTGCTGACTGCTTTTGAATCTAGATTGAGGACAACCTCGGACGAGTTGTTCAGTTGAAGTCTCGGAAGGAACTGTTCATTAATTCAGTAAGACCCTTAACTCCAGGGAAGCTGGGGAGCGGGATGTAAGGATTTTGGAGCACTCCAATAGGAGTGGTATCAATGACCCTTCCAAAATAACGTATGCACCCAACGTGACGACCGACAGTGGTGTCTCGAGACCAGCGTTACTCAATTATAGCCTTTACAAACACCTTTTAGTAAAAAAAAAAAACATACATTACATATTAATAACCATTAATAAAAGAGCTTCATAGACTCAGCTTTCGTTTGATTTTGTTCTTCAATATTAAAGGATGAATGGCTGATCCCTCGGGGGCAGAATCTATTTCGGTTAGTCCGCAGACACCTCAAAGTGTTAAATCCTGAGACGCTGACCTCTCGCGCTCCATCAAACACAATTTCTCGAAGCAACCACCATGTTTGACACCTTTGATATTCTCCATTTCCCTTGCTTTATTTCGCACCAGTACCCCTTACAGGTGAGCCACAGATGCAAATGCAAATGAAAGGCCTTTCCTCCCCACATTTAACGTTAATAGCTATAATATGTAATTTCCCAGCCCGAACAACGAGCTATCGGCGCTGTTATCGCCCCCCACGCTGAGCTACACTTACGAGGGTGATCCTCCTCTCTACGTTGCCGTAGTGGAAGTCGCCGTTCTGCATGGAGCGGTAGGCCCTGTGCAGCTTCCATGCAATGGCCGAGTAGGTGAAAAGGAGGAGCAGGCAGGGCATGATGGCGCAGAACAAGGCCAGGGTCACGATGAAGCTGGAGTGGTTCAGGGATTGCTGGTACCCGATCCAGTCCACGGAGCAGGCCAGTCCAAAGGGCTCCGGGCCGTAGCTGCCCCAGCCCAGCAGAGGGAAGACGGCCCACACGGCCGCATACAGCCAGATCCCGCTGATTACACCCAGGATGGTCTTTCTTTGAAATTTGTTGCCTGCGGGGGGGAAAAGGGAAACTGAGGATGATGTTGGATTAACTCATCATTTGGTTTAGGTGTACGACGTAAGGGAACCAGCTAGAGCTGATTATGGTGCCGTGTGTGTGCTTTGAAGGTGTTTGGTACGTCTATGAACAAAGCATCATTAATCGCATCCTTGTTTGTTGGGTGACTACAGGCTTAAGGCACATTTATCCAAAGGGTCTTAAAAGTGATTCAGATACATGTTGTGAAGGGGATGCCTTAGGGGCCTGTGATCTTTATGATATTTTTGCATGTCGCTTTTGATGAAGGCATCTGCTAAGAACCATAACCATATTTCAGTTAAATTCAGCTGAGGGTTGTATAGCCAATGCAAAGATTGATAGTTGAGTGTGGATGAGTTAAGTTATGGTTGGACAGAAATCAGACACTGAACATCGAAACCATCAACTTCAGTCTCTTCTCTCTTAATTGCACAATATTTGAACAATTATCAGTTTTCTGTAGATAAGATGAGAGAGGTAGTTAGATATGCTTCTTAAAATGTAAATCACAGTCAATACTAGAAAATGCATTTCCTGCAGAAAATGCGGTGCTGTAGTACAAAGTGAGGTTGAAAATATGTTTGAATAAAGCCACATAGATTAAGACGTAAAGAAACATCAAATGGCTTAAATCAAGTGAAGGGATTTGAACAGTTAAAAAATCTAAATGGAGTAAACATGCACACCATTTTAAAAAAATTGAATGGTTGGAAACAAATAAAGTGACAGTTGAACGAAAAGCATGCTAAAAATGTAGAAATGTAAAATGAATTTAACTGAAGAATCTGAAAGGTCAAATGTATTGCACTTCACTGCAGAAAAATCTGAAAGGTCAAATGTATTGCAGTGCACTGCTGAAAAAGCTGGAAGCTGAAATCGAAAACTGACTGACGCTGAATTGCATTACTTGAAGAAGCAAAGGGCTGAAATACATCTCTACATACAAAAGCTGGAAGCTAAACTGTAATACTGTCAAAGCTGGAAGATAGTAGTAGTGGTGGTACTAGCTGTAGTAGTAATAGTAGTAATGGTAGTAGTAGCTGTAGTAGTACTAATAGTAGTCACTGAAGTAGTAGTAGTAGCTGAAGTAATAGTGGTACTAGCTGCACAAACGATATGCCATATGAAAGGTATAGTATTGATTGATGTTTGTAGAAAGAGTTATAATAATCCCGCCAGTTCTTTTTGAAACCAGCCGAAATTAAATGTGCTCGCCTAATGCTAATTTTTCCAGCCTAACGTGATTAAAAGTAGTCAAATTGGGCGGGAGAAATCGCCCCAATCTGGCAACGCTGCCTGAACGTCAAAAAAAGTAGTCAAATTGAGTGGCAAAAACTGCCCAATCTGGCAACACTGCACGTCCTCGCGCTCCTCCCTCAGTGTAAATCAATGAGACCAGTAGTGGTGGATTTCATGATTAGTTTGAATGAATCAGTTCGCGTCGGTCAGTTCGCCAAGAAGAGTCGTTCATTCGTTTGTTCGCATTTCCGGTAGCTGTGAATCATGATTCTCAGTCACTGAGTCGGTCAGACTTGGCTCCTCCCTCGTTCTCGTTCAGACGATTCGCGAATGCACGTTCTCAGCCGAGTCGGTCAGACTCAGCTCCTCCCTCGTTCTCAAACGAATCACGATCGTGCAATGGTGCAAACGGTCATCAATCAACACAACATTAACTAAGTTCCTTTTAGCTGAGGTGTGCTTCATGTTCGGAATCGGGATGTTGTTGCCCGGCTGACTCTCGTGACTTCTCAGTCCTCACCACTAAACACAGTCAGTGAACGAACGGCGACGAGTCAGCGACTAGTGGGTGGAGCTGGGAGTCGAGTCTCGGAGAACGAACAAGACGAACGACGACGAACGAGAGTGGCGAATCAGGTCGGTTCGTTCGTTTTAAAGAGTTGTTCGTTCGAACTGATTCGTTCGCGAACGAGCCACCACTAATGGTTATATATAGAGAGGAAACAAGGTAGGGCTGAGACAGCAGACCTGTCTGGTTCCTCTTTCCAAAGTAGGCCTAAATCTGTCTGATAGTGAGCCGTTTACTTAAATTCTAGCTCTTGGTTTGTTATTGATTGATTTCATGCATTGAATTGTTTTCTCATTAAATCCAAAATTTTCTAAGGTTAAATATAGAAAATCCCAGTTGACCCTATCAAGTGCCTTTTCGGCATCTAGGCTGATCAATGCTGTTGGTATTTTATTTTTTTGTATTTTATGTATAATGTGAAGTATTCTCCTGATATTATCCTGAGTTTGTCGACCTAAGACAAAGCCAGTCTGGTCTTCAGCTATCAAATCTTTATATAACAGCATGGAGTCCACGACAAATTTCCTTCAAGGACAATAAAGTGTATCTTAATCTTAAATCTGTTACTATTGTTTGGAGCCTGTTCGAAATTATAGTGGTATAAAGTTTGTAATCTATATTAAGAATTGATATTGGGCTATAATTTTGGCTGCATTCTTTATCCTTTAGTGGTTTGGGAATGACCATAATTATTGCTTCCTTCCATGAGGGGGAAGTGTTTTCTTTGGTAATGGTCCAATAAAAGGCTCTAAGTAATAGTGGCGACAGTTCTTTTTTAAGTTTTTTGTACCACTCAGATGGAAATCCATCACTACCGGGAGCCTTGTTTGTTTTTAATTTTCTTATTGCTTCATGGATTTCATCTATAGATATCTTTGCTGTTATGCGTTCATTTTTCACTTTACCTATAGAAGGCAGATCCAGGGAGTCTAGAAATGTTTTAATATCCTTATGATTTGTTTTTGATGATTGGGTGTAAAGATCTTTGTAATAATCCCTGAACTTTCAATTTATTTTGGTTCATACTTAATTTGGTTGGTATTAGGATCACATAGTTTATTGACTGTAATCCCTGCCTGTTGCTTTCGTAATCTTCTTGCCAATAATTTGGCAGCTTTAGGGCCTTATTCATGGTCATTTTGTTTTAAATACCTAGCCTTTATCTCTAGTTCCTGTTGTAGTATTCTATTAATTTGGTTTCTCACCTCTTTCAGTTGTTGCTCTATTTTTTTGTCTGTTTACTCTTTATGTTATTGTTCCAATTGTTTCAGGTCAGCTAACAGAGACTTGTACTGAGTTTTTTTAAATTTAAAAAAAAAAGTTTACTTGTAATTGCAATAATTGTCCTCATATAACAGCTTTTAGAGCATCCTATAGTATTGCTGGGTCTGTCTCGTCATTATCATTCTCCTTTAAGTACTTCTGTATTTCAGCTTTGATTTGTTCGACCACCAGTTTGTTATTTAATATCCCCACGTTTAATCTCCATATTGTGTCTTTTCGTCTGGACTTCAAATATATTTTTAAATAGATTGGGCTATGGTCCAACAAATCGGCCACTCCAATTTGACATTCCTGTATTCTATCCCTGTCTTCTTTCTGCATAAAAAAATTGGCAATTCTTGAGTATACGTAGTGTGCTGCTGAATAATGACTGAAGTATCTCGTAGTGGATGTAGTTCCCTCCATACATCAAAAAAGCCCATTTCTTCCCATGTATTTTTAGGTTTCCTATTTCTCTAGTTGTGTCTAGGTCATAGGTCATTATCACATTGAGATCTCCTCCACATATTGTGCATAATCAACCTTGGTCACTGTCCTGTCTTTGGATTTGGCGCCAGGGCTCGGTGGGCTCGTTGAATCTGGAGGTCTGTTATCTGGAGGTCTGTTGTTTCGGCTGGTTTTAAAAATAACTGGATTATTATTTTTTCTACAAACATCAATCAATACCATACCTTTCATATGGCATATTGTTTGTGCAGCTAGTACCACTATTACTTCAGCTACTACTACCACTTCAGCGACTACTACCATTAATACTACTACTACTATTACAGCTAGTCCCACTACTACTACTATCTTCCAGCTTTGACAGTATTACAGCTTTTGTAACAATGTATTTCAGCACTTTGCTTCTTCAGGTAATGCAATTCAGTGTCAGTCAGTTTTCGATTTCAGCTTCCAGGTTTTTCAGCAGTGCACTGCAATACATTTGACCTTTCAGCTTTTTCAGCAGTGAAGGGCAATACATTTGACATTTCAGATTATTCAGTTCAATTCATTTTACATTTCTGCATTTTTAGCAATGCTTTGCGCTTTTCATTCAACTGTCACTTCATTTGTTTCCAACCATTCAAATTTTTTAAAATGTTTACATTGTTTACTCCATTTAGACTTTTGAACACAAACATATTTTCAACCTCACTTTGCACTACAGCACTCACTGCATTTTCTGCAGGAAAGGCATTTTCTAGTATTGACTGTGATTTACATTTTAAGAAGCATATCTAACTACCTCCCTCATCTTACCCACAGAAAACAGATAATTGTTAAAGGTTGTACAATTAAGAGAAGACAAGAGACTGAAGTTGATGGTTTCAGTGTCTGACTTCTGTCCAACAATAACTCAACTCATCCACACTCAGTTGAATTTAACTGAAATATGGTTATGGTTCTTAGCAGATGCCTTTATCTAAAGCAACATGCAAAAAGATCATAAAGATCACAGTCATTTCTTTGCACAGTAATCCCTTATGTGTGGGATAACATTTTCTATATTTTCTTCAATGCCAGTCAATGCGGCGTCTATCTTATCATTTTGTTCTTCTACGTCTGCGTTTATTTTGAGGTTCAGTTAGCGTGTCTTCTTCCTCGTCAGAACGACTTATTTCTTTGTCTTGTCCGTTCTGGATTTTTTTCCTTCTTTCCTTTTTTTGATCCTCCGCTCATTGTCAACATCCATGTATCTTTCTTTGTTATGTTTTCGAGTTTTTGCAGAATTTAATGTGTTAGCGTTAGGGAGCACACTATTCAAGCGTCCAAACTGCTCGACCATTTTCGTTACTCGTTGCCAGACCCTGCAGCTTTCTAGATGTGGGTCTGGATTTCCAGGCTAGCTGGGTGGTGGTTTATATATTGAATTTAATTGCTCTATTTAGTTGGCTCTAACAGCTGTAAACTTTACTATTGTAGATGGTCTATTCATAAGGGGAATTGATTTATTTTTCCAATCAGTAGTAGCAATGCAGTCTTCAATTAATCTGTTGGCTTTTCACGGTGTACGTATGTACAATGGTAATTTTGTTGTTTGTAGTAATAGGGTCAAGCCAGAGCTTTGCCTCTTCAGATGATAATAGGTAACGTCAGGAGTCAGGAGAAGCATTCCTGCACAGCAATTTGCATGAGAAAATTTAAATCTTGTATGCACTGATCCACCTGTCTGTGAATAACTGACACCTACATATTTTTTATATTGAATGGATTGGGATTGTTTGCTGTTGTTTTTGTTGTTTTTTACTGTGTATGCTAAGTGAACGCCTTTTTCTTCACCTGCATACCCACGGGTATAAATAAAGCAACCTTGAACCTTTCCCACCTCTGACCAATTCAATAACCCATCACAGGACCATGTGAGACTCACCAATCTCCTCCATCACGCCCCATTGATTCCCCATGTGGGGACCACACATTCAAGAACGGTGCACCGAAACCCACCCGTCTCTGGGGGATTTCCGTTGACCAGGTAGCGGACCATCCCCAGCACGGTCAGGCTCATGATGCTGGCCACGCTGAACACCATGCCCATGAGGCCGTAGTAGAGGCAGGAGGCATCCCCGCCGAGCCAGCCGTGGTTGAAGGCCGAGGCGATGGACAGGGGGTACATGCTGAGGGCCATGCCCAGGTCGGTCACAGCCAGGTTGACCGCCAGCAGCTCGGGGCCCTTGAGCTGCGTGGGCCTGCGGGCGGAGATGACCAGCACCGCAGCGTTCCCCGTCACCGACAGAATGGCTATCGGGGGGGAAGGAAGGGAAGTGGATGGAGAAGAAGAGGGAGAAAACGAATGAGGAGGATGTCTCGTTGCAGGTAGCGATCATTGTGATTCAAGCAGAGTGCAGCCTTGTGTTTGAAATATCATTTCAAAGAACAAACTTTCAATCCATTGCTGTTACTTTATGTTTTAAAACCTTGTTTGTGTTGTCAGTAGTTGCGCAACAAGGGATAAGAAGCAAACCCATAGATTATTATGAATTGTATTATGTCGCACTGTCAGTCTACCCATTTTTATAGACTTCTAGGATCACTTCTAGGATATGTCGTAGACTCATCCCAGATCTATACTAATGATAATAACAAGCAGACTTAACAAAACTAGGCCCCCCAAAAAAACATACATGGATAAATATAAAAAACACACTTGATGAAGCCTCAATGAAAATTAAAAAAAAGTGTATACACCAAAGGATATGTTTTGCAGGCAATTGTTGACCAGCCACAAGTTTGGTTATGTTTCAAATGCCAGAAGATTGATAGAATTAAGCGAGATAACCATTTATTTTCATGAAAATGGTAGATCGCTGGTAGATGTTTGGTTGCCGTCTCCATTGTTAAAGTGTTAACATGAATACAAAGCCTACTGGCCATACAATAAATGATGTAACTACATATGATAACCTCCCTGTTATGTCATTGTGGTTCAGTGGGTAGGTGGCTGAATGGATCCATGCATTGATGGATGGAAGTGCAGGTAGAACACTTGCACTTCAATAGACTCTATTGACACAATATTGTTCCTTGGTCTTCTATTCACAGCACTAAGAACATCTGATGAGACAGACTAGGAGGCATTACATTTATTTATTTTATTTATTTCCAAAGATTATCTTATCAATTATGTTACGAACAACTATCAATTAAAAATAAAAAGTAACCCATATTAAAGATAGATAGATATGTTTGAATTGCTCATGGGTTCCTGGTACCATGTTTCACTGTGATTTGAGTTAGCTCACTGGCCACATTATTCCGCTCTTACAGATGGGTTTCGCCCATGCTAAGCACACTAATGCATAAATAACCCGATTTTATTCCCGATAATTTGAGCATAATATTGCAAATGGAAATGGATGGAGGTTAGTGAAACCCAGAAAATGCAAATGAAAGATAATTTTTTTTTAAATAAATGTGTGTGGGAAAATTATTGCTTTAGCCCTACACAGTGCTTGTTTTTGAGCTTTGATGAGATTGTTCATGAAACCTATGATTATGGCAGAATACAATATTCTGCTTGTGATTGATGCATAAGAAACTAACCATACACTTCCTAACAGGAAGTAATTTAAATTTAAATTTGAGATTACCTTAGCTGAGCAGTATTGGATTTGGGTATTTGTGAAGGCAAGGGCTTGCTGTACACTTCACCAGAGCTTAAGAAAACTAAAAATAACAATGGATTTATTTATGGACTTGAATTTGTGTCCATCACAGACTTGATGAGTAACTATTTGAGTCTCTCTACAAGTCTGTTGAACTGCAAGAAAGTATGCTTTTGTTATTTTGTAGGATTGCAGTTCTTCCTAATATAATAAGTTAAACATTGTTTATCTTAGAAGTGAAAGTTTAATATTTTCTCAACTGTAAAAGCATGGGTTTAAAAAATATATAAAATTAAAAATTAAAACAAAAAATAAATCAAATATATACCCGTTTTTAAAGATTGATTTATTTTAATCAATGATGAATGTTTACAGGTTGTTTACCGGAGGTCTTTAAATACAGCAATCGCCATTTGCTATTAAATCCTTAAAGAGTCCTTCATCTGGGTGTATACATTCTGCGCATCCTTCTGGCTGGTGGCTTGATGGCTCACTTATGAAGCCTGTCTTAACATTTCTCAAACAAAAGTCAACTAATCAACTGCAAAAATCAATAGCCTCACCCAAATCCAGGGATGCTGAATCCATATCGTATCCTGTGTTCTTTAAATAAAAAGTCATAAAGTTGACTCACCAATGACGACAAGGTAAAGCCCAACCCCGATGTCCACGGTAGGCGACAGCTTGGACGTATATTTAGGTTCCATCTCATCCGGTGAATGCCTGGCCACAGATAATATTAATTTCACAGCGTTCAGCCTCTCCAATCCAGCAACCCTGATATGTCTCTCGGTCAGTTTCAGCCCGCTGGTAGATTCGTGTCAGCTGTAAACTTTCATAGTCGTCCTCTGCAAAGCAAAACAGTTTAAGTAGTGGCATGAGAAATGTCGTCCACTGGGGATATACTGGTCTGACAGTTACACACATACATGCGTGTGCTCTCTCTTTCACACGCACACATCACACGGCTGAGGATGTTAAGGGTTACTGTGTAAACCACATCAGTGTCCACTTTCCGACATCCACTACACCAATTAATGCCAACTAATGCAAATTCTTGAAGATGTTATCCCCACACAGAGCCCTCTCTCTCTCTCTCTCTCTCTCTCTCTCTCTCTCTCTCTCTCTCTCTCTCTCTCTCTCTCTCTCTCTCTCTCTCTCTCTCTCTCTCTCTCTCTCTCTCTCTCTCTCTCTCTCTCTCGGCATGGTCCTCAATCACAAACCGTAATGCTTTAGGGTAGAAGCACCTTAATCGCATCCTTAACCAAAAAACGACATCTCTTCCCCAACCTCAGCCTTGAGAAGGTTGAGAGGTTGTTCGGGTGGCTGGAGTCCTGAATGATTTCCCCTGCCCTGGTAAACTCACCGCCTGGTGCTTAAATGACCTGTAGACCGGGAAACGTTCAACCGACCGTACCGGGAGGAGATCCTCACTGTCAGGAGGCTCTCTGAGGTGCATGTAGAGATGGTCCTGATCTAGATCATATCTGGGGAAGGGAGGGGGGGGGATTTCCCCAGCCATCTGATGATGATGCTCTGTGATTTGGTGATATGGTGGTCGGCTTAGCTCAGGAGGAAGAGCGGGTTGACCTGTAACCGGAAGGTTGCTAGTTTGATCCACAGCTCCTCCGTGCGAGTGTTGACGTGTCCCTGAGCAAGACACTTCACCCTAACTGCTCCTGTAGAGCTGGCTGTCATTTTGCATGGTTGACTCTGCCGTGAATGTGTGTATTGCATTCTAAGTGCTCTGGATGAAAGTGTCTGCTAAATGTCGTATGAAATTAATGATAAAGGCGCTGCCATCCCTTTCATCCGTTGCCCTGTTGTGGCAGTATGTGAACTGTAAAGGGTCCATGGTTCTGGGCAATTAAATGATGATATAGTCACAGTCTACTTCATCGCCACAGAGGGGAGAGCTACTGGGCGATATCCATTATGGCAGGCTGGCCAGGTGATTTGGGGTTTGGGGATAATCTCCTCTTGTAAATGACGTATATTTAGTGTACTTGTAGAACAATTGCTAATTACTTTTACTGTCAAGGTGCAGAAGTCTGCTTAAGAGATATGGGGCTGGAAGAGAGGCAGATGGAAGATATCCCCGGGCACAGCTGTGTCATCAGGCTTGCGTAAAGGGTTCAGCTGAACCATGAAATGAAGTGGCTCTTCCTCATGAGTCACCGTGACATCCTTCTAAAACAAAAGCACCGCCACAATTTATGAAGCCCATCACACAATAGACATTTTGAGTGGACTTTTCTTTACTGATCGGCCTTCACAAATAAATTTGAGTGGAAGAAGCTTTGTATAATGCTGATGCTTTAGGTACCGTTGCATGAGGTTGAAGTGTGGTAATCCCCTGGTGAAGTAAGCCGGCCCATCCACTGATTGGAAATAAACAACAACATTTATTTTCTTCTAACCAAACAGAACATTTACATCAACAATAAGCATGTCATTATTCACCGTATGCTAAGATGCGTGGTTCTTGAAGGCAGCATGCCATGTCTACTTTGTCATAGAGGTGGTTTCTGTCTGTCATTCACTGGACATAGAATACTTTGTGTTTAAAAAAAAGTGTACGTTTGGATTTCACACAGACAGCCTGATATGTGACCGAAGATGGACCTTACACGTTACTACTCTAATGTTCTCATCATCTCTATCGCTCTCAATAATTTCAAAAGCCTTTTAAGAAGGCATGTTATCACAGTGCCTGTATTAATAATGCATGTTAATAATGTGTCTATATTATTAACATTGAATATAGTGACTCTGTGCTGGAAAGGTACTGGGGACTCTCTGATGTCTGCAGCCTACCCGCGACCTCATGAGCTGTCCCTCACCTTGCAAGAATGTGTGTTGTCTGGCCTGACCTTCGACTCTAACCATGTTGTGATATTCGATATAAATTCTCTTTCTGAATGACTGAACAGATGCTTCAGGGAGCTACATGGTTAAAATACACTTAATTGGTGTTTGCTATTGACCACAACTTGCACTTTCAGTTCATGAAGGGAATAAAACACACACACATATCTACCCACAGGTCTGCACAGTGCGAGGTCATCGAGACAACACCATTTCAGGAAATGTGATAAAAGCTATCGCAGCAGGGGGTAAAGAGGGTCAACCTCTTTGCTCACAAATGGAAAGGGTTTAAAAAAAAGAGCCCTTGGCCTTGGTTGTTACCATGGGGATATCACCTACCTTCTCCTTCCCAGAACTCTCTTAGCCTTGTGAGAATGTCCTGATATACATTTTTGCGTTTCTGAATGAAAATTAGTCTGGCCTTAATTGAGAAGCAATTCATTTCCGAGTATGACCATGGCGCCTGACATTGTTCAAAATAGCCAATCAGAGTGACATGCATTACCTTGGAAATTCTGTCATGCACAAATATATTGAGATCTGAGAAAAGAATTCAGTGCAGAATTGATTTCTGTTATTCAATCAATGGGTAGACTGATTGTGTACCATAGAGAGAGAGAGAGAGAGAGAGATCTGTGTGGGGACATCTTCAAAGCAGTTGAGTGTGAATCTGGTAGTGGCTGTTTAAGGGAGGAAGCTCATTTTGAATTCAGAACAGGTAAATAGCAGAGAGAGACAAGGCTCTGGCTTATTGGCTGTGCGTTATCTCTAAGGTCTGCAACGTTGTTAGTCTTGGTGAATCATAACACTCCTGGACAGGAACCAAATTAACATGACGTGACCTCACATCACAATGACTGCCTCCATTTCAGATGTATAGGAGCCTAGGAATGTTAATGGTAGTATTACGTAACATTATAACATTACTACAACTCTTCAGGCCTCACAAAATGTTGGAGAATCTGCTTCTCATCCGCTTGTCACCATAGGACATCCACAGGTGTCGCTCATCAGACTAATTATGGGTCTGCTGTTTTTATGTACCAGGGTACAGGTAGTAGACTAATCAACTAATAAAGCTAGTGTAGACACATTGACCACAGACCATGTTCCCTGGCTTGTAAGAGTAGCAGACCCATAATGTCCTACACTACGGGCTCTGTGATAAGTGTGTATAATGAATAAATGAGTATAATGACGCCCAGCTCCTGCTATGGATTATACTGTTATATACTGCTATTTTACCGTTACTGTTATGTTTACTGTGTTTACTGTACATCATGTTTATGACTAAAGAAAGGTACAAAGTAGCGTCACACCTTTAGAAGTCACTGTAGAAATGTATTATTTATTGCTCATTTAGTCAGGGACATACTGATTGGACTCTGGGGCTGGCTGAGGCTGCTGCTACCTGTTGCACATTGAGCATGTGCAACAGGTAATTGTAATTGTAATTTTATTTTTAGGACAGGGGCAATGCACAATAAAACATTAATCTTGCCCAACAAGAAAAGATGCATTGTGCCAGGTTTTAGCAGATTGCTATTTTCCACCTGCAGTCCCTGGGCAGGTTGATGGTATAGTACACAAAACATAATAACAGTTCAAGTAAAATTACAATAAAAATATCAAGTTTACAGTTATTAACAGTAAATTAACAGACCCCTAGGATTTAAAACTAGGCTGCTGCCTCTCACCACACACACACACAATTTATAGATGTGTACACTCCTGTCCTGACAGTAACCAACGCTTAACAAGATGTGAGAAGGTGTGGGGACTTCTACATGAGATTATATCTGTTGGTAGAGTATTCCATTGAGTCATGGCTATACAGGAGAAGGATGACTTTCCAAATACAGTTTTGCGTTGGGGTACACTACACTCGCCCCTTGTTACAGATCTTGTTCTTGATGACTTCTCAGAGCAGAGTGTAACATATTTTTTCAAAGGGGGAGCTACAGCATTATGAATAATTTAAAAAAGCAAGCAAACATTTGCATGCTTGATCAGGTTATCAAAGTTTAAAATGTCATATTTGTTTAGTATGTGGCAGTGATGGTAACGACGTGGCTTTTTATCATGGATTTTGAGGGCACTTTTGTATAAGAATTCAAGCGGTTTTAGGTTTTATTTGACTGAGACCAGCTTGTCATACAGTACAGGAAATGTGGTACATACTGGAAGCCTCCACTGTTAGGGAATGCCTTATGTATCTGAAGTTGGCTAGATTAAATTTTTGTGTGTTTCCCAGTTTTTTTACATAGTGTTTAAAGCTTAAGGTTGGGTCAAGGGTAACACCCAAATACTTAAATCTATCCACATGGTTACAGTTTTTTCAATGTTTAAGGTGAGGTAAAAATTTTGCAACCAAAGAGCAACCTTTTGCATTGTTTTAGTTTAGTTTAGTTTTTTAGTTTCATGGCAACCTCTCTAGCACTCTTACCATGAGTATATAAGACAGTGTCATCTGCATACATTATTCTGCTGACATCACCACATACAGAGGGCAGGTCGTTAATATAGATGCTAAAAAGCAATGGCCCCAAGATCGATCCTTGTGGTACTCCCAGTGTGCATGCTTTAGATGTAGAAACGGTATTGTTTATACGTACACACTGCTGACACTGCTAAGGTATGATTTGATCCAGTTATGGGTGTGCAATGAAAGATTATAATTACCAAGTTTTTGAAGCAGTTTGTTATGATTGACAGTATCAAAGGCCTTACGCAGGTCTAGGAAGACTGCACCAACCACTCCTCCTTGGTCTAAGTTGGTTTTAATGTCCTCAAGGAGGTAGCAGCAGGCCGTGTCAGTGGAATGTTTTTTCTTGAATCCAAACTGCAGAGGATGTAAAAGTGCTTTGTGACACTCAGGGAGATCTTCTATTGCAGCATGGATCATCACCATCTTCATGTATCATTACCATTTCCATGTATCATTACCATCTTCATGTATTTGTCTGCACACTCTACAATAAACAAGCTTTCAACATCGCCACCTTCAATTCAATTCAATTTTATTTGTATAGCCCTTAATCACCATGACAGGCTCAAAGGGCTTAACAGGCCAAATATCTATGACAACCCCCTGACCCACACGGGCAAGAAAAAACTCCCTTAAGCAAGGAAGAAATCTTGGGAAGAAACGCAGAGTGGGGGATCCCTCATTCCAGTGATGGTCAGTGCAATGGGTGGCAAAATTGACATACATAAATACAGGCAAGACATTAAAATTGATGATGGGGTGCTGGCTGGTTAACCATGAGGAGAATCCACGCATCCAGTCGCAGTCACAGCAACATGCTGGAACAGAGAGAATAGTGAATTAGAAGTGAAAAAGTACAAAGTGTAAATGTATAATGGTACTCATTTGGTAACCGCTCAACAGGACAAGGAGCTCTTTTATTCCAAGTGCAATATGGTTGCTAAATTTGCATAATTCGCTAGATGAGTAGTAGTGTAACAGTGTTTTTTACTTATAGTAGTTGGTGTTATGGTTATTATTTGTGTGTATGTGTGTTTATCTGTTGTGCTACTGTACCTGTATGTTACCTGGCTGCGAGACAAGTTTCCCTTAGGGGACAATAAACTGAAACTGAAACTGAACTGAACTGAACTGAACCGCATTAACAGGCATCCAGTCGCAGTCACCGCAACAGGCTGGAACAGAGAGAATAGTGAAGTAGAAGGGAAGAAGTAAATAGTGGAAATGTATACTGCTACTTATTTGGTAACTGCATTAACAGAAGCACGAGCAAACATGCAGCAGTCTGTATCATTTTTGCAGCCCTATTGAATTTAATTTAATTGAAAAGTCTTTAATGTCCCCAAGGGGCATTTGGTTTACAACATGTAGCCAACACATACAAAAATATGGAGTAATAAATAGGTAAGAACACAAATACACCTGACCTATTGCTTGTTAAGAAGCCCAATAGCAGACGGTACAAATTATCTCAGGTATCTGTTAGACCTGGCACATTTTCGGGAGGTATACCTCCTAGTAGTAGTAAGTTAGCAGTAACACCTTAAAATCTGATCTGGAAGTTATTGGTAGCCAGTGCAAAGAGGCGAGAATAGGAGTGATGTGATCAAACTTTCTCGTTCCAGTCAGTAGTCTACCTGCAGCATTCTGTACAAGCTGTAGACTTAGGTAGACCTGAGAACACTGAATTACAATAATCTAGTCTTGATGATGTATATCGGAGCCATATTCATGTATTCAGTTGTGTTCATGTTTTTATGTTCCATACCACAAGGGGGCTGTATGGGTGTGGCTAAGGTTACGTACGGTCAGCCCAAGTAGGTTATTTAACCCAAGGAAACGGAGAACAGGTGTTGTTAATTGGGAAGCAAACAGTTTTTCAACTGTGCCCTTTGTGTGAGATAATGATCAGCAATTCGGTTTGTTATTTTTGTTATTGAAGTGTATTATGAGTTAACGTTATTGCCGGCAAATGGATTTATAAAGGAAATTAAACCTGCTGTATTATTGTCAAACTTAAGTCCCGTTTGTTATTTACTGAGTGCACTGGGCGCACGTCTAAACAATCCACGGTTAACAACCCGTAGTGGCTTCAAAATGGGCTTAGCCACTACAATATAAATGCATGAATCAGTGTCTCTCTCTATCTGCTGCCGTTAACATTGGACTGATCTTTTCAATGTTTCTCAGGTAGAAGAATGAAATTTTAGTTATCCTTCTAACATGTTGGTCAAAGCACAGCAGAGGGTCGAACAGGACACCATTTCTGACACATGCACTCTGTGGGATGGCAAAGCCATCCGCGCACAGTGAGACCGTCTCCAATTTTCTCTGGTGCAGTTTTGAGCCGATCATTATCATCTGTCTTCCCAGTGTTAAGCTGCAGAAAGTTCTGTGACATCCACCTCTTCACTGCAGCCAGAGTCCCTTGATTCTACAGGAATAAAGAGTTGGGTGTCATCCGCATAGCAGTGGAAGCTAATTCCAAAGCTGCATATAACGTCGCCCAAGGGAAGAATTTAGATGCCAAAATCAATGGACCAAGGACCGACCCTTGTGGTACACCAAAACATAGTTTGCTGTGCTTCGATTCTGAACCCTCATAGAGCATAAATTGTGTTCTATCTGAGAGGTAATATTCAAGCCAGCGAAGAGCTGTACCCCCGAACCCAACATAGTGCTCAAGACAGTGAAGTAGAATGCTCTGGTCGATCGTGTCAATCGCAGCACTAAGGTCGAGCAACACAAGCATCAAGCTCGTATTTGTATCCAAAGCAAGAAGGATATCATTTACCACTCTTGTCACAGCAGTTTCAGTTAAGTGGAAATTCCTGAACCCGGACTAAGAAAAGATTCAAAGACATTGTTCCCTGTCAGATAGTCGACTATTTGCTTTGCTGCAATCCTTTCCTGTACCTTGGACAGGAAAGGGAGGTTTGATATAGACTTGTCTGTTTTTGAGTCAGACTCTTCACCGTGTCGAAAAGAAACTTGGGATTGTTTCTATTTAAGTTGATGATACTGGAAAAGTAGGCCTTCCTGGCAGTAGTCAGTGCACTCTTATAGGTGACCAGACTGTTATGCCACGCAAGACGAAAGACTTCAAGTTTAGTCGAGCGCCATTTGCGTTCAAGGATTCTGCATCCTCGCTTCAGGGTGCGAGTTTCACCTTGTGTCTAGGGGAGCCCAGAAAAGCCCCCTGGGTGGTGTGTAGAACGGACATTGCTACAACAAGGGTAATGAGGTATAAGTTGGATCATTTCTAGATTCATCTTATGTTCTTTCTCGGAAATGAATGACAAACCACGGAATATGCAGTGTTATAGTGTTTTGAAGTATTTCAGTTCAATCGGATTGAAAATAAAAGCCATAACAAAATGTTGAGCCTTCATATCTATGATGAATAAACGTGCTTGCTGTCTCATCCATTCTGACAAGAGCACTCGTGACCATACTTTTTTATCTGAAAAAATCAATCAATAATTCAATAATCAATAATTTAATCATTCAAGAACTTCTGGTGATTCATTTCCCCCATTAAAATTCTCATATCAAGGATTTTAGTGACAAGTATCAAGGAGTGACGTTTTATATTTATATTTATATTGCTATACCGCAGGGGCCAGGTGAGATTATGAGGTGAGATAAACAGTTTCTTATCTAAAAAGGAGACGGTGGTCGTCTTGAACATACGGTAAAGATGAGTGTCAATTCCCAAAGTGTCTTAATTAACTGGACACCGACTTAAGAACTTATGAATTAAGTAATGCATCTTTTCAAGTCATTGCTCTGAGCAACTGTGAGAAGAAGAGGCCGTTTGTCCTGGTGGCTTAACGGTGGGTATACGTTTGCCTTTATATTCTGGTCTTTATTAGTGAAAATGTATTGATTATATTATTAATTAGTGCCCACATATACGGTTATTTTATGTGTATTTCAAGCAGGTCATGAAGGAAAATGTAAAACAACACAGCTAATGGGCAAGGATGTGATTTGATCAGTTATTCTGAGTAAGAAGAAACGTTTTGTAAGCATAGTCCGCTTGTACCACCCAGTACAGTTTGTGTAATGTTTCTATGAAATGTATGTCCATTTTCTACTGACATGTGATCTGTGTTATAGATAATGGCGATAACGACTCAGGTTAAAACATGGTCACATATTCAAATAGGGAATGATAATTAAAGGAGATTGCTTGTCTGAGAAGCACACTTTTCCGTATTCATGCTCTGCTTTTCAAACGTTAAATTATATAAGAATGGACCCTGGGTTACACTTGAGACAAGTTCTCCAGGCAAATTGTCGGATCCCCCCAGCTGTGTGTGTGTGTGTGTGTGTTTCCCCAGAATCGCATTCCTACTCGGGAGAAGGAATGAAGGGAGAAACTGTCTTCCAGCAACGCCTCCATGCGCTGTCATATCTTATCCTAATACCATCTCGTTACCATCTTCCAAAGCAGGATCCATCTCCCCAGGGCCACGCAAGTGTTTCACTTGAAATTTCATTATAATTTTTTTTGCATTTTAGCATTTGTATGCTTTATTCATGAGAGATGCAGTGTGAGTAGACATGGAAGTATGGGAGAGAGAGAGAGAGAGCGCAAATGACCGCGGGCTGGGATTGAACCCGGGGCACTGCCCTAAGGACTGAGCCTCAATGGTACCCCGGGGATTTTAAGTATGACCAGAGCTGTATGAAGCATTTCTGTTAGTCGTGTGATACTATGGTATGGTAGAATATGAAAATGGAAGCAAACGTAAAGGAATGATGACAGATTATGGAAATGCCCGGCAGCTAGTTGATCCTTATCCAGACTCATTAATAAAAAGAAAATGTAGTTGTGATCATGTACAGTAAACGTGATCTTAACGGTAGAGATAAGCTTGTGATATCTGTTAAGAATCTACAATATACAAGGTAAGGAAGAAATACAGAAGTAGGCCTACAATAAAAAACATTGTCACTCTCTTGCCCCCAGTGGGAAATGCCGTTCATCGCCTCGGAGCTTACAGTACTCCACCACTAGGTGGCAGGAGTGCTTTCTTTATGTGTTACTGGCTAAACTCATACGTCCTCCATGGTATAAATTGACAGCAGACATACTTGAGGACGGCTGTGTACGCTCATTAAGACCTTTCTAAATTAAAGGGGTAACACTTTTGACCAAAAAAAAGTGATCTGTTGTTTTGAACATAATCTTTTAACTCTTAGCATAGGGAACCTCCCTAATGTAGGAGTAGAAGCAACTAGGATTAGACTTCTAGACTTCTAGACTTAGACTTCTTATTCACCTGATAAGTGGAAACAGATGACTCCTTCCTCATTTTTTTGTTTCTACTACTTAAATAATAATACAGTACAAGTATTTTTAAATAAGCGAACGAAAAGGAAGAATTTAAATGGATTTGTGTCTGGTAATTTGTCGAACAAATTGGATGGTTTTGTCTGATTTCCCAATGTTCGTGAATGATCCGGTTAGATTTCAGCATCCAATAGTTTGTTTAATAAGCCGCAACATCTCCATCTTGTCTTCTATTGTGGCCCCCTTAAGTAATCACTTGTTGAAATGTATTGGTGTCAGCATTCTGCGACCGCGAGTGCATATAATGTTTCAATGTTTATTTTGCGCACAAATAATCATGCTCATTCATGTGCAAAAATCGAAATACTCTGGAGAGGCATGATAAATTTAGTTTCCAGGAGAGAGAGAGTAAAAACAACTTTGACAGCAACGATGTTTTAACAGGGCAAGTAAATTTGGCACCACCAAAGGCTCTTTTTCTGCGTTGCTTTCTCGGCGGTGCACATACGACTCAGTTTAATCAAGGCTACGGCTCACAAAGGGGGCATTTGTTTAATCATTTTGGCACCGAAAAAGTTATGCTCCGACAACCCGTACGACTTACACAAAGGCGGCGGTTGTGTGTGTGCATACATGTGGGCACACACGTGTGTGTGTGTGTGTGTGTGTGTGTGTGTGTGTGTGTGTGTTAATATCTGTGAGTGTGTCTTTACATATATGTGTCCATGATTTTTAAATTACACTTGTGTCCAAAATATCTGAAAATGTGCAGCAAATTTAAGATTTTTTTTAGTTTTAGAAACGCTATTTGTTACGATAATTCCATCTTTCGCTTATTAAATCTGCTTGCCTGTGTCCATATTTTAAGTTTCTTGTAAAAAATAAATCCAAATTCAAAGAAGCTAGTTCAAACTGATGTATTTCTCCATTTCATCAACAATGTCCAATGAGAACTTAGCATGCCAGGGTACCGCTTGTTCTTGGAGAACTATTTGTTCTCGAAATAAATGCCTCTTTGATTAACATATACTGTAGTGCCTCACTGTCATGGCCCCTGACACTGTTTTGACACAATTCTGAACGGTGTAGCCAATCCGTTAACACTCTCGTCAGTCACCTAGTATAAGCTAAATGTCATGGGTGGACAAGGTCCAGCCTAGAGCATTGCCGACTTAAAGTGTTACCTGAGGGGTACCCTGTCCATCTTAAAGTTATACCCCTTGCCTTTCACAGACTTTTTGGGTTAGAAGAGCGTTTAAGTGTGTGAGACAGTCTCTGGTTGATGCAGTGTTTTAAATGACAGTATTGCACAAACATAAAGACAGAGGCCTCCCCCACTGGGGGCCTCCTGGGAGTCTGTTGCTCCTGTGTACAGTATAAATAACCAGCGATGTGTTAGGTGTATCGTATGGACGTATGGAGGGGGGGGGGGGGAAACCACAAAGCGGCCCTGGGCATCGCGTGAAAACATTAAGGCACTCATCATGAATACTTACAAGCTGTTGACTCACTGGGATTGCTGAGAAATGGGCCCTGCTGTTGAGAAACGTCGGGACCAGTGGGAGGGTAATTGCATTTCCTGTTAGTCTCTGAGTGTCAGGTCCTTAGTACCTCCATCTCTCCGTCTTCATCTCTCTTTTCTCTATGGCCCTTTCAAAGGTACACACACACACACACACACACATACACTGTAACTGTTCTGCAGAGCCCTTTGCTTGATTCAAGCTGACTTTGGGGCAGACATTATAGAAATGGAGACAGCAACACTGTTTATGTCATGTTATGACTTTGAGTGGATTCATATTTGCACATGTGGCACACACAGAATTGACTCAGGGTATAGTGGAATCCAAATGCATCCAGACTCATGTAATCCTCGAACAAGCTCACCCCCTCTCTGAGTCGGCCTCTCGTTTGATAAAGCGAGAGATTTGGATGGCTGCCATTTTCGGGGGGGGGGGGGGGGGCAGGCAGGATGCAGTTAGTCGCCTAGGTTGGAGACAGCGTTGAAAAAATGTCACTTTATTTTAAGCAGTCCCACATCCTTCTGGAAAACCAATCGGGGCCCTTCGATGCTGGTGTGTGGGAGTCGGGGGTGTGGGGGGTGTGCGGGGGTGAGGGGGGCAAACGACACTACTGCCGAGATTAATTGACTTGTTAAAGTTTGTTTCCCTCAGGAGAATTTGGGGCGGTAATTAAGGTTTTCTTTTTTTCTTCTTCTTTATTTGCCTGACAGCAGAATTAAAGGCATCTGTGCGCCTTGCACCAGTCTGCCTCGCGAGGGCGGGCCGCTTGTTTGACGAACCCGTCGTTTCCTACCTGACTCAACTGTGTGACGCCTGCGTGTGGGCCAGCCCGTAAACCTAGCTGCATTTAATGACTGTTTTTTTGCTTCTGCTCTCGCAGCTCTTCTGTCCCCTCAGGGAGGTTGGCGTGGCCTGTCGGCCTTTTGTGAACCGATCGTTAGTGTTGCCAGGTCGATGGAAGTCACGTGAAGTTCCCTTCCCGTTTCCATCAATGTATTTATTTTTTCAAAATGTTTTATTTGAACGGTATTTCGTTTTTTAATGCCACACCGTTAAACTCCCAAGAGTTGTTGGTTGATCTTAAAGGACATGTGAACTCCAACATGGAAAAGTTTGCACATGGCTTTTAAACTTCCAGGATCTAACATATGTGCCGTGATCTAATCTAAAGCAGAGGCACGGGATCAAGAGCACAAAGAACCTCACAGATCTCGTGAGAATCGGTCCTTGTGGACTTGCACATAACATCCCAAGCTCGTAAAATCCAATGAATAGATATTGTATGAAATTGTATGTAGAAACTGTATAAACAAGGCCATTCCAGTGAGTATCAATGGCAATTGTCCTTATCTCTTTTCCTCTGTCCCCTGTCGTCTCATTCTTCACACCTCACCTCCACTGGACACGCACGAAAGACGACACATGCACACGCACAAATCCCACACTAACCTGAGATGAACAGTTTTGTCTTTGGCCTTGCTGGACACACGAACACCAACACGCACGCACGCACACACACACACACACACACATGCACACGCACATGCACACATCAGGCTGTGAATTCACTCTTTAAGGCATGGAGAAGGCTGGTGTCCCTCCAAGACAAACAAGACCCAACGCCACCGAGTCGGCAGTCTCAGAGTTGTGTCATGGTCTAGCAGACGACTCCAGCACTATGTTTCTTATTTTTTCACGAGCTAGGCGTCTGGCCTAGCGATATCCATACACTCACTTCACATTTCACATCCTGTTGGCATGACCGTTCCCTCAAAACGCCGCCCAGGGGATGAGTTTAAAACAAGATCAGGGGGCCCCCCAACCGCTTTTTTTTGGACACTGCAGACGGTCAAGGCCCCTGGGCGAGGGAGGGAAAATGGCTGACCGTTTATTTTACTTCTCTGCTCCGGAGTGTGTGTCTGGAGACACCCGGAACAGGATGTATAACACAGACAAAGGTGGAAGAATCAACACTGGGGGTGGAAAAGACCAGTCGGGAATGGTGGGGGAAGGGGGGGGGGGGGGAGAGTGGAAGGAACTTTTTGGCGGAACTCGACGGTGGCAACAGAAAACGTTGGCACGCCACCCCCCTGCTCTGGTGTAATTGCCGATTGACACATGTCCTCTTCATGCGTGAAGGACAATTATATCAGAGGGGTTTGGAGCGAGGCTGGTGGTGGGGGGGGGGGGGGGGGTGGCGAGGAGCGATAGGGCCCCGGGTTTGTTTCTGTCTGTGGAAGCTCAATTGTTTAGCCAGGCCTGGTGCCAGGGTGCAGGGCCATGGCTCTGCTGTAGTTCCCGCGGCCAAGGTGGGGCCACAGAGCAAGAGAGAGACAGAGAGAGAGAGAGAGAGAGAACGCGAAGGTCAGCTAAGTTTGCTGGAACTGTATCCAGTGTCTCCCGGTTGAAAACAACAACCGTGGCAGAATGGCCCCCAAAGGGGTACAAGGACATGATTATGTTGTTGCTTTCTGGAGTAAATCTTAACGGAGGGGAAGTTTCAACCCTGGCGCTGGGGCTGTCGGCCTGCATTACGCTGACACGTGAGGCCTGGCGAAAGGGAAATCCAGGTGCCTTAGCCCGGACTTCGCCCTGTGTGGCACGGAACAGCTGAATTAGCAGGAGCTCGGCTAACGGTTTGTCTCGCGTTCGCAAACGAGCTCTAGTCTCATCTTACGTGTTGCGAAAAACGTGTTTCGAAAAGGTCTGGTAACGGGGACGGCGATACTCCGAACTGATGGTAAAAACAGAACTGTTATTTTATGGGCAAAACGCTTTGAAAAGGAGAAGTAATGATATTGTTCCAGCGTAGTGCTTGTGTAAGGGCTCCTGAATGTCTGCCTGGAGATATTCACTCGAGGAAACACAAGAGCGTTCTCAGGCGTGATACCATCTGCTGAATGCAACAACGGGAGATCCAGTTCCAGACGAAACCCGTCGCTTAGCTCCAGCCACGGGATGTACAGTCGAAGGCCATGCGTCCCGCGACCTGAGCAGACAAGGGTTTTGTGGAAAGGCGACACCGTTACAAGGCCCGGCGTAATCAGAACGAGCCGGGGCTTTCAGATGGTATTTAGATATGTAATGCTAACAAATGAGCCTTTCGCTATTATGGCAACAGAGCACTCGTGTTATTTCAGCAGCCCCGTCCATTCCTTTTCTAGTGGTTTTCAGACGCTTAGGCTGTATCCTTAGGCCATGTCCTAAGCATGTTTAGGTATGCACATTCTCCCCTTTAGCGTGTAATTGCTCTATTATTGCCATGAAAAATTGGTGTGCGCAGTCCTACGGATGCTTACATTAAACATGGCAGTCATTTGGAGCCCCGCGTTTGGGGGGGGGGGGACTTGAACTTGTACTGAAATTGAATTTGGAGTCTCTTCGCTAATTCGACTTGGCGTGCTCTGCTCCTCGGTTTAAAGAGCGGGGGAAGAGGTGCTTTCAAACATCCTTTGGCTGCGGCTCTGAACAACGGGATTGAAGTGTTTTGACTGTCTTGAAAGGAGACCAGTTTCCCCCTCGATCAGGTCGTTCAGGAAGCTTTTTAACGAATGTACACTTTTGGGTTTTTTGTCCGGCCGTTCAGCAGATTTCCATCTTTTAATTTGACCTATTTCACGACACGACGTGACATTCAGTCGCCAAGCTTATCCAAAGTGAGTCCACGTTTAGTCCAAGCCTGTCCAACGGGGTGTGGGGGGTGGGGGGGGGGCGGTGAGACCGGTCAACGCATGCAATCCATACGGGAACGTATGGACATCGTACCGCACACCCTGCTCTCCTCCATGTTTCACAACAACAGACACGGATGCGGGAGTTGCTATAGGAATCTAGATTTTAATAAAAAAGCCAAACGCAGGCAGTGTCGGGACATCTGAGGTGCACATTAATAATAACAACGTGTGTTTCCATCACCCCCCCCCCACCCCTGACGACATGTTGACAGGATGAATAAGAGGACGGGCTGTCCTGCGAAGCTTCCGATGACTGCAGGGGCCTCCTCCTGTTTAGGTTGGATGCCAATGGCTGAAATTGTATTGGGGTTTGGGTTGGGGGGGCTGTGGGGGTGGTGGGGAGGAGAGGGCTGGGAAGAAAGAGGAAATTAAAAAAAAGGCAGGCTTGCAGTTTTCGATGTTAAGAGTGGAACTGATTTAACATCTCCTTTGTTCCTACACATGTCCCCCCCCCCCCCCCCCCTCTGTTAAAGTATGCCGCATCTGAGTGTGAACCCAGCTTTGTAGCACTGGCAGAAAGAGAGAGAGACGCATTGCTGCCAGTTAACCCTCCCCCCTCAACCTCCCTCCTGGCCAAGCAGCATGTTGAAAAGATGGACCATTCACGATATCTGAATGTTGAACATGCCAAATTTGTTTAATTTCTAAAAAAAACAAAAACGATTAGACTCCCCAACAGGAAAAGTAACAGGGAACTTTTTTGTGCCACAGAGAAACTGTGTTTTTAGCCATTAACCAAATTGATCTGTTACCTTCTTGGGTGGGTCTACTCTCTCTGGGTGGGTCTGTCCCAATGCATAGTCAAACAGGATGGATGTTCATATTTTATTGGAATTTATTGGATTAAGTGGATTTTTATTTTACTATTTTTAACAAGGTTATGATCTTCTGTTAAGTTGGCCTTACTTGCTTCAGCTGTGTCTGTGTGCATCCGAATTAGCGAGTGATGCCTCATCAGTGATCCACAAAAAAGGCATGATTGAATGTGAAACTATGAAAGTTGTAGGGGCCCTACCATCTTTATAGCCATCTAAAGGCAGTGCAGCATGCGATAAACATTGACGCGTAATTCCACACAATCGCAAACAATCGTGACAATACAAGGACACCAAACATTCAAACATTCAAACAAAAAATAACATCTTAGAAAGAGCTGCGAAAAGGACATGCTCAATCGCTGTTTTCCTACATTTTCCCTGTTCTTTATAACCTCAAATTTGCCGCTGTATAAATCCACCACTTCCTCCTCCTTTTCCTGTGAGGGCACCGGGCAGTCATGTGGGGTGAAGCCGGGCTGCTGGCCCGGGCTGCTGCTGCTGCTGGCGCTGTTCTCGCTGTACCTTTAGCACCTGTGGGTGGGCGTCAACACCGCTGGGCTAAACAAACATGACCGATGTCCAACTTTGACCACACTTAGGAATGGGATGGAGGAGGGGGTGGGGGGGGGGGGCAGGAGAGTGAGAGGAATTGGCAGTGCCCTCTACAGTCCAGGAGGTTAAGTCTATCTGTTTGAGATACTAGAGTAGGCCTACTCCATATCCAGGATGGACTACTTTACTCCTCACGGGTGGCAGTTGTGGGGTAAATGTGCGAGGTTTGAAATACCGTCTGCCTCCTGAAGATGGCGATGTTGTTCTGATTTGAGCACCAGCCGCCGCTGTTCTGCTTTTCCTTCATCTGAATCGGGTAACAAGGCCCTATGCGAACGTAATCTCTCTTTCACTGTGGACCAATATCAAAGGCCTTCTCACATGATGTTGTGTGTATTTGTTGTGTGAGTGTGTGTGTGTGTGTGTGTGTGTGTGTATGTATGTATGTGGGCGGAGAAGGGGGGGGGGGGTGGGGGTCTTTTGGCCCACCCACCCGCTCTGGGGGGGGGGGGGGGAATGAAATGATCAAGCGAAGAACAAAGCAGCCATCTTCCAGGGGGCTGAGAGGTAAATGAGATGGATGGAGTATAGCGACCGAGTTTGCTCGAGACAAACACAAACGCCGGCTCTCCCTCCGCTAACGGTCACACGGTCCGTCTGCGGGGGCTTCTGTGGGCACCCGGTCGCCGCCACTGCCGCCGCTACGGGTGGAATTTTCCCGGGAGCGAGCGAGGGAGAAACATGACTGATGTACAGGGGGAGGGGAGGGAGGGAGAGAGGGAGGGAGAGAGAGGGAGAGAGGAGGACCCTCCAGGGAGAAGGGAAACTTTCCACGGGGTCGTGGTGTTTACTCGGGGGCCGCCGGCCGTCTGAAGGCAGAACGTGTGGCGCTCTGTCGTCGGGCCCTCCTGACTTGTTTGCTGAGCGATGGTCTCCCTGTCTTCCGTTTTCTCTCTCTCTCTGTCTCTCTCTCGCTCTCTCTCTCTCTCTCTCTCTCTCTCATCCCCTTACCGCTCGCCCTTCTCTCTGAGTGTTACTCTCTCTCTCTCATGGTCTCCTTCGTCCCCATCTCCCTCGTCTTCTACTTGTGTTTCTTCCCGTCGCCTTCTCCCCAGGTTTCGCACTATTTCTCTCATTTTCTTAGTTCTCCTTTTTATATTCGTTCTCTTCTGTTTCCTCTCACCCCTTTCTTTGTTCCCTCTCGCTCTCCTCTGTGTTCTCTCTCTCTTTTTTCCATACAATTCTCCTTCTTTTTCGTGCCATCTATTTGCCTCTCTCTCT
>NC_140289.1:2966167-2968667 GCF_964030765.1 Micromesistius poutassou
GGTTTCATTGTTTTTTTAATCTTGTTTTGCCGAAAGTTGTGGAGAGGACTTAGTGCTTCAAACCGTTTACAAATCCACCCATTGTTGAGCACCTGACAACCCACCATTTCCAGGAATTTCTTGTTTGTTCTGTTTGAATCATGTTGAATCATTGACCCGATGGGACAGGGGACTTTTCAGAGTCCTTTACCCAAACTCAGTCGTCCACCATGCTGATCCCTTGTAGGTACTATCTAAACCATCCAACGGTGTATGCTAACCATACTCTAGAACCATTACTCGACCCTGTTTCTATGTTACGCGTCGTTTACTTTTTGTTATGCCTGTTATTTTATTTTTTATTTTATTTTGAATTTCGTAAAATGCTCCTTTTTTTTCTCATAAATGCTTGTTAGGAAAAAAAAACATGTCGCATCTCAAAGATCATTGGGGCGGGAGTATTTATCGATCGAAAAAGGGACACATAACCTGACAACAGTGAGTGAAATTGGCATTGTGATTGTACATTTTCTTTATGTTTCAAGAATAAAAGAGGAATTTTGTTACTTTGTTGTTGTTGTGTTGCGTAGAATCTCCCCTTTCTCTTAAGTCTTCCTCAAACCTCATCGCTATCACAACCATGTCCATAATTACGGCTTTGTTTTTTCGTACACACATCACAGGCCCAATCTTTGTATTAACCGTGTTGAGTTAGGGCTGTCTCTCACGCACACGTGCATGCAGCCCATGCGGGGGAACACTAAACTTTAAATGGGTATTTAGAGAGATTTTCTTGTCAACCTAATTGCCGTGGCAATATACAGGACCACCGTTGCTGTGTCGTGTTGACTTGTGTAATTCTTTCTCATGTTACTTGCAGACGGCAGATCTCCAAAGGGCGGTTTGCTTAAGACGAACATTTAGCAGCCGCTGTTGCTGCTGCTGCTGCTGCTGCTGCCGCCATCATAATTACTGCCGCCATACTCTGGGTTTAATCTTTCTCTTGTTGTTGTCGTCGGAAGGCCTCCAAGGAGGGAAATGGAGTGTACCGAACAACATGTCTCTTGGTGTCTCGCGGTGTCGTCCTCCCTCCCCTCCCCTCCCCTCCCCTCCCCTCCCTGCCTGCTTGCCGTCGAGTCTGCGTCAACATTGTCTTTGGACGGGGATTATAAAAGAGGCTGTCGGAGCTACGGCACTCACCCAGAAGAGGCCTTACTACTACTACCGCTGCCGCCGCCGCCGCCACCGCCGCGCGACTGCCACTGTCATGGCCTCGCTTCAAACGCGGAGGGAGAGAGAGAGAGAGAGAGAGAGACGGGAGGAGGAGGAGGAGGAGGAGGAGGAGAGGAGGAGGAGGGGTATAGTAAAAGAAAAAAGAAGCATTTAGGAGAGAGAAAAAATACCGGAGAGACAGACAGAGGGAGAGACAGAGAGGGAGACAGCGAACGAAACGATGTGTGGAAAGGGAGTGAGGGAGAAATAAAAAAAAAAGGAGAGAGAATGGGGGGAAAAACAGGGAAGCTGTTTCGCATTAGAGCAAGACAAAACAGAGCCAGCGTAAGTGTGCGCCTGGACCTACACGTTAACTCACTGAGGAGACAGCGAGACGGAGGAACACAGCACTGCCATCCACGCTTGTGTGTGTGTGTGTGTGTGTGTGTGTGTGTGTGTGTGTGTGTGTGTGTGTGGGTGGGTGTGTGTGTGTGTGTCTTTGTGTTAGTGTGTGAGTGTGTGTCTTTGTGTTAGTGTGTAAGTGTGTAAGTGTGTACATATACGTGTGTACATATGTACATATGTGTTTGTGTTTGTGTGTGTGTGTGTGTGTGTGTGTGTGTGTGTGTGTGTGTGTGTGTGTGTGTGTGTGTGTGTGTGTGTGTGTGGGTGGGTGTCTGTGTGTGTGTGTGTGTGTGTGTGTGTGTGTGTGTGTGTGTGTGTGTCTTTGTGTTAGTGTGTAAGTGTGTAAGTGTGTACATATACGTGTGTACATATGTGTGTGTGTGTGTGTGTGTGTGTGTGTGTGTGTGTGTGTGTGTGTGTGTGTGTGTGTGTGTGTGTGTGTGTGTGTGTGTGTGTGTCTTTGTGTGAGTGTGTGAGTGTGTGTGTGTGTGTGTGTGTGTGTGTGTGTGTGTGTGTGTCTTTGTGTGAGTGTGTAAGTGTGTAAGTGTGTACATATACGTGTGTACATATACGTGTGTACATATGTACAAATGTGTTTGTGTTTGTGTGAGTGTGCATGTGCGTGTGCGCGTGCGTGTGCGTGTGTGTGTGTGTGTGTGTTTTTTTCATTTCTCTCGCTTTTCAGATGAGGAACATTCCCGGGATTTCCCTGAATATAGATTGCGTGGATTGGGGTGGGTGAGAGAAAAAATCAAACGCTGGTTTCAGGTTCGCATTCCCAGAATTCTCAGCCATGTCTCGCAATTATAATAATGAACTCTGGAGCAGCAACGGGACCCAGACACCCGGAGGAATTAGCATAATGTCCTGCACGCACGGGAGAGTCCGCTTCTCCAGCCTTGCC
>NC_140289.1:2973667-2976167 GCF_964030765.1 Micromesistius poutassou
TGTTTAGGTACTAATTACCCCAACAGCACAAGTCCACAAGTCCACGAGTCCCCCCGCTCCGTATTCCCTTACTGCTGTGGAAACACTGGGCCCTTCTGCGTTTATTTTCCCTGCGCTGTTGTTTCTGGCAGCCCCGCGTCTCGGTAAACACCGCGCGCCCACCATTGTAAATCCGACAGGCGCGGATCTTTCAAGTTTTTTAGACTCCTTTGAGAGGGGGGAAAAAATGGGAGACGGATCGGATGGCGGCGCTCTGGTTTTCCGTCTTAATGAGAGAGTGGGGAAGAGGGATGGTGTTTGATCCCTGGCATGGAAGCCTCTATTTAAGCCTGTCAACGGTCATCACTCTCTCTCCCTCTCCATCCGCCCCTCTTTCTCTTGCTCCATCCCTCTCCCGCCTGTCCGTCTCTTCCTCTAACCCTCTTCCTCCCTCTCGCCAACCTACTTCTCTCGTTCTCTTCCTCCCTCTCCCCATCGCTCCCCCCTCCCTCCTCACTCCGTCCATTTCTCTCACTCAATCCCTCGCTCTCTTTACTTCTCTCGTTCTCTTCCTCCTTCTATCCTTATTTCTCTATTCGTCCATCTACCTCCCTCTCACGTTCCCTCTCTCTGTCTCCGTCTTTCTCTCTTATATCTCTCCCTCCACCTATCTCTCTCTACCCCTCTCTATCTCTCTCCCTCTCTATCTCTTCAATTCTCTCTCTCTCTCTCTCTCTAACGTCCATTTCCTCCGTGCCCTCTCAATCTTCCTCCTCCTCTCTCCCCCTCTCTCCCTTTTCCATTTGCGTGGTGCTGTGGATGAGGAAACAGCACTGGGTTTGATCAACTCAACTAGACTGACTTAACTCTCTTCAGGGTAATCAGTGGGATGGATTCCTTCATGGATATGAAAGACATTATCCAGACTTTATACTTAACTCGACTGACCAGGTCAGCGAAAAAACATTTTAGGGCGCAATCACTCACTTAATCAACATCGTGAGTGGAAAGGAGAGAGAGAGGGGGAGAAAGAGAGAGAGAGAGAGAGAGAGAGAGAGAGAGAGAGAGAGAGAGAGAGAGAGAGAGAGCGACCAAAAGAGAGTGAGGGAGAGGAAATAAAAGACAAAAGTCAAAGAGGAGGAGGGAAGAAAAAAAGAACAGATCTGTGAAAATATTATTTTATTCGTAGAATCCTTTTTCTCTTTTTTTTTTTGCAATGAGCAAAAAGTCTTTCAGTCATCACGGTCCAATTTCATATCAAATGGAAGTCCAAACCACACACGGGCCTCGCGGGTTCCTCCTCGCGCAGAGCAGCATCGCTGCACGGGCGGACCGGAGCCAAAGACCATAAGCCCCGAGACACATTTCCATCCTACACTCTGCGTGGACAATGAACAACTTTTTTTTTTGTATTTTCTTACGTGAACTTTGAACTCTGGATGGAAATGAGAAATGGGTGATCTGGGGGCCTGGGGGTGGAAGGGGCGGGGGGCGGGTGGAAGGGGGGCGGGGCGGGGGGGTGGGGTGGCCAAGGTTATTGACCATGGCCGGTCTGGCCGGGGAGCTGGTTTCCATCGGAGCGCTAATGGCTCTCTGCAGGCTAATCAAGGCTGATTAGGCCGCTGGATAAATACTGTCTCCGCCCGTAAGATCAAGCGTAACCTAAGACAAGACCAATACGCACAAACCGAGCGCTAACAGCTAGGGGCGAAAACACACAACAGTCTACGCTTGGGTCCGAATACATTCTCCCCGGCGCGTAAAATCACAGAAAATGGGCATACAATTAGATTTTTTTTTCTTTTTTTCTTTTCTCGTTTCTTTCCAAATCATGGCATGTGGTCGACAAAATAGGATATCGTTCAGGAGACATCATTAGACGGTGCGCCTTTCACAGTTGACAGCTGTCAATCAAAATCAATGCTGTGTTCGCGTTGGTTCAAATCTGAACCAACAAAAATCGTCATGTCCCCTGCCCCCTTATTATAACCCCATAAAAAGAAATCAACTGACGGGAAAAAAAAAATCTATAACATGTTACAATTAACAATAGCATCTGCATTAAACAAGCATTAGGCGGTAAAATGTTGATTAGCTATCTGCATGATTAAAATCCACTCAACACACTATCAGTATGCTCGCTTAAATCATGAATTAATCAGAGTAATCAAATGAATACATGAGGACTGCTGGAGTCAGACGTGTAGTTATAGGAATAAATAAAAACGGTACAGGAAGGTGGTGTCAAGGTTTGGCTGCAGACCTTTGCGGGCGGATACGTGCATAAGACCCCATTACAACAGAGCGCGGTTAGAAACACACATTACACGGGATAAAACCAAAGCTCATTAGAGACTTGTCATGTGTAACCTGTAATCTGCAACAGAACTACTCTCATAAATAAATGTCTTCATATTTCATTTCCAAATTTCCTCGATGCCCTTATGTGCTTCACCGTTGCAGTTACAGGGGGCCAAGCCACTGGGAAAAATGCATGGAAGAGGCTGCAGGAGGATCTGTT
>NC_140289.1:2981167-3069598 GCF_964030765.1 Micromesistius poutassou
AACTGGGCAACTGGGCTGATCCACTCGTCAAACATTGGCGGGGAGTAACACATCCGCTGGGGGTAAAATACATGGCCTTTATGCATCTTCTGTGCTCAGAATGGCCTGATCCAGAAGCCGATGAATTAATTGGAAGCCAATTATGACCCAAAGCACCATTTTAATTCTAACACTCGAAAATTGAAGCGACAAAACTTATATATATTTAAAGATAAAGATATATTTTTTCCACAATAGTAAGGAATTAGGATCGGCAGAATTTGATTACTTTAATCGATAGTGCTAATTATAAATATTTTATTTATTTATCAAGAGGCACCTATCTTTATAATAACAACCTTTTATTAGAAAGAATGGTGGAATTTCATACAACAACTACAGTCCTACTAATTAGGAGTAGCAGTACTGTACGACTAAGGGCCACTACTACGGGTACTCCCGTGGTCTTTGTGCACACAGGGGCCTAGCACAGACACCTGATCAGGTGGCCCTGCTGAATAATACATTGTGCTTCCATTAGCAGGTTCACCGCCCAGTAGGGCAGGGGGTCACCGATCCCGAGGGGACCTCAGTCACTCCACACAACAGAAAGGCCCCCGTGTCCCATGTTAGGGGGGGGTGGTGGGGGACGGGGGGACGGGGACAGCACACAGGTCAATGCCCACTGGGTTAAGTCAACCAGGGAGGTTATTGACTAGGTTTGACCTGGGTTGTTGTGGCTGATTTGGGCGGTATTGGGGTGGAAGCACGACTGTCTGCATTTAGGACTTTGAGGAAGAGAGGGAATTGGCTCAGACGCTACGATGTGTGACTCGCCTTTCTCTGTTATTGATTCGTTCCTGGCTCTGTCACAAATCTATCGTAACATTATTACGATTTAAATAATAATAAAATCAATATAAATCAATGTTGTCGTTTGCCATCCCTCTTTAACATCCCCTACAGACTAGTATGCAAACCACACAGCATTTTTTAGTTTCTTCCTATCAGCAACAGTTTAAAAACAAACCCAACATGTCAGTGAACATAAATTGGTGGCATACATAACAGTGTGACCACAGCTCTTGCTAGCAAACACCAGAAAGCAGCAGTGTTCATCCAAAAGTAGCTGAGCCAACTGTAAACGTATGCCAGCCATTGACTGAGCAGTGTGCTGGAGTCTGCTCCGGGCTCTGTGTGTGTGTGTGTGTGTGTGTGTGTGTGTATGTGTGTGTGTGTGTGTGTGTCTGTATTGTGGTGTTACTGGACTGAATGGAGGAAAAACAATAACCAGCTGTCCTTGATAATAGCCAATCAACATCTAGAACCCAGGGGGACAAAACACTGTCTCACGCACACACGCGTGCACACACACACACACACACACACACACATACACACACACACACACACACACACACACACACACACACACACACACACACACACACACACACACACACACACACACACACACACACACACACACACACACACACACACACACACACGGATGATGAGTTCATCATCCGTCCATCCATCCATCCCGTCCATCCATCCATTCATGGACTCGTCTATCATCCATCAACCCACCTACCCATCCATCCCTCCATCCCTCCCTTCACCCATCCATGATCCATCCATTCATTCATCCATCCCTCCGTCCATCCGTCCATCCATCCATCCTCCCATCCCATTCATCGGTGTATACCCCAGCTCACATTACTATGGGCATAGGTCCAGCTTCAGTCTACCGACACTAGTGGATCAGCACACAGTCCATGTGTGTGTGGTGATGGCAGGAAACCATAGTACCCAGGGAAGGACCAATCTCAGGAGTTTCACCCTGGATCTCTGAAGCTCTGAGACTACCCACTGTAGGGCACCTTTTTGCACCAATTCCAAGACCTATAAATCCTACAGGTGAATGTGACGGTGAATACAGCTACAGCTGTGTACAGTAACAATCTTTTTTTCCATACATTCTTCACATATACACAGGAAGCCTCAGCACTCAGATCAGAAGAGTGATTCTTATACTCAGTGAAGTGAAGTCAGCAATTATATCCTTGAAACTATAAACATGATGAAGAACGTAGCAAAATGTATGAATTATAATTCCTGCTCCCTGCCATCGAAGCAAACTGTGTAATTATAAACCCTTGTCCTAGCCAGAGACTTACACCTCTGCACAGAAGTGTTTATTACATATGCTGATTACTTATTCACTTTACAATTTGATTACCCCCATCCACTTGCATACTCTATTCACAGTGCTCCTATTCTAGAAACATATTTCAACCGTGTTGTGGGGATATCAGATGTTCAGAGTGTGGCATTAGGGAATAAGTTGTCAGAGATCTAGGTCAGATCTCTGATGGCCACCTGGAGAGACCTTTATGTGTTGCTTGCTGCTACCATGAAAACCCCAAAATGTGTGTTGAAATGAAACTATCTTGAAGTTCAAATAAAACACTTGCCTAAGAGATTCAACCATACACAGAAATGCAAATAAAACATTTGCGTATTTGAGAGTATTTGGGGTGAAAACTGAAAAATCATAAACACAGAGATGAAACCTATATCAATTGTCGACACAAAATCGGTGCCGTTTGAGGAGCTAGAAAGAAAGTGTCTTGTAGTGGAAAGGCTGTGATGCAATCTAATTGTCTTAATGACCCTCCCTGACTTTAGTGCCCCCCCCCTGGAGGCCTGACTACTGGCTACAAAACCAGCGCGTTGGCTGATTCCACCTGCCGCGCAAGCTAATTGGCTCGTCTTCCATGTTCTCTCACCTGCGTACAGTTCACCTGCCTCGGGTACTTTTCATCGCCTCTACCTTTCCCCTGGAGACACTCGGAGGGGTTGTTAAACCGCATGGGTTGTTCGAGCATTAAAAACAACACGCTGGTACATTAGGTAGCGGTTAAAGAACAATGCTTCAGTCACCGTGGGGCAGATCCGAGTTCATTTAACAGCTCTGTACTAAACGTATTAAGTTTTATGCACAGTACCTATCCTTATAAACATCATCCTTGGCTCAATGGCTTCAGTCACTGTTGTGGCAGATCTGTGTAAATATACCAGATCTATATGCTCTGTACTAAAAGTATTAAGTTGGATGCATACCTATCCTTATTAATCATCATCCTTGGCTCCACCATCTTTATTTATCTTGTTTGTACAAAGGTTTATGCCCTATTCCCCCGAATACTAAGACTAAAGCAATAGATACAATCTGGGAGAACGATCCCATAAGAAAAGGTTGATCATGTGTAAACGATAGCGACCAAGCAGAGGCCCATGATGCACACACACATTGTGCCCTGGATGGCTCGTGGTTACAGCGTCAGGGATCGCTGTCACACTCACACGCGCTCCGTCAAGCGCTCAGACCGGCCCTGGTGTAACCCGACCAGCGCTATTGGGTTGCACACTTTCCAATACACACACACACACACACACACACACACACACGCACACACACACCACCGACTGACTCCCTGTATCCCCTATCGACACCATAGGAATGATGTATATAAAATCCACCACCACAACCACCACCTCTCCTACCTTACCTTGACAAAGAGCTCGATCTCCGGGTCTCTGTCCGGACCATCAGAGGACATGGTACCCGGTGCTGCTCTGCTCACAGCCCTGCCCGGTGACGTTTTAAAGACAGCCCTACACAAGACTTAAGTCCTCAGATTCAGCGCGGAAAAGGTCTACATCCTCGATCAAAGGGAAATTCTTGAGTGCTTGTTCCTTGATCTTGGAATGACAGCAGTGCATTCCTTCAGCAGCTGCCAAAAAGTCCCTTTACAGACTTCCTCCTATACCTAGTCTCTGTGGCTCCTGTTTTGGGTCTCCTGTACAGGTGAAGCAAGGAGAGATCCAGACACAGGCAAAGCAGGTGGTGATCTGGGACAGGGGACGAAGCCCTGGGCTTTGATTTGGCCGGAAAGCAGGGCTACAGCTGTGGACTGGAGCAGCCTGCTCACTGACAGGCAGTGCTGAACAGGTGTCAGCGTGAGGGAGGGAGGGAGGGAGGGAGGGAGGGGGTGGGGGTGGGTGGAGCCCTGTTGCACTGACTTATTCATTTCAGTTATATTTTCTTCCTCTTACCAAAGTCTATACTTTTGGTTCTGCACTATTGTGTGTGAGCAAAGTCCAAAAAAATTAAATAAATTTAAAAATGAAAAAAATAGAAAAGTCAACTTTTTCAGGGTTTTTCAGGGTTTTTACAGGGTTTTTTCGGGGGGTTTTCAGGAATTATTCTGGGTTTTTTCAGGAGTTTTTCAGGGGGTTTTCAGGAGTTTTTCGGGGGTTTTTCAGGAGTTTTTCAGGGGGTTTTCAGGAGTTTTTGTGTTTCTTAGTGTGTGTGTGTGTGTGTGTGTGTGTGTGTGTGTGTGTGTGTGTGTGTGTGTATGTATGTATGTATGTATGTATGTATGTATGTATGTATGTATGTGTGTGTGTGTGTGTGTGTGCACACGTGTGCCTGCATGCGTGTGTGTGTGTGTGTGTGTGTTTAGGATATGTTTTCACCAGTGAAAAACCGGAGGAAGTATCCTGTGTGAATTATTGATGCTATGCTTTGGTTTTAACAAGACGGTTTTTCGGTGTAATATTTTCATCTTGTAAGAGCCTATATATTGCTACTTAACTGAAGCACATCATAAAGTAGGACATAGAGTTTGACATTTTCCCAAGAGGAAGCCTATAGGCTAGTGGGACTGGTGAACCAGAGCTGTAATTACTTGAAACCCTTTCTAAATATAGAACAGCGCCCTCTCCTGGCATATTAAAGGGAAGCACAGAATTACCTTCTCACACATAATTGCTCCTTTATATGGGGAGTAGGACAATTAATAGTACTTCACTTCATAGTATATCACTGTGCTGTAGCTTCACATACTACACTTAATATGCAAAGCACTTTGTCCTCTACTTTTAATAGAACTGCCAAGATAAGCCATCCTAATTGCTTAAAGCATATCTTGGTCGGTTGCCTAGGTGATGAGTAAAACTAAAATTGTCATATTTTTACTAGAACAAAATGTATTCAGACAAATGCAATCTTCAGTTTGAATGGATTAAAAATGACCATGAATGAAGATAAGTAAAAAAAAAAAAAAGGCAATCAGATGCTCATTTGTATGACTGTAGCTCAAAAATGCACTATATGTGTCATAGCTGAAATCTATGGAAAAAAAGGTGAAAATGTTCAGAACCACCCTTTCCTCGTCAAATTGTTACGGCAAATCATTCACCCGGGTGTCAATTAGTAACAGAAGAACCACTGTCTCTCCTGGGCCACATACCAGGGTCTTTGAACCCTTCTGGGCTAAATCCGCACAATTCCTCTGGGCCAGCTATCTCATTGAGCTAAAGGTCAGCCCTGCGTGGATGTGCACAGACTTTCCTGACAGAAACGGCATAACCTTGAGGTCACAGGAGTAAAACTAGTTAAATAGTTACACCGCAATGTCAGTTTCACAAAATACAACAGGAGAAATAGGGTTGCGTTGTGCAGCCAGACGGGTCTTTAGTGAAAAACCGAACGCATTGTTAACTATCTCTCTGCTTAATCTAAGGGGATATGCAAATATCATGTGTTCCCTGTTATCAGAGAAGGGTATATAAGCTATGGGCTCGTTAAACCTGTCACCATATTCTAGAACTTGTTCATTGCAGTGACACTAATTCACCTTCAACACTACACATGTTCTGATATTATATTCAATTTGACCTCAACTGTTCAGCTTGTAATGCTACAATTTTGTCTGTCCATTACGGCACCCGTTGCCCTCTTTCTGCGTTCCTTCTCAAGGTTTCTCCCTTGATGATTAAGGGAGTTTTTTTTTATTAAGGGGATTAGGGAGGGGTTGGGTTGAGAGGGTTGTCATAAAATGTGGCGGCCTGTGAAGCCCTTTGAGACTGTAACTAATCCTATTTATGTTTGGATACTGGATAAATATGTCCAAATACACTTATCTTGAATTGACTAATTATGCATCCACCCCAGTCTCCCAAGGATCTTTCAGATTCAAACACACATTTAAAACAAGGCTACGTAATAATTGTAAAAACGTTAGGCAGTGCCGGTTTGCATTGATGTCATGTTCAAACAACTTTTAAGTATTCAGTCACTGAAAGAAAGAGCTAGAGCTTATAGCTATACGTTTGAATAATGGCTGTTTGGAATCCTACCCCACCCATTTGAAGCCTCCTATACTGCAAGGACATAACAAGGGTGTGTAGAAGTGCATATTTTCAACCTTTACAGGTAGATAACCCCTTTGAACTGATTTTTTTCCATATTTGTAGTGAGGGACTGAGTGGCTTTATATATAGATAAGGATCAAGCATTTTTCAGTTTACGGTTGAAACGACTATATCCACTGTTACAGGCCTATTTGATCTAACTTACTAACTTACTATCCTACTTCTGAAATCAGATGCATTTTTGGGACTGCGTGAATGACATCATCAGCTTTAAAAGCAGAGTGGACGTGAAACTCGGTGAGAGTCGCAATCACCCTGACTTTGTCACGCTCTCCCAATCAGCAAAGTGACCCCTGTGCGAGCAGATTACAGAGAGAGGCCGGCTATCAGAATAACAGGAAAACACACAATAGCATTTACTCAAGCGTAAGGTTTCTATGGTCACCTGTATACCAGGTTAATTATTACATCCAACCGCAGGTAAACCCCCCCCCCCCCCCCCCCCCACCCTGTCAAAGACAAGTGGGTCCCCGACTCAAAGGCAAACTTTACACACACTTTTCCACTTTCTCCAACTCTGCTTTATATTCAGGAACATGAATAGTTAGTGTGTGTTGTCTTATTAAATCACGTCCACTTCCTGAATGAGACACTCCATGGTAACCAACAGCCCAGATGACCTTAGGCTCAGTCAATGTTGGCCTAAAGGTCGTGCTCTATCATTTCCACTAAATATACGTAGGCTAAGGACGTCTTTAGTACAATTACATAATTATTTTGACTGGTTACATAATGTCTACATATCTACATATTGGATTTGAGATCAATTATGGATAACCTATAGGCCTATTTTGTTTGGGGTTGGGTTTTTGGGTGTGGTGTTTGGAAATCGTTTTAGAATAGTTTTGAGTTATATATTTACCTTGACGAACAGAGATATGTCGGGCTGGTCGGGGTCTGCTGCCGGTGCCGCGCTGGTCTCGTCCAACGTGACGTTCTCCAGAGTTGCGAGGCTGAATCCGCTGGTCTCCTCCGGCCCCGGGAGGACCTGTTCGGCGTCAGGAGTGCATGCCACCACCACCACATCGTCTTCTTGTTCCTGTTTTTCCACTGTTTCCACTACGACGAGCGGAATCGGAGGATCTTCACACGGATCTCCGTGTGCCTCGGAAGATGCTGCGGAGGACCGTCTCGATCCGGTGCCTTCTCCGTCTCCAACCGCCTCCTCCCCACCTTCCGTCAATTGCAGTTCCTCCACCTTCGCCACTTGTTGCTCCTCCGCCTTTGCCTCCACTTGTTGCTCCTCCACCTCTTCTTGTGGCTCCTCCACCTTCGCCTCCACTTGTTGCACCTCCACCTTCGCCTCCACTTGTTGCTCCACCTGAGCCTCGACTTGTGGCTCCTCCACCTTCACCTTTTGTTCCTCCTGCGCCTTCGCCTCCACTTGTTGCTCCACCTGAGCCTCGACTTGTTTCTCCTCCACCTCCGCTTCTTCTTGTGGCTCCTCCACCTTCGCCTCCACCTTCGCCTCCACTTGTGGCTCCTCCACCTTCACCTTTTGTTCCTCCTGCGCCTTCGCCTCCACTTGTTGCTCCACCTGAGCCTCGACTTGTGGCTCCTCCACCTTCACCTCCACTTGTGGCTCCTCCACCTTCGCCTCGACTTGTGGCTCTACCCGCTCCTCCTCGTCCGCCTTGATGGTGTCTCTGGTGTCTATGTAGTCCGGCGATGAGCGCTTCTCTTCTTCCACTTCGACCGGAGGAGCGCTGGACTGCTCTTCCTCGCTGTCGGACTGTCTCACCTCCAGGGCGTCTTCTGGGTTCTTCTCGCACTCAGGCGCTGGGATCTTGTGATGATCCGCTGGTTTTTCAGAAATATTGATTTCATCATCGATCCTCTCGCATGCGTCCTCCATGTTCGCTGGGTTATGTTGATGTGACAGAAGTAGAAGCCTGCTTTGCAGTTGTTGGGGGAGATAGCGGTAGTGAAGCGGTCAATCTAAGGCGAATCAAAGTCATATGGGTTACACACACGCGCTCACACACTCATACACCACCCGAGCTGCCCACTGTCTCCGAATGCGCACACGGGCGAATTCCAGGGATAACTTAGACGAGAACTTTGATCCTTCGAGTTAACAGGTGATTTATGCAAATTGAGGGGGCGTGCCCCCCCCCCCCCCCCAACACACACACACACACACACACACACACTCACACACACAATAGATGCAATCAGTCACCACTGGAAACAATTAAAACAAAGGATATAGTTACTTGGTTTCACATTAGTATTTTATTTCGGACCAGATCGATTGATTACATGTACAGCGCAAAGATAGCCAATTTATCTGTGGGTAAATATTCAATTCTAGGTTAACGGTAAACTGACTAAACTGACTATGGGCATAATCTACTTTTAATGCAGGGGTATATTTGACTTCTTTATTAATTCTCAAAAAATTAGCATTTTTATATAAATATCTTAATTTGTAACTTAGCAAAAAGTATATCACAGTGGTGTCTGTCCTTTTTGGCACAGGTTATGTGTTATGCATTTAAAACAACCAATTCATTTGAAAATATTTTTTTTTTTACAAAATAGTTAGGAATTATGACCGGCAGAATTTGATACCACATTACGATAGTGCTAATCATAAAGCTTTTTTTAAATTATTATTATCAAGAGGCACCTATCTTTATAATAATGACCTATTATTTTTAAAAAAGTGGCGTCTACAGACAAGCAGTGCAAATGACACATGACCCAACGCATCCTGACACCACCCTTTCGTTTCATTTTCCATTTCGATCCTTTTAGTGCAAATCAGGTCAACAGCTCCAGCAAATCATGCCATTCCAGTCTTCTCAACCAAACAACCAAAACACTTTCAATCACCTTATACGACAAAATACTGACCATCGCACTTCACAGTTCACCATAAAAATGGCCGTGGTAAATGACAGCCAACGCATGAACACATGGGCAACAACTATCTAAACTACAGATATGCCCGGGAACAAAAAAAAAAAACCTCTCTGAAAAGGGACAAACAAACGAACGATTGCACACTTTAGAGATATGTCGAATACTAAGTTAAAAGGCAAATGGTAAATTACATAAATTAAAGGAACAATAACGACTCAACCAAGCAAATGAAAGCGGCCTAAAAATACCTCTGAATGAACAAATTGTGGCAGAAATAAATAAAAGCTTAGCTTGGGTATTTTCGTACCAATTTACATATCTGGTTAACGTAACAACTCCAAGATGTTTCCAAGGGCAAAGCAGGCAAGGACAAGTTCAAGTGTAATTGTGCCTTCGAGTTTAAACAGGCTAGGTTAACACATAACCAGAATCTCATGTTGTATATGTATGTAATGTCATGTTCTAAATTCGTCAAGTAAGGAGACAAAACGGCGAACGTTGAGATGAAAGAGGGCAACCAATTACCCCAAACAAAAACACATTCAAAGAAAACCCACTGGTGGGTCCTAAGTCAAGGGTTTGCTCTTCAATTCCATCCTGTACCAGAAACATACCCTAGCCACCCTTGCATCCATTACACTCATTGGCAGCCTGCATTCAATACCGCAGTGGACCCTCAATAATAGCAAACAAAACGAGCGAGAAGCATAATCGTCCCCCAAAATGAGCTTCCCCCGTTTTATTATTAATACTACAACACAACGATAACACTAATAATAGTAGCTAGCGATGAGTGGGGCCAAGGAAGGGCTTTAGGAGCTGCTTCTGGCGCCGGCAGAACTTTAGATTTTACACCCTCCACATTTATTTTTGCTGTTGTCGCAACTCTACTACCAACTCTTGTACCGCTTGCCTCCCGCCGGCGCCGCCTTTACAAGTGGAGGTCTTCCTGCAGCAGCGGCTGGGACATCTCCCTGCTCTGCATGGGCAGCGTGGGCAGCTGCTTGAGCGTCACCTGCTTCACAAACACCATGAGGAAGCCCAGCACCATCGCCACGCCCAGCAGGGAGCCCACCGTGGGGGCGTAGGAGTAGCCCGGGGTGACCCCGCCTGGTGGATCGCTGCTGCTGCTGCCGGGGCCGGTGGTGGCGGCGCCGGTGGGGGCGGCGAAGGGGGCCGCGGACGGCCCCACCGCGAGGAGCAGGTCCTGGACGTTGGCCAGGGAGCCGTTGTTGGGCAGGGGCCGCAGCCCCAGGACGTGACACATCAGGGGGTAGAGGTCGACGGAGCGCATGGAGCGCTTCACGTAGTCCTTGCGGAAGGCGGGGCCCCGGGCCAGGAACACGGGGTGCATGCTGGGTAACGAGTTGTTGTAGCCGTGGTTTCCCACTGAGAAAATTAAAAAAAATAGAGAGAAATGGCTCCGTTAAAATCCATTAAAGTACATCCGGAAGCTGACTGACACTAGTTCACAATGACATCCCACTGTGACACACTCACGATCTACCGGAAATGCAAGGCCTCGCTAACACCCTTGTTGTTTCAATGCAATTTTTATCATCCGATCATGGCAGGACATATACGGCCAGGTCTTTAGAGTCCCAGATCCCATCCTGATCACATTGCGGTCCGATGAGCCGGACCCCAACGCGAGGTGGTCTGGCTCGCATTCAGATCAGACTTCATCAGTGTTTGGACAGCAATGTGGGCAGAGTAATAATCATTACAACCATGCCCCATGCCTACCCCGAGCCCGCCAGGATTCTCCCGGAATGCATGGTATGAAAAAGCAGCTACCAATATTTTGCACTAGAAGATCGATAAAAAATAAGCAATGGGGTTTAACCGAGACCTGGTACCATGTCTGCTTTATGGTAGGATGCCACTGTCTGTTATCACAGGCTGAAATACGTACCAGTCAAGGCTGTCTGAATACGCCCTCAGTGATGTACTACATGCATCGACCGCTCGCCTCTCCTCAACAGGTCAGGTGCGGACCCTCCCACCGCATACCATTTTAAACAGCAAACTACAACATCAGGGCTTTATCTTCCACCCAGCGCCATTTCAGCTCTCTTTATTTTACCAGGAAGTGTTTCTGCGGGGAAAGCGAAATCCGACCGCAGGGCCTGCCAACGAGTTCACATTCAAGTGTCAAGTGTGGACGTCAGACCAGTTTGCATAGTTTGATGCCTCAAACAAAGCCCAACATTGACAAGGACACATTTATCAAAGATGAATGTTTACACTCTAATATTCTGGGACGTCTTGACAATGTTTAGAAATGAATACTGTTATTATTATACTGTTATTATATAAAAGATTATTCCCATGTGAAGAACAGACATCTGGTGTAAAATCTTTTGTTTTTTAGTAAATCTCAGGGCTCATTTGAGTGTGCTTTGATCCATAGCGTTTGCTATTCTTAGCTTGTGCAGAGACATCGCTGCAACAGAGAAAAGATAACGAGTCCGAATTACAACTCCCATGTCAGGCTTAAAAAGGGGAACCCAATATACAGCACAATATAAGCTATTTGGTAGAACGTTTTTCATTCCAAGGGTCCTACAGCAATAGCACCCAATGCCAACTGCATTGGATGACAGCATTGGGGAATAAAACACCTCACAGCGGAAGTGTCAGGCACCAAGCATACACAGTGCGAATGTCGGTTCATATTTGCAGCGTGACCCAAAACATCAATAGAATCATATCGTTTTAACGGTTCAAAACTCTGTCCCGACACGGCCCGGGTGCTTTTAAAGCCATGCTACACACGGACAACATCAACGGAGACCTCTATCCGATTCCGACACATGCATAAAGAAGACCGGGGGATGCTGTAACATACACATGAAGGTCCCGCTCCGGTTCTGTACGATGGTCCAGCCTTCCTCAGCCTCCAGCAGAATGGGCATGATCCGCTCGTTGTGTCTGTAGTGGAAGTGTTCCGGGATGTCCTCCTTCTTGTACACGTTCAGGTGAGGGTTGGCGCCCAGCAGGGAATTGTACACGTCCTCCAGCCTCCCTTGAAGGAGGGAGAACATCCACTGGGGTTAATGCTGTCGTGCGGGGCAACAGTGCTGGGTTACAGACGTTCCAATGTCCCCTGGGACGCAGGAACTAGACATGACTAAAGGGCTCTTTATGGTCCCACGTTCACGCAACGCAAGGACCATGCAGACGCTTGGTCCTGCGTCGGGTTTTAGCGCGCGGACCAATCACAGCCCTTGCGGCTGCGTCGCCTAGACGGAAGGTTACAATTTTTGGGAGGCGCACGTCAGGCCCTCGCGGTGGACGCAAGGAGGGTCCGCAAGGACGTAAGGGGTCCGTAACCCCCTTGCGTTGCGTGAACGTGGGACCATAAAGAGCCCTTTGATACTGACAACGAGCCTGTGCCAACTTGGAAATCAGACTCCACTAACAAAACAACAGACTGGAATCATAGTCCTCCATTAAACTGATATGTGTTAATCAACAACATATGTTGGATGCCTATAATCCACTAGGCTGAACTCACGCTCTATTCATTAACCAGTGCTATAGCAATGGTTAATGAATAGAGCATGAATAAGAAATTGGTTGTACCGTTGTATACTTCAAAAAGGGACAAAGACTTTGCCTAGATTTCTGCATCGGGGCACTCCCACATGTGAACAAACAATGGAATATAAAAAAGGGGGCTGGAAGTTTTTAAGAAGTATCATTTGAATAATTTATAAGAAAAGGCATGGCCATCTGTCAGCTATTGGCGAGTGAAATGCGCTGGGGGAATATTGAGCTGAGCCCGCCTCTGTTATGAGCCCATTTCGGATTTAGACTGCTCCAGGCTAATTTCTGACCAATCTCTTCCCCGATTGGTTCGGGGGGGGGGGGGGAATCCATCTTGCCCGTCTATCACAGGTGTTGCATGAACGACGCAAGGCGTATATACCTTCTTTGGGCAGCAGCGCCACCACGGGGCTCTTGTCCACCCAGGTGTACCACTCCCTGCTCACGTACTGGTCCAGCTCCACGATCTTCTCGGGGAACAGCTGGGTCATGCCGTGGTCGCTGGTCACCACCAGGTTCAGCCTCTCGTAGAGGCCCGCCTTCTTCAGCTCGTTGCGCAGGAAGCCCAGCTTGGCGTCCACGTCCACGATCACCGCGTCCATCTGGGAGCTCTCGGGCCCCAGGCGGTGGCCACTCTCGTCGGGCTCCTCCCAGTAGAGCACGCCAAAGTCCACCGCCTGCGGCTCAGGCGCCGCGAACCACTCGATGAGCTTGGTCACGCGCTCCTCGAAGGGCTTGGAGGCGTTGTAGTCCAGGTAGTGCGTGGGGTACTCGCCGTGGATCTTCACGTCCGACCCGGGCCACATGGCCGCCCCGCTGCGGCCGCCGGCCCTCTGGTAGGTCACCCACAGCGGCACCCCTTGCTCCCACCAGCGCGGGTCGTAGATGCTGTCCGTCTCCATGGAGAAGGAGCGGTTGAGCGCGGGGTCGTACATCTCGTTGGCCACGATGCCGTGCGACTCGGCGTGCAGGCCCGTCACCAGGCTGTAGTGGTCGGGGAACGTCTTGGTGACGTAGGCGTTCTCCACCACCTCCACCTTCACGCCCTCCTGCTTCAGGGCAAGGAAGTTGGGCGTGGGCACGCGGTCCACGTAGTCCCAGCGGAAGCCGTCGAAGGACAGGAGCAGCAGCTTGGGCTTGTCCGCGACCTCGTCGCCGCCGCCGCCGTGGTCCTTGCGTCTGTGGTGGCTGGCGTTTTGCAGGCACACGGGGGGCACCAGGAGGGCCCAGAGGCAGAACAGGTAGCAGGGAGCTCCACTCAGCAAGCAGCTCCACATTGTGCCGCCGGTGTCGAAGGACTGATCCCCGGCTGGTCAGTGAGGTGAAGGGTGTTCTCGTATGGTATAGTCCCGTCTATATGTACGCCTGTGGATGAGACACATGTCACCAACACATGTTGACAGTCAACTTCCCGTGTTCTTTGAGCTCTACGTAGACGGGACAGGATAGAACCTGCTTACTCAAGGTTACAAAAGGTTTACAAAAGGTAAAACTGTATCGTCTGGCTCCAGGAATTGGTAGGGTATTGACGTCATAGACATGTTGATTATCGATATCGAGATTGCGTAGTAATTGAAGCGCATCAAAAACAAAATATATATAGATCTATATTTATATGCGCTTCACAGAAAGCGGAAACATGTATTGAAGATCTGCGACGATATCGCATGCTTAAGGAGACACAGACGAGGAAGCTGTTGTTAGCAAACGAAGCTATGCTAAACAGCCCCAGTTCTGCACGATATGACAGAACAAAAGAGCACAATGAGATTAAATGACGTCCGTTTAAAACAAAGCCCCTGACTCGCCACAGGCAGACAACATGCCACTAGTTAACACGGTCAATCGTAACGCAAACTAACGCCATGTCAACAACGTAGCATACCTTGTTATCCTAATCTGCACGTCCCCAGCTTTCCTCTGCACACAAAGATAAACAGTCAGGCAGGGTAGTTCTGCATAAGGAAGTCCCGCCTATTTAAAGGGTTATAACCTCAAATCCAAAAAACGACAAAAACACACACTAAACGATTGACATAATATGCATCCCCCGAAATGCATACAGCTGATATCGGAGTTGCATAGTACTGAATCTCATTGCGATGCACTGTGTGAGCAGGTTGCAATGATGTAATGCAGGAGAAGAGGAGGAAGGGGCGGGGTAGTGATGTGGTGAGTTGGTGGGGGCTTGTTGTCTGCTGTTATAAATAGAAATCGAATGCGAGTTTCGTATTCCTGCAACGGAAGGCAAACTAGGCCCACCGTGGCTAGACATGAAATGTCACAAAAATGCACGAGTATCCTATAGGTTTTATGGTAAGGTTGTATAGGCTATGTGTAGTATAGGCATATTGTCAAAAAACAACGCAACACGTAGGATTCAGCCATGGCAAATAAAAAATAAATAAAAACTAATATTTGACCACGAGATGTCAGTCCAGGGCTGTCTTTGCAGCTTTGAGTACAACATAATTTCGAGAGTGGCTGGAAGGACATGGACCCTCTCTATCGCTTTCACTTCATCTGAAATAGGCCTACTTCACCTATTTTAGATGACGTTATTTTAAAGTCGTTTAACAGTTAACTATTTTTTGTTTATGTTGGTAAAATATGATCTTTTGATGTAGTAGGCTACCCTCTTGTATTCGTTTATATATATATATATATATATATATATATATATATATATATATAAACTTGTTATTACCCCCATGACATCTAAAAGTAGTTTATCTTACTGTTGGACAGATTTTAGAAGATAGATTGTATGTAATTGACGTCTTCAGAGCGTGGCTTAGCCTTACAATGATGTTGTCCTGGAATAGGTTTTTGTTTCTTTGTAGTGCCCTAATGACCTCAGTGTTTCATATTCCTGACCACTGCCCCTCCTTATGAGTGCCTGTATTGGTCGTTTAGCCTCCTTTGGTACATATTAATCTCCGAAGTATTTCAGACTGCAATAACAGGTTTTATATCAGTGTCCTTCAACTGAGATGATTTGATTGTTCATATTTTCGTCATAGATGGATGCTTTTGCATGGCCACTCCCACTTGTGATGTCACGAACAAACCGATTTTTCCAGACCTGTTAAAACTGGTAAAATACCAGGAATTGTTTGATGGATTGGGGCAAAATGGATCTCTTGTTTGTGCCATTGTCCTTCCACACAGACCACTAAAGTTGATTGCAAAAAATCATACACATCTGCAACCGAGTCTTCCCAGACAATGTGGGACACTGTAACACAATTTGTATTTAGATCCCTCAAACAATAAGTTAACCTTGTTGATCAGTATTCAACAAACATACAATTTAAACGTTTTTAATGGTTAGTAGATAAAGGAACAACAACAAATTGAGGACATTGAGGATCCTCGTGTACATATATTTATTAAACAGACACTTGCATTTAGAGACACACTAAATATCTGTCACTGTGAGTAAAAAAACATACACACAAAAAAGTGTGTGTGCTGGTTAAGCTTGTGTGTGGCTTGTCTGTGTGCAACATGTATATTTCTCTTTCTTTGATCAAGTTTGTGTGCTTACATGGTTGTGAATTCCCTCATGTGTGTGCGGTTTGTCCCAGTGTCATTGCACGTGTGTGTACCCCTGGATGTGCGTGGATGCATGTGTCCCTGTATGTGTGCATGTGCGTGTGCGTACATGTGTATTTGGCCCTGTATGTGTGTTTGTTATTAGGTGTGTGTGTGCGTGTGTCCGTGTATATTTCTATGTGTCTGTGTCTCTTTGTGTTTCCTCCATGCCGTTTAAGCTGACAGTGCGCTGTGTGGGTGTATGTGGGAACTGTGTTGAGTGTTTCGTACTCGTGTGTGTTCTGGGTGAACTCCTAAAAAAATAAAAACAGGCCTCTGTATCGGGGGGCACAAAAGCCTTGTCCTTGCAGGCTCTTTGACTCTCCATTGTGATGTCACAAGGGGGAAACCTTTGTTGATTTGTTGAAAGAATGCCTTTATTGTGATGTGCACAGTGATGATTGTCTGTTTTTTAGCATGGATGTGATGCAGGTTAAGATGCCTTTAATAAAGGGCAATTCATTGCCTACACTTAAGGTACCTTATCTTTGGTTGTAAGCGTAATTCGGGCTGACAGGCCTTGCTGTTACCCATTTGTATATTCCATGATGTGAAACCGTTGATGTGAAAGTTTTTGACTTAAAAATGGTTCATGTATGACGAATGACAAAATGACGTTTCGACCACTTCCCCACTGTTTCAATTCTGTTGGAGTGGAGTTAAAGATGTATTGAGATTATAGAAGGAGAACAGAGAAATATTGACAAAATAAACAAACATTTGATAAACTTTGTATTGGGGAGCAACTGTCATCACCAAGTGGGTTTTTATATAGGACAATTAGCCCTCATTAGAATTATAATATGAACCAGCTCACTCAAATAATCAATTAAAGTAGTGTATGGCATAAACACTTTTATTGAATATTTGAGTGAGTATTAATTTGCCATCTGTCCGATGAATAAAGCACTATGTAACATTTATAACATTATCTAACCCTACAATGTACATCTATCTCAAAATGTTTGTTTGTCTGTTTGTGTTTTTTTTTTTATTGTGTATTCATATTTATACTGTATATTATTTTATATTGTGTTACCTATGTGTGCTCTTTGAATTTCATTGTACTGTGTATAATGACAATAAAGGCTTTCTATTCTATTCTAAACAGAGGAATTTAAACTTGTAAAAAATTGTCATCAGATATGATAAAACATCATCATGAACGTCACAGGCCTACAAGAAACCTGTCATATGGGACCTGCTCAATTGCGTTCATTAAGTTATCATGCACTATTACCATTTATAGATGATTGTATTATCTTTGATTCGTTTGGAAGTCAGGGATTATATAGACGCACTGTTGTATTTTTATATTACATGTTTCATGCAGTCAGCAAACTGATGTATTTCCAAAAAAAAATGATGTATTTCAAAAATACAAACAAACATTCTTTACATCATGCTAACTGAGCAGGTGATTCGACACTGCACCATTGTAGATACCATCTAGACCGGGCTGGTCGCCTAGGTCTAGATGGAATCCAAATGTTCCAGTTAACCGAGAAACGGATGGGTGACCTATTACAGCCCTCATGGACCATCCCTATTTTAACAATGACAACGTGACGGCCAAACGCGTGATTTGCCGGAAAAAAAAACCTCCAGAAATGAAAATGTTCTCGAGCCCTAGGTTACTGAACGTGACGGTTACTAATGAAGTTTCCATGCGAGATATATTTTAAAGCAGAGCAGCAGGCTTTTGTGTTTTTAGAGCGTTCTTTCGCTTCGATCACGTCCTACAACACAACACCAGTACCCAGATCCAGCGAGAGACCCGTCCGCTCTTCCATCCGCTCGTCGTGTCTCATTCGACCTCCAGCTCAGATTTGCGTACACAAAGCGCCTAACCAATCGCTGAGTCTTCATGAAACCCCTCTCCGAAGTCTCGACCAATCGTCGCGACGATGGTATTTACATACAGGGAGTGTGAACCAATCACAAGTCGCTACAGGGTACGCTTGTGACCGCTCCGGCCAATAGCGGAGCGAGTTACACAGTTTTGGGGAGTGCATATCATTTACATATTATCGAAGGTGCTTAGATATTGATCCTGTATTTCGAGGTAGTTCAAACTGAGCCGCTGGATCTCCGGTTTTACCTTCTCATTCTTCTCCGAGGAACGTTGTCCGCTAACAAAAATGCCTAAAAGAAGGGTGAGTAGCATTTTGGTGTTAATCCTCCGGTAGCGCAGTTTAAATGTAGTTTATTCACTAGGATTTGACCAAATAGCGGTGCGCGATACTGTGACGACGATGAGCAGGTGAGGTGATGCCAAAGTTTCGAAATCGACGTTTACAAACGGCCAGGTGCAAACATCTACCGATGACAGATTCCTTTGACATTGATTTCCCCCCCACCACCTCACATATCTTATCTTGCCCCATGTGGAGCCTACTGTAATATTAATGTATACTTTTCAATGGCCGATTTGGTCGTCGTTTTTTTTTTTTTTTATCTCCTCCTCTTCCCTCTCCGCCGTGCGCACGGGAACCGACAAACAGGACCGGGTCTCGCCGAATAAGAGCAGCTTGTGTATTGCGCACCGGTAGCAAGCAACCAACCTATGATTAGGATAAATGAACAGTGCTTAAGACGTTCCCATGGCAAGAATGTGTAATCCAACACCAAACGAACGCGAACGCCACCTTTTTTCCTATTCAGTCTGTGATGATGATGATGATGATGACAAATGGGAGGCAGCAAACCCCGCCACACACACACACACACACACACACACACACACACACACACACACACACACACACACACACACACACACACACACACCGAGCCGATGGAGCGAATCCATATCCAAAAAAAAGCAAAGAAAGAAGGGATAATAGACAATGCAGCTGTGAAAGGGGCACCGCGGCGCTATCCAAACAGCCTTTGCGCGCCGTAGTGTAGTGCTTTGTCCACATATGTATGCTCGGCAACTGTCCTCTCTAGCATCTGAAATTGCTATTGTTTGCAGTCGTGCTTTTGAGGACAGAGAGGGGAGGAGTGGGATTTGGGGCGGAGGTCGTTGCCATGCAAATGATGCGCCCGGGAACCTGCAGGCTAAACGGACTTTTTTTTTTTTTTCTTCTTGTGGGTGGACACTCCTGTTGGGCTCCGAGCACCCATTAAGTCCTCTTAAGCAAATCACCTGTTTGCTGAAAGAAGATTTGAGTTAATAACATACTGAGGGGGACTGACACACACGTGTATACACACACACACACACACACACACACACACACAAACACACATTGCACCTTTTATACTTATATATAATTTGTGTTGAAGTTATGTAGTACAACTGCTATAACATATATAAAAACATAATTACCTTTACTTAAATATACCACATTTTACAAATAGCTTCATGTTCGTTTTTAGCAAAGAAAATACAACGTATAATGGGATGATTTTGTAATAACACACAGGACCAGTTTGTAACATGATATTTGTTTTCCAATATTTGCAAAGGCCCAAGGCTGACTTTCACTCTTTTAATTAATCATAAAAGTCAGACAACATTCGGATACACGTACAGGTATACACACTTACACACACACACACACACACACACACACACACACACACACACACACACACACACACACACACACACTATTGCCCCTTGCAACGCTCTGTCCCATACGTGGCAGTCATTTGTATATATATATATATATATATATATATATATAAATATGTTGATATGATCTTGATGTGTCTCTCCAGTCGGATACTCCTGAGGAGAAGGAGTCCTCCAAAGTCACAAAGCAAGAGGTAAGTGGCTCACAGTTCGGAGCCCCAGCGTGTGCCGGCTGCTGTGTGTGTTTTTGAAGTGTTTTGATGTGTTTTCTTTTGCAAAAAGTGTGTTTGTGGGGATACGACGTGTCTCCAATGTGTGTGTGTGTGTCGCAATAAGTGTGCACACTGCCAAGTCGAATCAAGTGAGGAGGACACTCCATTTCCATCTATGAAGCAGAAACACAAGCACATATATGATCCTGAAAATGGACCCTAAAGGTACATCTGATATCTCTCTCTGCCTGTCTCTCTCTCTCCCTCTGTCACTCTTCTGTCTCTCTCCCTCCTCCTTGCTCATCCCTTGTTGCGGTAGCCCACCAGAAGGTCAGAGAGACTGTCAGTGGTGAGTTGGATTCTCCCGCTCTGTCTTCACCTCTCTCTCTTTCTCTTTCCTCTCATCCGCATACCTCTCTCCACCCTGTGACACCCTTTGGACACAGTCTTTCAGGGGACATTTGAATCCCCACTCGGGTCAATGTGACGATGCTGCCTTCAAAAGAATAAGTGGATCGGCTCGTTCACATTCAAAACGTTCCCCGAGGGGTGTGTCCGAGGGACATATGCATGTCTTTTCTATGTTGTCTCTGTCCCTTATATTTGTGTTGGTCTGTCATAGCAGAGCTGCATACTTATTAATGTGTACATCAACAACATCCTTCACAATTGCGTCTAATCCATGTTTCAGTGCAACGTTTTGGTTTAGAAGTTGAACTGAACATGAATACATGAACGGAGGAGTGTTATGGACATAATCATGATTCACCAATGGATATTTATTTTAATCATGATCTTATGTAAACGGTTGAACGACCATCACAGGAAATCAGTGATTCAAGTTTTGGTGTGTTATTAATTAGTTATTGTGAAGCTCTGCTTGATGGGTAATGTTGTGTCTTGTACGTCTCTTTCAGTTTTGTTTTGTCTTTTATCTGTTTGTGTCTTTCGTCTGTTGGGTGTTTTGTCTGTTTATCACTGTCGATCGGTGCATGCTGGAAGAATGTTTGAATATATCTGTGTCTTAAGAATCTATGCATATACTGTGATGATTTTGTGAAGTCCTTTTTGGTCTAACTATTATTGGTGTATCTCTGTTAGCAGTACTAGTGCAATAAGAAACACTAGTAGTATGTTACAACTAGCAATAGTGATATATAGAAACAACACAAACAATAAAGGGCAGTATCAATAAGAAATCGTTTGATGCCAGTTTTAAGCAAAAAAGACTATGCTATTGTAATTTCTGTCTTTTCAGAAATCTCTTCTAACCACACAATAATATGACACACAAAAATGCATTTAGAGAGACACATTTACATACATAAACACACAGAGTAAAGGAAATCACATAATTGATCAATGGTCCGTAGCGACAGAACATTGACCTCAGGCCAATGGGGTCAACAGCTTTTTTTGAGAAGATGTATTTTAAAATCATTGAGAGATCCCCTTATCCACTTAAATGACAAGGCTGGCATAACAGGCAATAGCGACAATGTTAACAGTCTCTACCTGCTTTACAGTATGGTCTGTCTGAGTTGGACAGTAGATCAAACTTTTGTTGTTTGGAAACACATGAAGTCACATAGTTTTTAATTTGCTTTGGTCAGCGGAATCAATCCGGTAATTGATTCTGCTGACCATTCAACTACATTATAAAGGGGAGAAAGACACACATACCGCACAGATATTTCACATGTAGATATGGGTAAAATACAGGCCAAGTGTAAAAATGACAAAATCTTAACTAGGTGTGAAAAAGCATTTTCGTTAACTAAAAACAAAAAATATAAAAAGTTTAAGCAAAGACCATAACTAACAAACGGTAACGTGTTTAAAAAAATCTATAAAAATTAATCCAAATTATAGATAAAATGTCTTAAGTTTTAAGTTTTGTCTTTGTCTATGTATTTCATTCATAATGGTATTCCTTTAGGTATACTATTATGAATGTACTATTAGTATTATTATTATAGTATTTTGGGTGGATGTTAAATCTATCTACCAATATTTACGCTGTGCCAGTTTAAGTCCAACCTTTTGTTGATTTGTTATCCAAAATTATTTTTGTGACCTTTACAATCCCGCCCCTGACAAATACCCCATATTACAGAAAAATTAAAAAAATAACACTGACACTAATAAAAACCAAAATACAACTAAAACCAAGCATTTCCAAAAACTAAGCTAAACTAGCTCTGAAACGGCTCTGAAAACCTTTTAAACAGAAGTTGCAAACAAACAGTAAAAAATTAATGAAACGTGAAAAATAATATTTACCTTAGCATTGAGGGCAAAGTTGCGTAACATTATGACAGTAACCAGGCATGCTTCACCTGCAGAAACCTGTTGCACCGAGGCCTGAGGTGAAGCCCAAGAAGGCAGAGAAGGCCGTCGTCAAGGTAACTCAGATAAACTCTCTCAAGGTTTTGTGAATCAACATGAATTTCAAGTTTTGCCTTGAAACTATGAACTATGAATGTATATTGTAAAGTCAGACCCATGTGTAACACAGACATACATGCACACACACATGGACACAAACACACACCTGTAAATAGCAGACATACATTTCAAAGCAACTGTGACAATGTGTTTTTGGGCAGATGCGAAGGCGTTGCACTTTATCTGTAATCACAACAAGTTTCAACTAAGATTTGATTTGTTTCTACCTGTAATCTACACCCCCCCCGCACAAACACACACACCCTGTCTCTGTACAGAAGCCTGTGGAAGAGAAACCAGTGGTGAAGGCAAAGAAAGCAGTAGCTAAGGGCAAAACCGATGCTGGAGTTGCCCAGAACGGACAGGCCAAGAATGAGGTAGGAGATGGATGTCCTGGATTGAATAGAACCTGTAACTTTAGAGATGAGATGCAAGCGGTGCATTTCATATGTATATATGTTTTAATTTAATAAATTGTTTAAATATTGCAAACCTCTTACACGGCTGGACTCCTCCCACACCCGTTTCTCAGTGACTTCATGCTAACCTTCAGACTCAAATCAGTGGTCCTGTCATCCATTCAATGATCTCTCACCTTTCTCTGCTTTCTTTCTCATGTCTTTCCCCACACAATGCGTGTGCATGTGCACACACACACACACACACACACACACACACACACACACACACACACACACACACACACAGATCTATGTGTGTCGTCCCAGTGTCAGTGTGACTTTCACCAGAACCAGGGCTTCCTCCATGATGTCAGTGAGGGGTCAGAGCGAGACTGTCCGAGTCCAGGGTATGGCGCGGCGTGTGTGCACGTGTGTGATAATCCACTTAATGCGTGTGCGCTTCCACACTAACTCATTAGGGCCTACTGCTGACCGTAACCAAGTACTAATTGAGAAAAGGTTTGTGTGGTGTGCATCTACGACGCTGTTTGCTTTCATGCTTGAGAGAGTTATATTTCAGAGACAAATGCTATAGGAGAGTTGTATGTAGTTATGTATTTGGCATTTAATGTTGTTGACATATAGGCCAACCAGATGGGTAGGTACAGCTTTTACTACTTACAATGCATTAGCAACAATTGTTCTTCAAGATAGTAATACATCCACCTTTCCATCCCGAAATAAACTGGAGAAACAGCGAAGCACTTTGTAACACACAGAGAGCTTTTTAGATCATTGGAAATGGATGTTGAGCAACCATTATTTTAGCAATTATTATCCTTTTCATCTATTGTGTGCTCAGGCTCAGTCCACAATATTTGGGGAAACCAAGGATTTCCAGCTTTGTTTAAATATTTATTAGCCCAACACCAGAAAGTCTTGTTGGTACTATGGTGCATTCCACCGCATGTCAGGGTCGCCCTGAAGACTTTTGATTGGTTCTGCAAGGAAGGTTTTTTTTAAACACTCTAATTGTTTCCACATAGTTTTAGCAACAATCTATATTATAGGATGTTGTCCTCAAAGACACATTTAAAGACCGACTTGAGAGTGCATGACTCTTCCTGACTCTGTTTCTCAATTAGAAGACTCTTGTCACATTTTGTCGTATTTCCTTGCCAAAACAGTACTGGACTACTTTGCAAAAGATGGAGTACCCATCCTTTAAATCATGTGTTCAACTCCAAATTAGAAAAACATTGTTCACAGATTGTTTTCAGGTTTGGCGACGGCTGAGTGTGACGTGAACCCAGTGTGGGCTGATGAGCTGTGTTCTGGTAGCAGATCATCCTCGTGTGGGATCTAATTCATGTTCTGTGTTCCAGGAAACCGAAGAAGCCGAGAGCGTTACTGAGGAGAAGGCGTAAATGAAGGGGAGGGATTGTCCTACCTAGATGATCACTCTGGTTTTTACTCGATGGCAGCAAAACATCTCTTCTTCTTTTTTTTACCGAGGATTTTGTAAGATGATTTTTTTCTAGACTCGTTTTAGTAAAAAATGGAAAACCAGCAAATCCCATTCCCTGTACACACCTGGTACACACTCCTTTGTTCAGGTTTTTCCGTTTTTTTTTTTTCTTTGCCCCCGGAAGCCCAGATTTTTGTCAAGCAGCATTTTTCCAGGAATCTCCACGGAAGAATGCCATCTTTTGATTGAATCGCTTGCATGAGACTTTGGGTATACCCAAAGGGAAATTCCTCTGTATGTCTACCTACCTTGAATAAAACCATTCTCTCCTTTTGTACCAAGAGGAGAGCTGTACAACCGTGCATGCTCCAGCATCCCAATCTTTCTATAGACGGCAACTGACATTGTTGGCTATGCTAGCTAGCGAGGTGGAACACTTAGTCTTTAGCAAAATAATTAAAATTGGGGATAAAATATACTTTTTTTATTTGCAGCATTTGCATTGGCCAGTCATAATTAAAGTTGAATACTTATACACATGCTTATTGCTGTTTTACAGAGGAATTTTCCTTCAGGAAATTTTTGAACGAGACTGTAATGTCTTCTAAATTAATGTTGTTGCTCTTGTTAAGTTACTCACTAAATTAGGTTTCACAGTGGCATAAAAAAAGTTTTGAGATGAAACAAAAGTACAAAATAAACCTTTACACCTACAACATTTGAAAATTTTGGAATAACTACAACTGTAATTCTAACAATTATATTAAAAATATATGCTTTTTGGGCAATTATTTTGAATATGTGGATTCATGTCCTAATTTGTTCTTTATTTTTTAAAAAGTACCATTTGTCATAGAGAAGAGTGATAAAGCAATAATGAGTGGTGCTTCTGTTTAGGGAGTCAGATTTGCCATTGGACCTTATGGTCTCTTAAGTTTTCATCCTGTTCAAAAAAATATTTTGAAATAAAATATAAAGTTGATCTCAATGTGTATATCTTATTCTGTATATGAATGAATTATGCTTATGGATGTTTATTTATCGATTGATGAATGGTGCCAAAGTGTTAATAGTCAAAAGAAAATCTAAATCTATGTGAAAATGGCTGGTTGTCCTGTTCATATTTCCTGAAGTGAGATTATCATGATTTGATTTGTTGCCATAGCAGAAGGCTGTGTGAAAGTATGAGCAGAGTGTAGGTACAGTAAGCTCATGTTGTGGTGCTGGAGGTTCATTTAAAAGTTTTCATGTTTTTGGTGACTTTACAAGCTCACACAAAGCAATGCTCTTTTTCAGTGTGTGTGTGTGTGTGTGTGTGTGTGGAGGTCTTTGGGGGCGAGGTGCAGTGTGAAATGGAATTGCTGTGTCAGGAAATGAAAGGTCAGCAACTGCCTGTTAGGCGGGTCTACGCTGTCAATCAAATGCATTGGCCAATGAGGGAGGGGCAATTAATTTTTTTAGGAGATTTTGCGGTGTTAAGGGACTACCAGTCAATTTATCTTTGCGTGTTGATTAAGGGTTTGAAAGACTATAAGGATCATGGAACCTGTCAAGGCATCCGATGTTGTGCGCTTTTAAATGTTTATGTCTAATGAAAATTAACAGCACTGAGCAAGTGAATTTTATGTTAATTACTATATTAATAACCAAAGTCAATGTAAATATATGCTGGGGCCAATGGCACCTGGAAAAACACTTTTTTCAAATTACAATAGATGAGATGAGATACTATTTAATGGAACAACTAACTAACTGTTGTTTAATTGTCGAAAATGTCTATTTGGCCACAATGCCCCACTTGATCGAATGTCAGGTACTAATGTATGTTGTGCATACACGTTAATGTTAATTACATAACATTAACTTGTGAACCATAACTTTAAAAACTTTTTTCAGGCTTCTATAACATTAGTAGACTAAGAACAAGGAAAAATGTATATTTTCATACCGCCACACGACCATTATTATTCCTTATTCAAAGACAAATGTTGACCAATAGTTAAACATTGCACAGCATTTGTTTTCCCGGGACCATAAAAGGGGCTATATTTAAGTCTGTAGTCAATAAAGTTGTACGCGCCTGGCTGGCAGCAGGGACTCTGTGAGGGCTCATTATTCTTAGGGCCCTTGGAGGAGCCCATAAGGTATAACTACATTAAGGTTGCTATCCCCATGAGCTACTCGTTCTACCCACACTGAGCAACGAGCCTGTGCTGTACACACACACACACACACACACCAGTGTGTACGACCTACGCATACATTGCTCTATGTTGCTAAAACTTAAAGAGATTCCTTTCTCGTGTTTTAGCGACGCAGCACCCTTCTCCCATCACCCAATCTACCTTTTACACACACAAACATGGTCCCCATCGATTGTAAATTGAAACGTAGGCTGACAGGCAGACCGTGATCGGCTGGTTTCTATTACACCCCCTCTCTCTGGCCGCTTGTTTCACCTTTCACCTTTGGGCCCTGTGTTGGGAAAGTAGACAAGGTTGCCTCCTTGTGGTAATGAACACCAGCAACAGTGTGGCGACAGGAGGGTTCGTTGGAGCGTAGTGTAAACATCAGATAGTGATGGTGTGGTGGATGTTCAGCCTAGCTCTATGGCCATGGAATTCAACAAATGCATTTATATGTATTTGAAATGCTGACATATGCATAGGGAATACCATTCTGAATGCGTAGCACTGTAGTTCTACGGGTATAGCCATTTGAACAAAGTATTACAAATGTAATTCATTCAAACTCATGTTGCAAGGCATCCTGCTGGTTTAAATTATTTTTCAAGGACAGTATAAAATATATTAGGAATGCCAGGATAACAAACAAGCAAACCCTATTGGATCCACCATAATAGTTGGCCTATTGAGCTATATCTGTAAAATACATATCTGTCCATTCCTGTTGGGACATTCAGTTTGGACAAATGTTTGGTTGTTTTTGTTATTTGTAATAATCAATCAAATGCATCCTTTCATGAACACAAAAGCCAAGGGATTATTTGGAAGAGCAGGTCCTTACTGCAGCTGGTTGACCTACATCCCAAGGTAAACTGATGAAGACGCATGATGTAGGGATGTCGAAGAATGCTACTGTTTTGTCTGGGGTTGTATGCATGTATCAATGCCCACTTATGGCGTGAATAGTTTACACAAAATTAGATTTTATCTTCTATACAGTGTTGGCCCATCCCTTGCATTGCAATTCTCGAACTGGTCAATAATCCGGAATTCGCAACATACTGCTTTTAATAACACAATGTTGAATCAAAGACAGGCGCCTTAAGACAGCTCTATCACTGCCTGTGTTCATTCATGAAGTCAAACATTATTACATGGAACCATGTTGACATATTTAGATTGTTATATCATCATTGTTATATTGTCACACACATAATGTTGTAATCCAAGTTTAAGGATGAACAACTGTCTTAGTTTAAGAGACTAGTGTCTGGGAGTGGTGACTTTGGTGGTGGGTAGGCCTAAAGTTGTTGATCGTTATTCTCATGTACACAGTTTACCATCAGTAATTACAATTATAACTGCAACCAAAATGTTTGGTGCAGGCAGGGCCCGGGAACTTTCGGCTATTTTGATTTAGACATTTAGTGCCTGCCTTTGTAGAAAAAAAACCTGCTATGTTCCAAGTCAAGTACAATCTACATACAAATTAAATCAATGTAATGTATTACACCATCTAAAAGGTTCCCTCAGCAAAGCAGTTAGTTTGCAAATGAGGAAGGCCCTCAGTATGGATATAATGAGAGGAGATAATTACAATTGCTTATAACGTTTTTGTTACAATCAAGAGATTGAATAGGGCGAAGGTACACAAAGTATACAATATCTGGGAATTAAATATGACAATACATTTAAAGGTAACGGGTAAACAAATAGGGAGTTAATCTGAATTATGTTTGAATCATTTGCAGCCGGAATGCATAAGTTCCAATAGCATAAATATAATTCAGGACCAATTTAATTCTTATGCCTTTCAAGTGGGTCGCTGAAAAATATCCTTGATGTCTCAAAATACCACTCAATCTGAATCCTTGTAACTCGAGGTTTTTATTCATTAAACTGCATTCCCCCTTCTCCAACCCTTCCCCCATTTTACTGCTAGGCAGTATTTGGAGGAGAAATGGACGACGACCCACCAAATGAGTGGGTGTGTTGGACATCTTGCTACATGCCGACGACAGAATAACAACCGAGGGAAAGGGAAATAAAGAAGGCATGCACACAAATACAGGATTTGCGATCAAACGCTTTGCTTGCAACGCTTCTAAAGCAGAGCAGCCACGTTCCGAGCGGTTACATCGAGTGTATTAAATGCAAAGAAATGTGCCCGATTGCACCCGTTTGTAATTGTATATCGTATAGATACAAGTAAAGCAAACAAAAGTAATCGGTATTAATGGACACTTCGCTACAATCAAGAAATATGCCACATTTTCTCTACCCTTGAAGGTTGCCATTTCTACCTCCCCTCTTGTGTATGTGTGTGTGTGTGTGTGTGTGTGTGTGTGTGTGTGTGTGTGTGTGTGTGTGTGTGTGTGTGTGTGTGTGTGTGTGTGTGTGTGTGTGGTGTGTGTGTGTGTGCGTAAAACACACCACTTCGTATTCCTGCGCAGATGGCTTGCGCTGTTTCGTTGAGGGGGAGGGGAGTGGGGTAAAATAGAAACGGCATTACTTGATAGCAGGCTTGAGCGTGTCGATAATTTACCCCACGAAAGACCACATTCTCCCATATGCTCGACGATTCGGCCCGTATGGATGGGCAACATTATGTCTCCGTAGAGCAATAGAGTCCGTACTATTTGTCAACTGCGCGGAATAATACACGCGTAGCCGGAACTGCTTGTGAGCGCTGGCCGTGAGCGGAGTTGAATGGAGGAAGCCTCTTCCTGGTGGATAAACAGTGACAGCTACAGGGCAGCCACCTAGACCCACTACATTGGCTGGCGCTGCTCTGCCAGCTCCCCGAAACCACACCAAAATGGATTCAGATAGTAAATACATCGCGCATTTGACTTCTGGTGAGTAGGGAGAAGGTGAAATGGGCCATCGGGATGGTTTAATATCCCCTCATATGCTCGGTGTCCTCCTCTAACGTAGCTTCTGTCCTCTCCCCCCCAACCAGAACTGTACTTCCTAATAGCCCGATTTCTAGAAGCTGGACCGTGTCAAAACGCCGCTGAGGTTAGTGTTTTAGTGTTTTGGTATGATTTATAATATATCCGAGATTGTACTGGTCACCTCATTTGGTATTATTTCCCTTTTTTCAGACCCTGATAAGGGAGGTGGAGGAGAAGGAGGTAAGCAGTCAGCACTACGAGGGAGATGCGTCTCTCCGCACCGTCCCTTTCTAACGTGATTTTTATTCAGATATACCATTGTATGTTTTTAAACACTACTTGACACAGTCATGCACTGAACCCCACGGTCTTGCCTATTTTTCCACCCCAGCTGCTCCCCAAAAGGCTGGACTGGACAGGACAGGAACACCCTGGGACATACGAAAATTTGGTAAGCGAGTCTCTATAACAGAGAAAAAGTTTGTAGAGAGCAAAATAAAAATTGAATTTCCCGCAATTTTTAAATCAGGTGAAACACACTCAAAAGCAACCCTTGTAGTGGTGGCAGGGCTGGCGCCCAGATCGGGTGCCATTGACTACCGACGACACGGCACCCTGACTCTCGTGGTCCCCCCCTTCTCTGGGAGTTTGGGGACATGCATGGTCCAAAAGACTTTAATAGTTGTTGGAAAATGTGTGTGTGTGAAATGTTGGATACGTCATGAGTGTTGTGGTGTAGGAGCGCGACGGTCCGGAGGAGGGACTCCATGCGCCACAGCTCGGGCGAGATGGAGGCGCTCTTGTCCTGCGATAGCTGGGATGTGTGAACGAGGGTAGAAAACACACGAGGGGGGAATTAAACACGAGTTTAGTAGGTTTTTTAAAACAGTACGTCAATAAAAGGATTGTGCAGGAGGATGCAAGTGGGTTTAGGATCGCGGTTGTAGCTCTTGGAGCTTGTGTGTGAATGGAGGGCAGACTGAGTGTGTGTGTGTGTGTGTGTGTGTGTTCACGTTACGGCAAGAGAAGTGAAATCGCTTTATGTGGACATGCGAGGTAATATAGAAGTTATACCTTGTTCTTGTTTTATTAATTTGCGTGATAATTGTCCTAAAGGCAAATCGTGTTCGTGCCAGGATTGGTTTTCGCATGTGGGCGTGTAAGGAATTAATCGTGGTGGGGTTAAATATGTACGCAATGCTAATCGACTCGAATAGTGTACATGGTGTTTTCTTGTGTTTTTGAAAGTTTATATTTTGGCTATTTAACGAAATGAAAGTGACCTATGCCCTATTTAATAAATTTAAAAAATCCTATTTTTCTCGGGTCTCCTTTGACATCCCCATGCACAGATCCCTGATCACGTCCTAACACGAACTGGGGAGTGATGTTGGGGATGTTAATCTATAGGTTAAGAGATGATTGAGAATGTGTGGCTGTGTGTGTTTTTATCTTCCTGCTCGCCTCCCCCCCCCCCCCCCCCCCCCCCCCCCACACACACACATACACTCTCTCTCTCCGCCCCCTCCGGAGCGAGGCTCGTGATGACGCGCCGTGCTGTGGCTGTCTGTGGTGGATACATAGCCTACTGCCTCTCTCTCGGTCGCTTGTCTATTAAAATGCGACGTGATCTTAATTATGAGACAAAAGGAGTGGTTGTGTTCGGAAGCGTTTGACGGCGTGCTGTTGTGGCGTTTGTCAGCGGTGGATGGTGTGGTGATAGATGAAGGGGAGGCGATGTATTTTTGGGTGGACTGTTATTGGGGCAACGAACGGTGTCATGACATCCGACGTAAAATAGATATAGCAATTAACACGGTTAACAATATTGGATTATTATGATAATTAATATTAATTAATTCGACGTTATATATTTTTTGGATCTTGTGTATTTTTTAAGATGCTTAAGGAACTCGGTATAATTTAGTAGCCTACTGCTGCAATATTTTTCGAGCAACCTTTATTTAAACGAGACAATAAGACTAGGTTCACGGTCGTTTTAATGATTTAATGATGGGTGCATTTCCACATGGAAACGTTAATTGGGTAGCCTAGACACAACCACCAATCTATTTAAGTTAATGGCATGACATTTAATTACTCTCCACGTAATTCCTTATTAGCTCGTTATTATGTTAGTATTATTTGTATGAGCAAAGCATGAGGACAGCATGGCCAAATTAAATAAAAATAAAATAGCTATGAGGAGGAGGAGGAGCAGGGAGTTGCAGGAGTGTTTCAGCGTCTGGGGATTGAAATGTTTCAGCAATGTTAGCTTTTTGATCGTTTCCACATTTTCTTGGTGCATGTGTTTCGGACTGCTGGAGCATCGTGCGCCTGAGCAAGTGGGTGTGTGCCTTTAAGCAGTGCACGCTCGCTCACTGCAAGCATGGCTTTAACAAATGCATTTTCCTCAGCCAGGCGAGCCCGCTATGAGGCAATCAAGGGGTCACTAATTGTGCGTGTGTAGTCGTGGGGATTTCTAGGTGTGTCAATTTAAAATGAGCAAATGAGGGGGAAGGGGTATGTTAAGAATTACAGGACCCATGAAGCAAATGAGACAATAGAAACGTGACATTAGTACAAACAATCCTTCCTTGACATCTATTTTATTTGGATTTACTTTTTTCATGGTTTCGATATTTGGCACGCACTTCATCTGTGTATGTTTTTGTTTCTAAAATAGAAAAAAAAACACAAGCATATTCAATAACATGTAAAATATATATGCTTTTATGGCCAACATTGATGCATTTACTGTGCATGATTCAAAACGTTGGAGGGGAATGTTATGCTTATGATTCTGTAATAGTAAACCGCTAATACACACAGTATCAGTATCAGTGCAGCAGTGTTGTCTGGCTCCTGCTGAGATGTTAAGATGTTGCTGTATTATCAGAGGTATACATGCTCTATATTAGGGTCAATGACGTGACATACAGATTTTTGTGTCTGAGTGCACTACTTTGGTTTAAAATAATTTTTAATGATTTATCATAAGCATCATTTTATTCTATAAAACCTGTTTAATTTGAACATATTTCCAGTTTTTTAATGAAAATGATTGTTTGTAAAGAATCATTTTCATTCCTTTCAGCTTGGCTATAAAAGCAGACTCTTAAGAGAAAAATGGATTATCATTACAACCAATTCACCGCTATGCATTTCACACATTTTGCCGTTAAAAAAAAAAAAAGAAAGAAAATGATTACAGACAATTTTCTACATTTTTCTTTTAATAGGATGATTTTTTCAGAAGACCTCAGAGCGACGTGGACTGCATTGCACTGCGTGGGTCTCTGAGCGGGCGTTTTTTAAATCAATATACGTTTTAATGGGGAGTGGGACGGCGGTCCGCCACGGAGCGCAACATCTCTGGAGCGTTCCAAGGGCACACGCACCGCATCCAAAGCACTCCTGCAGAGTCTTACAACTGTGTGTGTGTGTGTGTGTGTGTATGTGTGTGTGTGTGTGTGTATTTGTTTGTGTGTGTGTGTGTGTGTGTGTGTGTATTTGTTTGTATGTGTGTGTGTGTGTGTGTGTGTGTGTGTAAAAACAGGTGAAGATTCACAGGCATGTGGGCCCGGACCACCTGCTCCAGGTGTGCTCCAGGGTGTGTCCCCTGCTGGAGGGAGAGGTGCCCGCCAGTGTGCCCGGGCTCCGCAGCCTGCTGGGGGCCGGCCGGCAGAACCTCCTCCGCACCAGCAAGAGTGAGCGCCGCCGTACTGTTATATTTATATATAACATATCTATAGATAGATATCTATAGAGAGAGATTCACACATGCATGCCCACATGAGCACACACACACACACACACACACACACACACACACACACACACACACACACAGATACCTACACTCACAGCTACACACTCACAGGAACACAAACATACGCAAAGGTGTAAAACACGCACACACAACACAAAGGTTCATAAAATAACATACATGGATACACACACACACACACACACACACACACACACACACACACACACACACACACACACACACACACACACACACACACACACACACACACACACACACACACACACACCCCCCTGTCTAAATGGTTAATAATGACACACACAAACAACCACACACACACACACTCATCCACAAGTGCACATGAACGTAAGCTGACTCGTTCCAAATATATTCCTCCATACACACTGGAACATGGGCAGAAAATGAATGGTGAAATTCCCCCTCTGGCGCTTTCCTTGCTAGTGTACACACACACACACACACTACACGCACACGCACTACACGCACACACTACACACACAGCGCAGATAATGTGAGTGCTTACCCTTGCATTCGCTGCACAGAACATTCAAACCAAGTGATGCCAAGTTCCACACGGCATCCATTTGTGGGTTTATGTTAAATTGTGTGTGTGTGTGTGTGTGTGTGTGTGTTTCCCCTGCAGGCTGCAAGCATGTGGTGTGGAAGGGATCGGCGCTGGCGGCGTTACACTGCGGACGCCCCCCAGAGCCGCCCATCATCTACGGGAGCCCACCTAACATCGGTAATAACACGCGCCCTCGTGCTATAATCACGGATGTTAAAGCCCTTACTTAAGGCCGCCTATTTGTGTATCATAGGTTAGAAACGCTGAGGCTTTTTCGCTGTTACTGAATGAAGTGCGCTGTGTATGAGACAGTGGTGAGGGGTCGTCCAGGAACACTCACGGCATCCCTTCCCTGGTTTGGGGTCGGGGAATTGATCTCGCATGTCAATCACAGATGTGTGATCGCGGCCCTTGTCAGTGGCGGAGAAAATGTAGGGAGGGGAGGCGTTTGGGGGTCGTTCGGTGTCAACACCTTGCTCTCTCTGGCTGGCTCTCTTAGCGACTCGAGTAGTATCTACGGCAGCTTTAATGGTCAATGAGGGATGAATAATAGCTGTGTACACTAGAGACCAGTGTGGCACAGGTAGGACCGCTGAAGCGCATGTCTTCGGAGGAGGCTCCCGTGTGTCATTTCAGCCGCCAGCCGAAAGGCACCGGGTGCGACGCCCTATCTCTGCAACGTGTCCGTAGTCACCCTTATGTAAGAGGCCTTGCCGCTGGCTGCTTCCTAATGCATGTACATACGTTCCCTGTGAGTAACTGTTCTACGCGGTAAACAGTAATGTCGGTGTAACTGCAGGGACCCAGCGTGAACGGGGCTAATGTCGCAGTGTCACGCTGGGTTCGTGCTGTGGCAAGCCAGGCTGTTAATCCGGGCTTTGGATACTTTTTTTCTATTTATTTGATAGATTAGCCACGGCAGGTTTGACGTTTGCACAAGTCATCATGACTTGCGCACGTCGGCCACATATAGCGCATGACGCCCGTAGATCGGCCTCCTGCAAAATGACGACGGCGTTCTATCCACGCACGAGTTGATTCCTATTTACGCCCATGCCTGTTACGTTTATGCCTCTGCCCCTCTGCTTATGTAGGACGACGGTGCTACAGACGCTGCTGAAGGCAGTGCGCTACCCAGTACTCGAGACAGCGCTAGGAAAGTACTCACGTGCGTTCTTCTCAACGGCATGCATGTGTTTTTATGTTTTTCTTTTTACGACGACGACCAGTGGAGACGGGTCACGGGCGTCGGCTGAACGGCTCGTACCGCCTGCGGCAGCTGCTGCCCACGGCTGTCTACCAGCACATGAAGATGCACAAGAGGATTCTGGGACATCTCTCCTCCGTCTACTGCGTCACGTTCGACCGCACCGGCCGCCGCATCTTCACGGTAAAAGGCTGGGAGGATTTTGTACCGATTTCACTGAACGGTGTGTGTGTGTGTGTGCGTGTGTGGGACGCCGGCCCGTGTGTGGCGGGGGGAGCGTGCGTGACGAGGTGAAGGTTGTAGCTTAGGTGGGGAGGGAAGGCGATGGGGTGAGAGTGGAGTAGAACTCGGAGCTCTGGATCAGCCCGATCAACAGAGGCGCATTGGATTGAACTCGTTCTGCTTGCTTGAATGGGATGTTGGTGATTGTATGTGTACTTTTTGATGCGTGAATGCTGTTTGTGGACGTGTAGTGCTCTTGATGCTATGGGTATTGCAATCGGAAAATGTGTTGCTGCGTGTTTGTGATGCAGAGAGCACATGCTTTCATTTAATTCATTAGCTTGTGTATGAAGTGCGTTTGTCAAGGCTGTTGAGTTTTCATTCAGCGTGAATTACACTCAGCCGCAATTGGCAAGGTTCATGCAGGATATTTATTCTCCGAAGGTTTATAAACTCCTTATGGGTAATTTAATGAGTCCCTTAATCCAGGATTCCTTTTGCATTTTTGGAGTCTTTTAATGAATGTGTTTGTGTGTATCGCTTATTGCGGACAAATCTCATGATTTGTGCGTTTTTACATTTTGAACCTCAAAAAAAAAAAACGCTGTCCCTCGACACCAATGGTACCAACATGGTAACAAGCCAGGAGGCAGTTCCACCAGTCTCTTGGAGTTTTCTGCGTGTTTTGATTTTATCAGGGCTAATTCATCCAGATAGAAGTGTTGCCCTCAGACTGCCACGTCGGGCCTTCATGTTGCGTTGGCAGCTGTTGATGTTTACCAAATGTTTAATGACGATGGTATTCAGGGTTTTGCACACAACATGATAATCCCAGTCACTTGAGACAGCCCCTACATCAGGGCTTTTTGTCTGATGCTGTTCAATGCAGCGCTGGGAATGTTTTGAGGTCACAGCGCCAGCGTTAGCGTCTCAACATTTTCCGATAAACACATTTTAATGAGACACATTTAAATGGGTAACAAGCGTCATGTTGTTCCTGATTATTGGTCGCAAACAATCGACACACCATGTTATGATACAGTAATGCAAGAATAAATGACACAACAAGTGAAATGATAAGTGGTGCGTGCGTACAGTAGTTTAGTATGTAGTTTTAGAACAATTCACAGGCCAACACGCAACCTCAATGGCTGTGCCAGGCGCATCGGCACAAGTCGATAAATCAAGTTAGGAGATTTAATTTCAACATTTCAATGCACATACCATGCAGCTGTGCCACCAAATAGCCCCATGAACCTCTGCTTGCTGCCCCTACGGGTCTATGTAGTATTCACGTCTATGAAGAAGCTAAGTCTATGTAGTCAATTTACTATTGAGTCATTTCAGACGTTTTTTTTTTAAATTTCAGAAGTACTTGCAGTGAATTCAGAGAAAAAGCCACCTCTAGAAGGGGAACTTCCACCTACGAGTGAAGGACTTAGATGTAAGAAGTCATGACAGTTTCCGAAAAAAAGTTTTTCGAAAGAAACGACACATTGGGCTCCAATGTTGAGCAGGTGGGGGGGGGGGGGGCGTTTTCAGACTCTCTCAAAACCCTGTCACACTCGCTTGAACTAGTGCTCGGCCAATAGAGAACACCACTGTGGAAAAGCTTTTTTTTTTTTTACCTATAAGTAGCGGACCTATTTCACAGAAGATTTCCCCCATTTAACAACCTTACACATTTGAGTCAAAATGATCATAGAAATGTTCGCAAACACTTCATGAGACCCAAACAGAACTGTATTCAGCTGAAAAAAGGGATTTGGCTGTTGACTTACCCTTTGAAGGAAGCAGGGTATGGGGGTTAGGGCGTCTTAGTCAAAGATGCCTCATTGTTAGTGCAGTGGTAGGCTGCGGAGTGATCCCTGAACCTTGTGTGGCTTCACTAACCCTGACCGCCGCGGAGCACGCTGTGCCGTATGATGTACGCACGCGAGAAGCCACTTCTTTATTGATGAGGAGCGGTTGTTGTTTAAGCCCTTATCTGGCTGGTTGTCAACAGTGGAACAGTGGAAGCAAAATGCTGAACTGTCAACCAAGTAGTTCTTCTGGTTTATGCAGAGGAGCCCTCCTCTTGTTTTGGTGCTGCGTTCTCTTAACCAGCCAAGTTGTGACAATGGCGTTCCCTGGGCGGTCCAACACTAAGCTGTCCCCAGTAATAATGGCGGCTTAATATTTTTTGCATCATATGCGTGTTTGGGTTTCCTCAGTCCAACAGTCCATCATTTTCAGCCTGCGCTTAAAACCTCTAAAACAGGGCTGTCTGCTCTGGAGGGGGACGAGGAGCCTGGGCTTTCTATCTCTCGTTTTCTCTCTCTACGTCGCCCAGCACTGTCTCTATTTTGAATGGCATACTTTTTTTTTTTTCCACTTTTCTCTTCCCTCCCTGTGAGTATCTCTCTCTGTTTCTCTGTCTCTATCTCTCCCGCCATCTTTGTCTCCTCTCTGTCTCTGTCTCTGTCTCTGTCTCTGTCTCTCTCTCTGTCTCTGTCTCTGTCTCCGTCTCTCCTTCTCCCTCTGCCCCCCCCCCACCACATACACCTCAATCTATCTCTCTGTCATTCTCTCCCCGTCCGTCCCCGTCTCCTTTATGCTGTTATTTCATTTTCATCATAACTGGAGAAACTGTTTCCTCTGAGACGCTGGCTGAGCGCCAGAATTAAAATTCACCCTGCTCCGACTTGCTTTCTTGCCATCTCCTCCTCCTCCTCCTCCTCCTCCTCCTCTTTCTCCTCCTCTTCCCCCACCTCCCAGCGGTACCCTCCACCTCCCTCTCCTTCTCCCCCCCCCCCCTCCCCTCCCTTTCATGAATTATGTTTATATATTTCATTTTATTTTTGGTTCATTGCATTAGGATTCTTTGTTGGGCTTTGCTGCAGTGTTTTCGTCTGGGCTGAGTGACTAAACCCTGAGGAGCAGTGTGTTTATGCTGATGACGGCAGCTCATCCGTTTACAGGAGCCCGGTTCCCTCAGAGGCGTTGCTGTGAGTCCTCTCATATCTGATGCATTGTTCTTCCTCCAGATCCTGATCCGGCTTGTGTCTGTTATTGATGACTCGATCTGTTAGGAGTGTTCAGTGGCCGATGCCCAGTGATTATGGGAGATCAATCAGCATGTCTGTATTGCTGCGCCGTGAACATAAATTGATGGACACATTTGATGGGCAAACTTGGATATTGATTTTCCGTGGTAAGGCCGTTTGGATCTCAGGGCTGCTATGTGATGGACGTGTTTCATGAAACGACCTGAATAGCCCGATGTTCCACTTTTACAACAAAGGTTTCTGTCTCCTTGCTGATAATTCAACACATTGAAATGTAAAAATTAAAAACTCATATTATTACTATTTTGACTGAGACTCCGAGCCTTCTAGCTAGCTGTCACCCCAACCACTAAACTAGCCAGCGCCCTTCTACCTTTCAGCGCATTAAGGGTTAATTCCCCTCAGGCTTAGGTTTTGTAATTGCGCGGTAAACCGGCACCAGCCATCCAGTGGATGTAAGACTGGCTGGGTCAAACCTAATGACTTGGGGTGCACTCACTTAGCGATTTACATGAATTCACGCAAAACAATATTAATATTTTTATCCTCACATTTTTAGGAATACATTTCCCTCACTTATCCAAACATAAGGAACAATCTAAAATGTGTAAAATAATTTATAATATAGCCATGCAGTAGTAAGTATGATAAACAATTTGTTGAAATGGCGTGATACCTGTCATTTTCAGATTTAATGTTCTCTTACAACTGGTCTTTTATTGTTATTTGAGTGTGTCAGTTATATATTCCTCTCCTATGCGTGGCGATAGTTTTTGGTTAGTGATTTTGGGGTAATTATGCAGATGGGTTTGCATAGTCCAGTGTGAATGGCTGCCAATGACAAACAAGGACAACTCTAAATCCTAAAAGGGGTAGTTCAGGATTTTGGACATCGGGTCTCATTTCCAAGTGAGCCAGTGTGTTATTTATCATTGGAGACCATTTTCACCACTTTTCATTCAGTCCTAGTTGCAGAAATCGCTGGTGCTAGGCTAGCGCAAGTCGAGCGCAAGTTAACCCTAACTGCTAGCCTGCCAATAAAAACAGTTTTACCCACTCCCGAGGCAAACCAATTATAATGCCCGACTATCGATGTAAATGTCTGTGTTGATAGAATAGTGTTAGAAATAAACTTACCCTTGCATCGCATTGCATTTAGTTTATAATCCCTGTAGTTGGAAGCAAGCTACGGCAGCGGTGAACTGATATTACCTGGAGTGCGCTTCTCTGTTTACCTTCTGCTGTAGTGAATTGGTTGTTACACCGGAGTAAAGTGAAATTCCGCCTCTGCTGAGAAAGTAGTCCCCCAAAATGTAATGTGATCATTGCGATACAAGGATAGTTTTATTTCTAATACTATTCTATCAACACAGACATTTACATCGATAGTCAGGCATTATAATTGGTTTGGAGTGGGTAGCAGGCTAGCAGTTCCCCTCGACTTGCGCTAGCCTAGCACCAGTGATTTCTGCAACTAGAAGGACTGAATGAAGTGTTGAAAATGGTCTCCAATGATAAATAACACACTGGCTCACTTGGAAATGAGACTCGATGTCCAAAATCCTGAACTACCCCTTTAAAGTCCTTAATTCCAAGTAGTCCTCTCTCCTAACTGTTTTGTACGGTTGGTGAACAGGAAAAAACACTTCTGTGCTTTAACTTTGGTCTGCCATTCCGTGTGGGAAATGATAGATTTGTAGAAAAGATATCTGAACAATAAGAAGAATTTTTGCCTGGTTTGGATTTTTCCCTGCTGCATATCTCAAATAACGGACATGACCGTATAAGGACCTGTGTTCTGGTGACTCAGGCTGACCGACTGTGACTCCTTCGTTCTAATCCTCTTTTCCATTTTCCCACGAGTCCTGCGTTTGAATCTCAAATCTGCACACAGTTGTTTTGGGTAAAGAAAGTGCGGATGTGTGTGAATCATCTTTGCAGAAGCTTTCACAGTATTTAAAAATCCTACAGTCCCGGTTTACACAAGACACAATCTTTATTCCCAAACGGCTATTGACGTGAAGTATATAAATAACGCCGGAAATGTCGTGTTTTTCTCTAGTTTCTTTAGTGTTTACGTCTTAATTTGACGCTTCGGATTCCAAAACCTCATGGGCGTCAAACCCATACAGAAAGAGAGCGCAAATCAGTCACAAATATTTGTTTGTTATTTACTTTCATCCTATCAAACACAAGCGAAACCGGGTCCTGGGTCATGTCCATCCTGAATCACATGATCTACAGATATGGATCATAATTGTCTCCTCCTCCTCCTCCTCCTCCTCCTCCTCCTCCTCCTCCTCCTCCTTCCATCTTTCAGGGACCACAATGGACACAAACCTTCGGGCTTTATTGTGTCATCCCCTGACTATTCATGGTATTTCAACGTATGACACAGAGTGCTGTTCATGTTTTATATCAAAACGGTCAAATGAAATCAATCAATTCCTGACCTCCAGGGCTCTGACGACTGCCTGGTGAAGATCTGGGGGACGGACGACGGCCGGCTGCTGGCCACGCTGCGGGGCCACGCGGCGGAGATCTCGGACATGGCGGTCAGCTACGAGAACACCATGCTGGCCGCCGGCTCCTGCGATAAGACCATCCGGGTGTGGTGCCTGCAGACCTGCGCCCCGCTGGCCGTGCTGGAGGGCCACGCCGCCTCCATCACCTCCCTGCAGGTGGGTTTGTGTGTGTGTGTGTGTGTGTGTGTGTGTGTGTGTGTGTGTGTGTGTGTGTGTGTGTGTGTGTGTGTGTGTGTGTGTGTGTGTGTGTGTGTGTGTGTGTGTGTGTGTGTGTTTTAACCATTTACACAGGGATGTATGTGTGTGTGATTCTGTGTTTCTGTGTGTGTGTTTATTAAGCATTTAGACAGGGATGTGTGTGTGTGTGTGAATGGGAGCACTTGTAGCGATTGCATCAAAGGTAGCAAATCTGTGTGAAGTTGGCCCCCCCTTATCCCCCACATTATTCGAAAATAGGTTAATATGTGATTGCGCCCTTACTCCATGTACTGTGGTAGTAAGCTACCAGTATTATCCTGTTCATCATGTGTTACATGTTATACGGTAACGTGATGATGTCACTATGCTCTACCAGAGCGTTAGGGTTAGGGTTAGGATGACTGAGCGGCTGGCCAGTCGTGTATTCTGTATGCGTATATGCGTGTATTCTGTATACCATTCGTCTACTTATACTCCACCACACCAGTGACAAGGAGTCACCGTTCCATCTAAGCTTTACAGCTGGCAAAAAAAAAAAAGTTTGCGCTCAAAACCGTTCTGGAGATAGATTTAAAAAAAGAAACCCTCTGCTCCACGTCCCCGTTGTTCCACCATATAGGCGTTTGTGGATCACCTCCAATAATCTTAAGATCTGGATCATCAAGCCGGGGCTAAGATTCAGATCTTAACTCCGCAGCCTGAGCTCCGCAGCCGTTGGGGACCGCTGCACTTGCCAACTATCACAGCAGTTAAAAGCAAAACTGACAATCTTCGGGGCATTGTCTCCAGGCATTTTGGCGCCGTGAAGTTAATGTTAGTTTGTGTTTGAACGTGACGTGACGTGCGTTGTATGACATGAAGCTGTAACATTCCCTTGCGCTAGATATTTAAATCATATACCAAATTATAGCCTAGTGCGTTGTGTACCTGCCCTTGGGTCCGTTGAGTGTGTGCGCGTGTGTTTATGTACTCTGTTCTGCACGTGTGCGAAAAACCATGCAGAAAATGTCTAACCTCGACTATGACTAAGTTAATCTCATATGGTTTCATTTAATGCATAACTTTGCATTTTTCAACTTGTTTATAATTCAAGTTGTTTATTATTATTATTAATATTATAGGCCTGGGAGGCTTCAATCAATGTGGCTGAGAATTTTGCTTCTCAAAATGGGTATTTTGGTTATTTTCATGTTCTTTTTTCACACCGTCATCATCTCCCTGTGTCGTCCACTGATTGGCTGCCACACTGACACCCTCTCCCCTAATTGGCTGCGTTGCAGTTCTCTCCTCTCTGTAGCGGCTCCAAGCGCTACCTGTCCTCTACTGGAGCCGATGGCACCATCTGCTTCTGGCAGTGGGACGCACGCACACTCAAGTTCTGGTGAGTAGCGCACACACACACACACACACACACACACACACACACACACACACACACACACACACACACACACACACACACACACACACACACACACACACACACACACACACACACACACAGTACATACTTGTTTTCAATTAACCATTTTGTCACATTTATTTCACACCACATTTTGATGTTGGGAATACAAAACAGCACTCAAAATACAAGCTGACTGATTTTCAATTCAAACACTTATATAAGTGTGTGTGTGTGTGTGTGTGTATTTAGTCATAGACCCAGTAAGTTCACAGAGCGTTCCAGACCTGGCGTGCAAATGATCTGCTCTTCCTTCAGTGCAGGTAAACACAACCTACTTTTTAGTTCATGCATATGTGTCCATGTGTGTAAAGCATAATGTGATTAAAGTCTATTGAGGGTATACTATATATATATATATATATATATTTATATATATATATATATATATATATATATATATATATATATATATATATATATATATATATATATATATATATAATAATGTAAATATGCAGGCCTGTGACTGAACTTTAGCCAAGTGAGCAGTGAAGAATCTTTCCCTGAAGGATTTGTGTTCTAGTATCGAGTCTAGTATATAGTAACTAGTATTAGGCAACAGAATACAGGCCGGGGGAGAGGGGAGGGGAAGGGGCAGGGAGTAAATCGTTTTTAAAGGTAGATCGGTGAATGACTAATTTAAGTGAAATATTTATTTAGCAAGCCTTTTCCGAAACGGGAGCGTTTTATGCACGTATTAAATCAAGCCGACGGAGTACCTCAATTATGTACAGCTAGAGCTGTTCCATAGGAACAAGGCCCCTTAGGGGATATAAAGGATGAGGTGATAACTTGTTATTTAAATGTGCTAAATGTTTTTTTACATCTATTATATTCTGTGTTGATTGCATGTGCTCTGTGTTTGTGTGTTTGTGTGTGTGTGTATGTGTGTTTTCGTGTACTCACGCTTGTGTGTGTGTGTGTGTGTGTGTGTGTGTTTAGGTGGTATGTTTCTAGCCACAGGGAGCACTGATCACATTATAAGGGTGTACTACTTTGGATCGGGACAGCCAGAGAAGATTTCCGAACTGGAGTCTCACACAGTGAGTCTGTGTGTTTCTCTGCCTGTTTCTCCCACTGTGTCTGTCTGTCTGTCTGCCTGTCTGTTGATCTCCGTTTCTTTGTTCTTGAAGAAGCGATGATTTGCATTTCCTTTTGGTAATGCAAACAAAATGGAATGCCTTCTTTGACAATATTTACCATGGAGGTTCGGTACGATGTCTGTAATTTGCTTCCCCTGTTTTTTTCCCCCAGGATAAAGTGGACAGTATCCAGTTTTCCAACGGCAGTGACAGGTGAAGTGTTTGTGTGTGTAGTGGGGGGGGTTGGGGGGGTGTGTGTGTGTGTGAGTGTAGTTAGTAGAGTGGGGGAGAGAACTGCAAGGGTATTGTAATGTGACTTGATGTTGTCAGCAAGACGCAACACTACCTTTTCTCATGTCATATATGTGTAGGCACACACACGCAATTGACGTCTCACACCTGTGCTGATTGCTAAAGGATTGTTTATGTGAGGTGTTTGCAGAAAACATGCTCAGCCCTGAGAGAGAGAGAGAGAGAGGAGAGAGAGAGAGAGAGAGAGGAGAGAGAGAGAGAGAGAGAGAGAGAGAGAGAGAGAGAGAGAGAGAGAGAGAGAGAGAGAGAGAGGAGAGAGAGAGAGAGAGAGAGAGAGAGAGAGAGAGAGAGAGAGAGAGAGAGAGAGAGAGAGAGAGACTTATTGGCATGGAAACTGCTGTGGAGCTGCAAGCCTCTTGTATATGGCGTTGGACAGTTTGTATTCATGTTTGTGTTTATACTCGGTGTGTACAGCTGAGCTAAGGGAGGTAGACGGAGACTGGCTTCACAGGCCCTCTTTTAGGGAATCATAAAAAAATGTCTGTTTAGCTAATGTATTATTCTGTTTGTGTGTTTGTCTTTCCGTAGGTGTGTGGGTGTTTTTCTGCATGCCTGTGTGTGTGACACTGCATGGCTTTGTGTGTGTGTGTGTGTGTGTGTGTGTGTGTGTGTGTGTGTGTTTGTGCATGCCTGTGTGTGTTGTGTGTTCATGTGTGTGTGTGTGTGTGTGCGTTCATGTGTGCGCTGGTAGGTTCGTGAGTGGCAGCAGAGATGGTACGGCGCGGATCTGGCAGCTGCAGCCCCAGGGCTGGAAGAGCATTCTGCTGGACATGCAGACCAAATTACCCGGGTATGTCCACACAGCGACCGACCTAAAGCGCACTCACGTGGCGCTCGGCGGACGCGCTCTCAGACTCTCGGCGTGGCTGGAGATTATTACGCACGGCCGTCCCAACTCTGTCTGGAAAACAATTTAAATAAAAAGTCTGAGGTTTGCAAGAAAGCTCTTTGAAAAGTAGACGGAAAGCGCTTTTTTTTTTTTTACCTAAACAATAGGTTGTAGGACAGAACCGATGTCCTCATGTTTTGCATAGAGATTGCTTGCGGAAGCATTTGTCTCCTTGTCTATTCGTTTTATTAGCTGTCTAAATGTATAACGCTGTGTAAAACCACAGAGGTCTTAACCTGTAGGCATACATAATATCACTTCCTTTAAATCTATGCTCTGAAAACGACTCCATGGACAGATATTCCGTTACTCTGTTACAGATATTCAGATAATTGACCACAGATGTGGCCAGGAATTTAAAGCGACAAGCTAGCTGAAGTGGCCCACATATCCTTTGTTGTTTTTTTTTGTACTCCAACCAACTTCCTGACGCGTTCCCACAGGAAGTACAACCCTCCCCCGCTGGAAGACAAGGTGACCAAGCTGAAGGTTACCATGGTAGCGTGGGATCGCCACGACGGCACCGTCATCACCGCCGCCAACAACCTCACCATCAAGGTGTGGAACTCCACCACGGGGAACCTGGTCCACGTTCTCATGGTACGTGCTTTTATTTTTTTTTTGGCGCCCGTGACTTTACACTCTCAATGCCGCTGCTGTGTACGGACGCTGACTGATGGACATGTAGTTAGACTTGGTCTCTGACAGAAACGTCACTTCTGACAGGAGTGGTGGTGGTGGGCGATATTCAGCCCAGCACACTCAACGTTTCAGAGTGGGTGTTTGAGACGGGGAAATTGACAGGCTGTCCGTGTGCGCGCCGTGTGATTGGGCCGTGTTAGCTGTCATCTGATTTGTGTGTCCCGCCAGAACTAGCGGCCCCCATTTTATATTCAACACTTTTTAACAAGTTTTACTCTTGCCCTCGGAACGCCCAAGTCAGTATTGAGCACACTATAACGTTTGACAAAAGAATACATTGACAGAGTTAGCACAAAAGTAAGTATGCTCAACCATCCAGTTGCAGACTGCATGTGAATTAGAGGTGTGGACGTTTCTCAAGTTAAAAGCTGCATCGCTGGGCAGAAGTGAACGATTCTGCGTTGATGCAGTGACAGAACGTAATCGGGAGTATGGGAATGTAATGGGGCCTCCCTAAAAGAAAAAAACATAATTGTTTGTGATTGGGCAGTGGACTTTGTAATTAGATGGTTGTGTAGAATTATTGACTAAACGATGGCTCTGCAGAGAGCAGTGCTGCTGCCCGTCTCCTAGACAGATTTACACCGCTAGTAACTCAGGACTCAGACCTGAGATCACCTCTTTAGTTCTCAGCATCAGATCACTGTAGTTCAGAGAGTGAACGTCTTTTTTTGCCCAAAAAAAAAAAAGACGTTTGACCTATATGAGTACATTCATATTTGACTACACCAGAAGAGTTGGGCTACGCTACTATATATTTCACTTTCAGTTTTGACGAGGGGAACTCCACCTACCCAGGCCAGCCACTTAATGCAAAATCTATTTAGAAAAATTATTTATTTATATATCCTACTTCAAAACTTGACCAAAATAGTGGTCAATCAGTAGAATCAACGGGGGGTTTAGGGGGGCTGGCTTGCAAGGGGCGGGATATGACGTAGAGTCGAGGTTCAGGAAGATTGGAGCATGAGTTACAGACAAATAGAAGAAACGACGAATAAGAAAGGCGTCGCGAACGACTGCGTTACCGGAGGAAGAGAGCATTGTCTTTTGCTTAATTTATCTAACAAACACTGGGACAAATGTAGTTGATATCTGTGTTTAACTGAGAAAACAGGGAGTGGAAGGCCGGGACCCTATAATGTTCAGCTAACTGTTGTCAATAATAAGTGTCACGAGAGTAGCGTATGTGTGTGCGCGGGAATGGCAGTGTGTGTGTGAGTGAGTGGACGAGCGAGGAGAGCGAGCGGTAGCGTGTGTCAGTTTAGTGAAGTAAGGTGCAAACGTGTACTGTAACGTTAGTGAAACTAAGAATAAAATACCCAGCCTGTCAATCATCGGCGGCCGCTTCATTCCGACCATATTCCGACCTTTAAGCAGACCCACTGCCGGTCAAAGTGAAGGGTGGTACCCCCGAGAGAACATCGACACTGTGCTCCTCGACTACGGTCTGGGAGCCGACAGCAGGAAAGGTGTAACATATTAATAATAAAAAACATTTTCTATATCCGCGTGCAGTTGTGAACTCATGTATTGTAATTGATTGTATGATGTGTACTTTTAGGGTTACGATAAGACCTTTTAATTTAGCGTTAGTGGGAGCGGGGCACTGAAATGATATAGGCTATGTTATCGGGGCTATTCGTCATGATATCGGACTTATCGGAATGACGTAATCATTTCTGTTTATCGGCCCGATAATTATCGTGCACCCCTAATGAAATGTATTTATAAGATGTCTGAAAAACCTTAGGATGTGATTTTATCCATAACATTATTGAAATCATTCAATCATTGATCAACATTGATTACAAATATGAGCAGGCAGTGTTAGAGCGGTTATGTGAAAACCTTATTTTATAGATACAACCCTATAGATAACAACCCTCTTGTAATGGAAGGATTTGTTTTTTTTTATATACGCTTTATCTACTAAGGTGGGTCGCACAGATACTGTTATTGAAAAGGCTTTCTATAGTATAGACTGTTGTAGTTGGATTTTTTAAGCCCTTTCTAAATAAAAAAGGCACTTTTTTTTTTTTCCACACACCCAGAAGCATCGAGAATCGGTTCATCGCATTTGAATCCCTGATGAAGATGAATCGCGATCGGCCAGCGACGATTCACACCCGATGAACACACGCAGTGTTCCCCTGACTAACCGCAGTCTCTTTGTCACGTCACAACCCAAACTGTTAATACACTGGTCCTCTTAGTCCTAGTGTATTATCTTACTCTTGTCTGCTCTTAGCTGTGGGTTGCCAGGTTCTGGGTTCACACAGAGTACATACGGGTCACCGGTCCTCTCCGACACTGGCAGAGGTCTCTCTCTCTCTCTCTCTCGCGCTCGCTCTCTCACTCGCTCACTCACTCACACACTCACTCAAACACTCTACGTCTATCCCTGGGGGCTGTCACGGCGGCGGCGGGGTGGGGTGGGGGGGGGGGGGTGGTGGTGTTGTCAGACCACGTCAGCCGTCCCGTCCATCGGCTGTCTGGTCCTCACACTTCTCTTCTGCCATTTGTGTGTTTGTGTGTGTGTGTGTGTGTGTGTGTGTGTTGTCCAGGGTCACGAGGACGAGGTGTTTGTGCTGGAGCCGCACCCCTTCGACCCGCGGATCCTCTTCTCGGCGGGCCACGACGGCAACTGCATCGTGTGGGACCTGGCCCGGGGCGTGAAGATCCGCTCCTACTTCAACATGGTGAGGCCCCGCCCCCTTTCCCCCAAAATTCCTCCCGCTCATCCTCACCCGACACCTTGTTTAGTGTGTGTGTGTGTGTGTGTGTGTGTGTGTGTGTGTGTGTGTGTGTGTGTGTGTGTGTGTGTGTGTGTGTGTGTGTGTGTGTGTGTGTGTGTGTGTGTGTGTGTGGGAAACTGGGCGTGTGCTCATGAGAGAGAGAGGGCGTTTATGTGCGTGCATTCATGCGACACAAAGCCACCGGTGGCTTTGTGTCAAAGTTGTGTGCGCACTTGCGTATGTGCTTGTGTGTGTGTGTATCACTGACTGAAGTCATTGTCTTACACTTCCTGGTTCCGTTTCTTTGGCAACGAATTGATTTCAGTCTCGGAACCAGCGGGTCACCTGGTCCGCCCGCCAGCCGGGGAGTACGGCCGGCGGGTTCAGAGGGTTGTCTATTAATCACCACCACTTTCTCCCTCTCTTCCTCTTTCGCGCTGCGGTTTGACCCACATTGGCATAGCGGCGTACTGCCGCTGCGCTGGCCCGGCCCTCTTGGGCTGGTCCTCCCCCTCTCTGTTCTGGGCTGTTCTCACCAGTAGCAGCATGCTGTCACTGCTCTGGCCCGGCCCTCTTAGGCTGGTCCTCCCCCTCTCTGTTCTGGGCTGTTCTCACCAGCTGGTCTCTCCCGGTCCCCGGGCCCCACATGCCTGTGAGGAGCCACCAGGGGGTTATTCGTTAACAGACAGAGCCACTGTAAACAAAGGACATCTACGTTTACAGTAGCTAGATAGACTACTAAAACATATTTGTGACTTGAGGATGGATGAGGATCTCAGTTCTTGTTTTGTTGTCTAATCTGCGTCACCACACATTTTTGAAGATTATACGTAACATGTTTTTCTACAATTTTAAACACAAGGGCTTTGGTTGCAAGGAGAATCAACAGAAAAGTAAAACACTTTTTGTGCCGTCTGTCCAGATCGAGGGCCAGGGCCACGGGGCCGTGTTCGACTGCAAGTGCAGCCCAGACGGCCAGCACTTTGCGGCCACAGACTCCCACGGACACCTCCTCATCTTCGGCTTTGGCTCCAGCAGCAAGTACGACAAGGTAAGGCTGAAACATGAGTCAGACCCAGAGGGGAGGAGCCACGGTGGGGAGGAGCCTCAGTGGGGGAGGAGCCTCAGTGGGAAGTGTTTGGGTCTCTTAAGATTTGCGAAGACACTGCTTAGGACTGGCGACTGTTTGCAAGTCAAAATAACGTTCTGAAAACGTCATATCGCTACAACGGTATCATCCCGATACTCCGGTCACGATACAATAATGTTGCAGTATTTTGCGTTAAGCGATATTCTTTTGTGATGCGATTACATCTATTCGATGTTGCGACTCACTAACCGTTTGATTCCAACTTAGGTCCAGAATTGATTTGTGACCTCTGACCTTGCAAGAAAAACTCAGCACCATCTAGTGGACTGAAACATTTCATTTATTGTTCTTGCGCCAACATTTTTAATTTGTATTTGAAATAAAGATCGGTACTTAACAACCATTAGTCTTGAATCGTTCCGTGTAAAAAAATCAATATTTGGTGTCCGTGTATCGATCCAATACTGACACGTAAAATATTGTGATACTATGCCGTAAAGAATTGTCCCCGCCAACATCACGCTAACGTTGGGCCAGGAGTTGGATTCTGTCTGCACCAAAAACACAAATTTCTGGACTATATTTCACCTTGGGAGAGACTAAATTAAAGATAAGACTGCGCTTCTTGGCAACTGGTGAAAACCAGTTAGTTAAATGAGGTGATATTTCCACTTATTACATTGTTCTAATTCCTCATTTTATAACAAGTACCAGGTTTTACTTTTGGTATGTCAAAAACAAGTCACTTTGTTGTCAGTGTTGTGGCCGCCATGTTTAAAAAGAAGAATAGATAGGTCTATACAGCCAGGGCCTTCTACAACCAACAGATTAAAGATGGTCAATCATGCAACACCATGCAATGGTTTCAGACGCTCTGCAGCTAACCAGTTCACACCCCTTCAACTTTCTCTGTCCAAAACCGTTTTGTTTAGATTGATCTGAATTGGGCTCTACATCTGGCAGCTGACTGCAAACTGACTTAGTACAGGCATGCACACGCACGCTCACACACTCAGACGCACACTCGCACGCACACACGCATAGACGCACGCACACACTCTTTCACACACACCAAAAAAAAAAGATCTTAATTCACTGCCTCCTTGACTGGACTTTCACACATCTTCGACTGCAGAATTGTCCGTATGTTTTATAACCTCATTCATTCATGAATAGTTCACATTAGAATGAATGTTACCAATGAATGAAGCGACCCTTCAGATGCCTCACATTTCAATTTAGATCTTGCTCTGCTTACACTCTCTCAAGCACACACTCACACAGACCCCTTGTTGTCAGATAAATCAACCGGGACGAGGCCTGCGGTTTTTAAAAAAATCACCTCCTTCTCTCCCTTCTGTTTGTCCTGTCGTCTTTCTCTTTCTTTGGCTCTTGCTCTCTCCCGTGCTCTCTCTCTTCATCTTGTCCTCCGCCTGCCCTTCTCTCATACCCCCTCCCTCCCTCCCTCCCTCCCTCTGTCACTCTGTGTCTCTCGCTCCGTCTCTCTGGCTCTCTGTGTCTTTGATGCTCTCTCTCTCTCTCTCTCTCTCTCTCTCCCTCTCCCTCTCCCTCTCCCTCCCTCCCTCTCTCCCTCTCCCCCCCTGGTGTCTCTCTTGTCAGATCGCCGACCAGATGTTCTTCCACACCGACTACCGGCCGCTGATCCGCGACGCCAACAACTACGTGCTGGACGAGCAGACGCAGCAGGCGCCCCACCTCATGCCGCCGCCCTTCCTGGTGGACGTGGACGGGAACCCCCACCCCACCCGCTACCAGCGGCTGGTGCCCGGCCGCGAGAGCTGCAGGGAGGAGCAGCTCATCCCTCAGATGGGGGTCACCTCCTCAGGTAACCCCCCCCCCCCCCCTACCAGCCCACATGATGGCTAGGCTGCCATCCTGCCCATGATTCTCGATACGGTGTGTGTGTGTGTGTGTGTGTGTGTGTGTGTGTGTGTGTGTGTGTGTGTGTGTGTGTGTGTGTGTGTGTGTGTGTGTGTGTGTGTGTGTGTGTGTGTGTGTGTGTGCGCGTGTAGGTCGATATGTTTGTGTGTGTGTGTGTGTGTGTGTGTGTGTGTATCATGGATATAACTCAAGTGGAGGAGAATAAGACTAGATAATGGATCAAAGTAGCATGCCATGTTCCCTGGGAACATGCACACAGAAAGATAAGATAGGTCTTTCCTGATGGGTTATGTACTTTGAGCTCCTCTGGCCCTCTCAGCTTGGCTCCGCAGGCACCGGCCTCCGTTTTGTTCATCCAGTCAAGAGTTACTGGTTGCACTAGAACCTCCAGCGCCATAAAGTGGATATGGATGAGTCTATTTGAAAGGTTATGTCAGAACACCACGACCTTTAACTAAAAGAGGGTTAAACGGCTCTCTAACGTTATCCTATAAAAGAGCAGTGGGTGAACTGCTACCGATTTTGAAAACGCATCCAAAGATAAGAACAAAGAAATGCACCGAAAATCAATCAATCAATCAATCAGTGATTTACGTTTTGAGGGTATGAACAAACTCACCTGGAAGTGGGCTGAATCTGTCTATGTGGAATCTGTAGAACTAGATATAAATGTACATTAACGAAAATGAGTATACAAATGAGTGAATACATCAGTCCAGAGCCAGTGCAGGGCCAAAGTAACCCCCCCCACCCCCTCCGTGTTCCCCCACCCAGGGCTGAACCAGGTGGTCAGTGAGCAGGCGGTGGACGGCTCCAGTCCCCTGGACACCATGATCCAGAGGCTCCAGCAGGAGCAGGACCAGCGGCGGACCCCCCACGACCCGCCCGCCGCCGCCGCCGACAGCCCCACCAACAGCAGCAGCACCGCCGCCGCCGCCACCACCACCGCCACCAGCGCCGCCACCACCCCCACCCCCCTCACCATCGCTGGGGTCATCGGTAGCAGGGCCAACCGAGGTACCTGTGAAACCGCCCCCGAAACGCCCCCCCCCCCCCCCCCCCAGAGAGCGTTGAGTTAAAGGTGTGGGTGTGGTCAGCCGTTAGGTGGCCACTTGTGATGTCAGAAGAGGCCGATTTTCAAAACGGCTTGTAGCGGATAATCACACTCACACCTGCTGGTATAACATGCCACCTTTTAAAGAAGGTTAAAGAGCAGCCCTCGACCTCAAATTAACAGGCAGGGAGGGCAACATCTACCGGTGAAACAGGGGTTACTGCAGGATTCACAGGTTCCCGTTGGCTTAAGTACGTTTTAAGTGACTGCCCATATAAGGCAGTGGCACAGTGTGTGTGGGGCTTCCAAGACCGACAAGCTAGTGAGGCTCATTAGTGTGGATCAGCTGTTCGCTGTTTCTCGACTGTAACCGAAAACAAATTACGTGATCAGTTTGAATTATTCTTCTGTACAGATTTTGCCTTTTTTTTTTTGCCTTTTAGGTACAAATTGTACCTCTAAACTAGGACAAATACTTTTTTTTTGCGACAGAAGGGGCTCAGAGTCTCCTCTGTCGATGAACATATCATATAAAATATGTATGATATGGATGTTCACATATGTGCCAGAGCATGCTGGGCTGGTTAAAGAACTCTAGGATTGATTTCGGGGATATTGTCTGTGCGTTTATCTTGGCTGCACAATATATCAAATTCATATCACCATTTCTTCTGGCAAGATAGATGTAGCTGCATGAAATATGAATAATTCAAGCAGTGAAAACACAGAACTAAAGATGAAGTTCACAGAGGGTAATTCATCGGGGGGACTTTGCTTCACAAATCATGATGTTATTTCAACAGATCAAGGAAAAGTCCTTTAATTCAGGATAATTGCAGTGTTACATCTGTTGGTTTAAGGCGTATCTAAAGGAAAGGATAATCCTATTGATAGCCAAGTTATTATATTAATGTTTTGCCCCTCCCCTCCCCATCCTCTTTTTTTCTTCAGACAGTATGTAATGGCTCGCCTGACCACTTTAAACACAGTGCCCTATTTAGTCATAAGCCATGTCAGACGGAGCTGTAATATAATAGTGGTTCACTATTCCTGGTGTCTGGGGTTCGGATTGACAGGTTTATTCATGGTTCCCTTAGACACGGCGGCTCTGAATCTGCTTTAAGGCGGTGTGTGTGTTTGAAGCAGTGTGTTGGATTCCCTAGTATTATGACTCACAGACATATTATGACGTGTAATGGCTGCTGTGAACACACAACTCAATTGCATCTATACTTTCGAGTGAGTGAAGGCCAACCATCGAGGCGGAAGTGGAGGTGTATTAAAGAGGTTTTTTTAGCAAAGATTGACTTCACATTTCAGATAGTTAGAGATAGAGAAAATGTGGGATTGCTGTTCGTTATCTAACACTTCATAATTTCCCCCCGGCCCTGTAAAACAGTGGAAGATAAGGACTTGGAAAAAACATTATTAGAATAATTTCAGTGTTTATGAAGTGAACATTTGCATAACAGCGCAACACAACCCTGTACTCAATGGCTTCTTCCCCCTTCTTCTCTTCCCCCTGCCTATCTCTCCTCCCCACCGTTGCCCTCTTAATTCTCTTTTTTTCTCCTCCTCCTCTCCCTTTCTCCGCCTCTCCCCTTTTTCCTTTTCCTCTTCTTCCTCTCCCTCCTATGCCTTCTCTCCACCATCTCCCTCCTCTTCCTCACCTCCCTCCACCCCCGTCTCTCCCTCTCTCTTCCTCTCCCTCATATCCCTCCTGTGACCCGCCTCCCTCCTCTCCCCCCATCCAATCTTCCTCTTCTCCATTCACTCCCCCCTCTCCTCTCTCCCTCCTTTTTCTGTCTCTTTCTTTCTTTATCCCTCACTCACTCTCACTCGCTCACTCACTCTCACTCTCCTCTCTCTCCTCTCTCTCCTACCCCTCCTCTCCCTTTTCCTGCCTCCACTTCCATCCTCTCTCCCCCCTCTCTCTCTCCCCCTCTCTCCCCCCTCTCTCTCTCCCTCTCTCCCTCCCTCTCTCCCCCCCCTCTCTCTCCCCCCTCTCTCTCCCTCTCTCTCCCCCCTCTCTCCCCCTCTCTCTCCCCCCCTCTCTCTCTCCCCCCCGCTCTCTCCCCCCCGCTCTCTCCCCCCCTCTCTCTCCCCCCTCTCCCTCCCAGGATCGGTGGGCTCCCCCAGCGAGGTCCACTCCCCGCCCAACGTGGGTCTGCGGCGCAGCGGGCAGATCGAGGGGGTCCGGCAGATGCACAGCAACGCCCCCCGCAGCCAGATGGCCACGGAGCGCGACCTGGTGGCCTGGAGCCGCAGGGTGCTGGTCCCCGAGCTGGAGGACGCCACCGTCGGGTAACGCGCACGCACGCACGCACGCACGCACGCACACGCATGCACACACACACACCTATACGCATACATGGACATGGACGCATGCACAAACGCAAACTTGCTTGGGCACGCACACACACACACACACACACACACACTCATATACATGTACGCACGCACGTATGCACGCATGCACGCACACACCAACGCACACACACACACACACACACACACACACACACACACACACACACGTACATACAAACAATGTAAACACACACACACACACACACACACACACACACACACTCGTATACATGTATATGGACACATGTACATACAAACAATGTAAACACACACACACCACATCTTGAGATTTTATTTTTCATATCACACACGTACTACATCAAATAACATACGTACTGCGTACATGTTGGTAACGTAATGCTGTGGTTGCCTCTGGAAAAACGTATACTGAAAAAGGTCAAAATTCTGGTGTGTAGGAAGCAGATCAACTGGCGGGAAGCCAAAGGAGAAGAGGAGATCAACATCTATCGGTCGGAGAGGAGGAGACGTACCATTCACTCTTTACCAAAGGAGACCCGGGTAAATGAAACACACACAGAAACACACACACACACACACACACACACACACACACACACACACACACACACACACACACACACACACACACACACACACACACACACACACACACACACTGATCATCTATTGATCTTGAAATATACATGAGTAGTAGAAGTGGTAGTGTTGGTAGCAGTAGTAGCGGGAGTGGTAGCAGTAGTAGCGGTAGTGGTGGTAGTAGTAGCAATAGTACTAGTATTATGCCGCTTTTCCACCGACAGTACCAGCTCAACTCGCCACGGCTTAGCGCGGCACGACTTGGTTTGGTTCCAGGCACGTCGCGTTTCCAACTAAAAAATAACCTCTTCAACGTGGGCGGGTCGTCATTAGGTTTTAATCCCGGATTCCGAGAGACAGGATTCCAGGGAAATCTGATCAAGACTATTTTCTGATTCCCGGGAAAGGTTATGACGGCAATGACCGGGCGTCTATTGTTGTCATACGGTAACGTTGATGGAGGCGAAACCCGAGCCCTGAGAAAGGAACGACACTAAAACGAAACAGCGAGACGCTGATCCGTGTCCCCCTCGGGAGCGGGTCCGTGGACTCCAGCCACGCCGGACACACACAACCACACGCAGCCTAACTCTAGCCCTGGGAAAGGAGCGACACACACGGCAAAACGCCAATCCGTGTCCCCCTCAGGAGCGGGTCCGTGGACTCCAGCCACGCCGGACACAACTTAACTCAACTTAACTGATTATTCCCGTTTGCAGCCGCTGGCCAATCAGTTGCCAGCAGCCTGTTTACGTCACACAAAAGTACCAGCTCAGCTCGCTTGGAACCTCGACGGAGGTGCTACTAAAAAAAAGTACCAGGTACTATTTTTGCCAATGGAAACGCAAAAAAAGCCGGGGCGGGTCGAGGCGAGTTGAGCTGGTACTGTCGGTGGAAAAGGGGCATTAGTGGTAGCAGTGGTAGTAGTAATAGTAGCATTAGTGGTAGTGGTAGTTGTAGTGCTTGTGGTAGTAGTAGCCGCAGTAGCGGTCCTACATTACCAACTGACAAGCTGCGCGTTACTCTGTCCCGTCAGGTGCCACCGACCCCAGAGTGTGTGGGTGATGACGGGAGGCGGAGCCAGGGTAACCATGGTTACCACACGCGCGCGGCCATGGAGGAGACGAGCCGCCAGAGCGCGGAGGCTGCGGACGACGACGACAGCGCCTCGGAGATGGAGGTGGGTTACCGTGGAAACGGCGTCTCTTTGTACGAGCTGCTGTGGTTTTGTTATTTCTGGGTATGAAGAGAGTGTTTCAAACTTGCTGTGGGAGTTTTTCAAGAACATTCAGAATGGCCAATTAAATATAGTCAGTGTTCAAACTATCAAACGTGACAAGGTGGCACCATGTTGGCTTCGTGATAGCAGGATATTGAGGCTGCTTTGGCGGTCGACTCTGAGGCAGAAGGTACGGGGTTTGATCCCCAGTGCTCAAAACCTTACCTGCAGAGACCTCTGAGCAGAGTAGAAGTAGTAGAGTACTTGTTGTGATGGTGAGTGATGTAAGCAGTAGAATGTGGTGATGTAAACAGTAGAATGTTGTGATGTAAACAGTAGAATGTTGTGATGTAAACAGTAGAATGTGGTGATGTAACCAGTAGACTGTAGTGATGGTGTGTTGTGATGTAACCAGTAGACTGTAGTGATGGTGTGTTGTGATGTAAACAGTAGACTGTGGTGATGGTGTGTGGTGATGTAAACAGTAGACTGTGGTGATGGTGTGTTGTGATGTAAACAGTAGAATGTAGTGATGGTGTGTTGTGATGTAAACAGACTGTGGTGATGGTGTGTTGTGATGTAAACAGTAGAATGTAGTGATGGTGTGTTGTGATGTAAACAGTAGAATGTAGTGATGGTGTGTTGTGATGTAACCAGTAGACTGGTGATGGTGTGTGGTGATGTAAACAGTAGACTGTAGTGATGGTGTGTGGTGATGTAACCAGTAGACTGTGGTGATGGTGTGTGGTGATGTAACCAGTAGACTGTGGTGATGGTGTGTGGTGATGTAACCCTGGGGTGTGGTCCCTAGGGAGAGGTGGAGGTGCGACAGGTCAACGGCAACTCCTCAGAGGAGGAGAAGGAGGAGGAGAAGAAAGAGCCCTGGCCCGACGACCACAGTAGCTCCAGGTGGGAGCGTACACACACACACTCACACACTCACACACACTCACTCACTCACTCACTCACTCACTCACACGTCCATAAAGCTTACATTTCTTCTACAAGTCGAGAGATGAAAACGCAATAATTAATCAAAACGGGCCAATTCAATCGATTACTGGTTATTGCTCTTGATTATTGTTGGTTCTTTCTTTCTTTATACTGTATATATTTTGGGTTAGGGTAACCCTAATCCTAGGATAACCCTAACTCTAACCCTAGGATAACCCTAACTCTAACCCTAGGGTAACCCTAACCCTAACCCTAGGGTAACCCTAACTCTAACCCTAGGATAACCCTAACCCTAACCCTAGGGTAACCCTAACCCTAACCCTAGGGTAACCCTAACTCTAACCCTAGGATAACCCTAACCCTAACCCTAGGGTAACCCTAACCCTAACCCTAGGGTAACCCTAACTCTAACCCTAGGATAACCCTAACCCTAACCCTAGGGTAACCCTAACCCTAGGGTAACCCTAACTCTAACCCTAGGATAACCCTAACCCTAACCCTAGGGTAACCCTAACCCTAACCCTAGGGTAACCCTAACTCTAACCCTAGGGTAACCCTAACCCTAACCCTAGGGTAACCCTAACCCTAACCCTAGGGTAACCCTAACCCTAGGGTAACCCTAACTCTAACCCTAGGATAACCCTAACCCTAACCCTAGGGTAACCCTAACCCTAACCCTAGGGTAACCCTAACCCTAACCCTAGGGTAACCCTAACCCTAACCCTAGGGTAACCCTAACCCTAGGGTAACCCTAACCCTACAACCACAAAACAAACGAGGCGCTGGGGATGATTTAAAAAAGATGGGCACCAAACTGACGCCAACAAACCGCCACACACACACACACACACACACACACACACACACACACACACACACACACACACACACACACACACACACACACACACACAACCACCCTGCCCGCCTTAAACACAACCACGGAACCACGTCAAGTCTGACCGGCGCGGCTCTCTCCCGGGGCGGTCCTCCTCCACAGCGACTACTCCAGCGACTACTCGGACTGGACGGCCGACGCCGGCATCAACCTGGAGCCGCCCAAGAAGAGCGTGAGGGTGAAGAAGAAGAGCAGCAGCTCGGAGGAGGACGGCGGCGGCGGCGGCGGCGGGGAGAAGAAGAGGGACGGCAAGAAGGAGCGCAAGAAAGACAAGGCCGACAAAGACGGCTCCGCGCCCAAGAAGAAGCAGCCCAAGGAGAAGCGCAAGGTGCGTCCGTCCGCCGGCCGAATCGGGTTGTTGACGTGAACTCGGGTTCATGGCGTCGATTTCGTGAATTTGTGAATCGGCTTTGCTTTTCACGTTTACTCGGCGCATTTATTCCTTTTATTCGTTTATTTATGTTATTTGCTTTGCAGAGGCGCGTCGAGAGAGGCCGCCTGTTTTCAACGGTGTCGAGGTTACGAACATGAATGTGAAGCTAAAAATATGAGAATAAAAATGATACACATCATTTTCAAACGTTAAACCTGAAAATGTTGTACATATAAACATTTACAAGCGAACGCAACAACTTTTTATCTGTTAATTAGAGGCAAAGAATGAAAAAAAGCTGATAGTTTGGTCTAAAAACCCGGTGCAAGTATTCATTGAAACGGCTGTGCGTTGTTCCCTGGTGCAGAGGGCGGAGTTACAGGAGGCGGGGCTAACTCTGGAGGAGTGGCTTCCCTCTCCCTGGATCACGGACACGGTTCCCAGGCGGTGTCCTTACATACCGCAGATGGGAGACGAGGTAGACGTCATGTTTTAAAGAGCCACACAACAAAATACCAAGAAAAACAAATCAAATCAATGTAATGATTTGAATATATTCACAGTTGTATGTATTAGTTGTACTGGTAATGGCCCTTTTTACGTTTTCTCATCAACTGTTCTAAAGTAAAATTGACTCACATTGATTGATCAATTTTGTTTCATCTTAACTTAATACGCGTGTTGTCGTTGTTGTGGTGTGTGTGTGTCTGTGTGCGTGTGCAGCTCTACTACTTCAGACAAGGCCATGAGGCGTACGTGGAGATGGCGAAAAAGAAGAAGATCTACAGTATAAACCCCAAAAAGCAGCCCTGGCACAAGATGGAGCTACGGGTAGGCTAGCTGGTACCCCACACACAATAGACGCTCTCAGTCTGCCTTATTGACGCGGCTGCTATACCCCGATGTAAATCCAGATATCCAGATATCTCACGGTACAGCTCTGAATCAATTGTGATTTATTATTACGATACCTGTCAACATTTGGCAGCTTTTACATGTAGAAAGGTTAACTGTGGATGAATCCCCCTACACCTTTATGATGAACTGACGTTCTGGAGTTGTTCTATTTCCATAGCGTTTATCTTTTGAAGGGATTCGTATATTTTGGGAACGGCGCCTTCAGGAGATTGACGTGTTGGAAATTGAACAGAAAGAGCGATGTCTAATGATACCAAAGTCACTTTAGTTTACGCTCCACTCGTTTACACTGCAAATATCCCCGCCTTCAAACTTGGCATTGATAGGAATGTTTTTGCAGAACTTCCTTGTTCCTGGTTTGGGTTCTAACACCTATCCCTCTTTTATACACATATATACACGTATACAGTATATATATATTAGGATTGTATGTGTGTGTATATATATATATGTGTAAGTATGTAATTGTGTGTGTGTGTGTGTGTGTGTGTGTGTGTGTGTGTGTGTGTGTGTGTGTGTGTGCTGTATATATATATATATGTACTGTATATATACTTGTGTGTGTGTGTGTAAGCCAAAGCCAGAGGCAATTTATAAACTAGAGTGACAGCGCTAGATAAATAAGCATAAACCCATCAAGGGGAAAACAGTGTGGAAGCCTTTAGGATGAATCTGCTCATTTAAACGAACCGATTTATTGTTGTGCTCCTCAGGAACAGGAGCTGATGAAGATAGTGGGCATCAAATACGAGGTGGGCTTGCCCACGCTGTGCTGCCTGAAGCTGTCCTTCCTGGACCCCGACACGGGCAAGCTGACCGGGGGGTCCTTCTCCATGAAGTAAGGATCCCCTCTCACACCTCCGCCCCCATGGAGATACGCTGTACTACGTAGTCGTTTTACCCACACGTTTATTCACTGCGACTGAGGAGGAAATCACTTCAGACACGTGACAGCGGTACATTAGTGAGCTGGTAGGGGTTGAGGCTCAGGTATGCCTGCAGTTACAGTGTGTTACTTGTTACCGGCCTTTCTCTAGCAGGCCTGCAGGTGAGGTTGTGGTCATTGGGGGGATCGAACCCAGACCCTTTCGGCTGGGGATCGAACATCCTAGCCAGCCAGCTTTTATACTCTACTGCCCCCCCCATACGTTAGACTTCTAGGATTATGGAAAGGCTGTAGTTTAGATCGGTCTCTGTAGTCTGTACGGGGGTCTTTGGATGATGCCTAGGTGAATTTAAGAAACTTTCCACAAAAGATGTACAGACATTTTGTGAGCTAAAACCTTATCCTTGGAGCCTGTAGCAGTCAATTTGATCACCAGAGGTAGGATTGGTGAAGTACCAATGGAAAAGGTACCGGGTAAAGAGAAGTGAGACTATTGTTTTTTTCCCACTAAATCGTAAAGTGAGACTATAACCCCACAAGCTCTGGCATTCTGTTAATATTACGCTTTTTGAAGGATGAGATGTGAATTCCTCTGGTTTAAATAGCCATCCATCAATCGCAGCAATTAATAAATAAACACCAATTTTACTGCAATGTCAAGACAGGAAGGTCGACATTAGAACAACAGGTCTACAGCTTTAACTCACCAATATTCAGCTGGCTCCTGTTCAGACATGATGTGGTACGTGTGGGTGGCAAGAGTTCAAGCACTCACCCCAAGAATCAAAAGATGATCCAAAAAAGAATGGTTTGGTAATATATCTTTTCAATATATAATTCCAATATCGACTCGCCTTTTTTTTGGCTCCACTGGCTACAGACGGTCTCCACTTCACCGCCCGGTTCAAGCGATGGGCCTCAGAGACCCGTTTGCCTGGCCGTTATTTCCACAACATTGCACTCTATCTTCCTCTGGCTCAGTGATCAGGACTGATCCCTCAACCTCGGCTGCCTTTTAAATGCCCACTTCAACGTGACATTTGCTCTTCAAAAAACGGAATTGATCAAGTGATGCTCGCTGTCTTTCTTCCCCCCCCGGCTGCAGTAGCATTAGGACAGAATATGTATCAATGGTTTAACGTTGTAGCGAGTGGATCCGCTGTCTGTGTTTACCTGATCGTGAATGAGTCGATTCTGTTGAATAGCAAGACGGAAATAGACACAAAGGTAAATCCTTGGTTGTTGTCCGTTGATGGTTCGGTGTGTATTTGCAGTGTGTGTTTATTGAGACACTCGAGAGACCCAATGTCCATGAGCTTGCCTTTTTAAATCATCGACGAGCCCTTTTCGGCGGCTTCTGGGCTCAACCCATTGAGGCGATGGCCACACAGGCGACGTGCCTCATAGGGATCCAGGTTTGATCCCGACCTGCTGTCCCGTGCTACATTTCAATTCCTTCTCTCTCTCTCTCCACTCACCCATTCATAAATGCACAGAACAAGCGCTTATCCCGGGCCGCGTCGAGCCTCAACTTGATGCTGCTTCAGGCTTCCGGAACAAATTCATTAAGGTGCACAGACCTTGTCTCTGTTGTATGGTTCCAATGTGTGTGTGCGTGTGTGTCTTGTGTCAGGTACCACGACATGCCAGACGTCATTGATTTCCTGGTTCTCCGGCAGCAGTTTGACAACGGCAGAGAGCGACAGTGGAGTATAGGTGAGTCCCCGCGATCCCCTTGATCCTCCTCTCTCTCTCTCTCTCTCTCTCTCTCTCTCTCCCCGTCTCTCGTTCTGAACAGAGTAACACAGACCGTGAACTCTGCTTTTTTTTGAGCTTGTGTGCGTTGAATCCAAATAAGTCGTACATCGCCGCCGTCCCAGAATCCACCGTGACTGTGATGAAACACAGTGCGAGTGACAGTGGGGTCAGCAGGACACGCCACAGCCGAGAGCAGCGCAGCGCATTTCATCCGCTTCCACATTAAAGGAACGCGTGAAATCATGACGTTAGTGTACCTTGCAAAACACAAACACCGTTGACCCTGTTCAGTCTTGCTCTTGAGCTGGTCATACCCCCAAAGGATCAAATGCAGTCTTTGCCGGTTTACTGCTGTACTATCCTGTTTTACTTGGAGATGCATCAATCGTGTGCCTCCCAATCACAATTCTGCTTTAATTACCAAATATATAATGTCAGATACATAGATAATGGCTGGATAGATGGATGGATGGATGGATGGATGGATAAAAACAGATACAATGTAGCTAGATGACTGTGTGGATAGCTACAGTAGCTGGCTGACTGTATGGATAGCTGCAGTAGTTAGATAGCTACAGTAGTTAGATGACTGTGTGGACGGTTCTCAACCTGGTGTGGGCTGTGTGTGTGTGTGTGCAGGGGATCGCTTCAGGTCGGTGATCGATGACGCCTGGTGGTTTGGGACCATCGAGAGCCAGGAGCCCTTCCAGTCCCAGTACTCAGACAGCCTGTTCCAGTGCTACAACGTCTGGTAGGCCTGCCCCACACCCCCCCCCCCCCCCAGCCAGCCTGACAAAGAACAGAGTAGACGAATGAAGACAGGACATCTACATATCAGAACCTGCAACCTGATTTGAAGACTGCATGAGACCCATTTGAGGACCCTTTAAACAATTTTCACTTTAAGGCCTCGCAAATCTGCTGGAGGGTAATTGCTACAGAAGTACGCAGTGGCAAACAGTCGTCTGACGTTTTAAGTGATTCAATAAAAACCAGAATATTATTTGGGAACGAGTGCAACGTAAATTAACTAACCATGATAAAATAAAATATTATTCTAATAAATTCTGGAATTTAATCAGAAATGGAACTGCATATGAGCTTTTAGGAGATGTCGGGTTTTTTTTCAATGTTCAAATATTAAAAGGCTCAGCCAGCTGCGGAGATAACCCGACGGAAAGCGATGACATTACACACCATTTACAGATTAAAATGGCCTTCAGCCGTTTACATTTTTACAATGCTTACGTCCCATATATTTTTATTATTGCACTCCAGTATCGACACTGTTGGAATCTGTGAATCGATTCACTGCACCAGTCATTTTAGGGCATACTGGATAGACGTGTGTGTGTGTGTGTGTGTGTGTGTGTGTGTGTGTGTGTGTGTGTGTGTGTGTGTGTGTGTGTGTGTGTGTGTGTGTGTGTGTGTGTGTGTGTGTGTGTGTGTGTGTGTGTTGGATGTGCGTGTAATGTGTGTTTGTTCTCATCCAGCTGGGACAACGGGGACACTGAGAAGATGAGTCCATGGGACATGGAGCCCATTCCAAATGAGGGTGAGTTTCATTGATGATGCATGACACACACACACACACACACACACACACACACACACACACACACACACACACAGTTGTCTTGTCAACTACAAACATCTTCCTAATTTTTCTCCCTATTGTCGGTCTCTTCCTCCCTTACTCCATCCATTCCTCCCCCCACCTTCCCTCCCTCCCTCCCTCCACCTGCTCCTCCCTCCACCAATCCCTTTCTCCCTCCCTCCTTCCCTCTCCCTCCTTTCCTTCTCTTCCTCCCTTCAACCCTCCCTCCCTCTCCAACCTCCATCCCTCCCTCCCTCTCTAACCTCCTCCCTCTCTAACCTCCTCCCTCTCCAACCTCCTCCCTCCCTCTCCAACCTCCTCCATCACCTCTACCTCCCCCTCCCTCCCTCCCTCCCTCCCTCTCTAACCTCCTCCCTCTCTAACCTCCTCCCTCTCCAACCTCCTCCCTCTCTCCCTCTCTAACTTCCTCCCTCTCTAACCTCCCTCCCTCCCTCCCTCTCTAACCTCCTCCCTCCCTCCCTCCCTCCCTCCCTCCCTCCCTCTCCCACCTCCCTCCCTCTCTAACCTCCCTCCCTCCCTCCCTCTCCAACCTCCTCCCTCCCTCCCTCTCTAACCTCCCTCCCTCCCTCCCTCCCTCCCTCCCTCCCTCTCTAACCTCCTCCCTCTCTAACCTCACCCTCTCCCTCCCTCCCTCCCTCCCTCCCTCCCTCCCTCTCCAACCTCCTCCACCTCTACCTCCTCCTCCCTCCCTCCCTCCCTCTCCAACCTCCTCCACCTCTACCTCCTCCTCCCTCCCTCCCCCTCCCCCTCTCCACAGCCTCCTTCCCAGACGAGCTGGGTCTGAGCGTGCCGCTGGCGGAGGAGGAGCAGCAGGAGCTGCTCTACGTGCCCCTGGAGGGGGAGTGGGGCGCCCGGGGCCGCGCCGAGGAGTGCGAGCGCATCATCAAAGCCATCGACCAGCTCGTCACGCTCGGTGGGTCACCGGGGCATGCCCCCCCCCCCCCCCCGACATCATCACCGCGAGACACACAGAGATACAATAGATAATACTGTGTATATATAATATATATCATTCAAGGCAAGCAACTTGTTCTCAAGGCTCAACTTTGATTTGTTGAGCCTTAATGTTTTGCTTTTTTACATAGACTTTTTTTTTACGTTTACTACATTTAAGACATTTTTGCGTTGTATTATGTGATGTTCCTAAATCGACCTCATCGACTCGACCCTGCCAAAGTAGCTGCTTTACCGAGATGAACCATATCTACACGTATTGCAGCAGAAATCGCCTCTAATGACTGATATTCCTCTGAAGTGATGTAATCGTACCTTGTGCACTGCAACGAGAAAAAAAGAAAAAAAAAGAAAAACGACGTCCGTGCGCCCTCTAGTGGCCGGTAAATGAATGGGCCGTCCTGGCTGTAGTTTCACTGAAACGCTCAAGTGTATGCGGGTGAACCAGTACGGGAGGGATTTGTTTACAAGGCCCACAGAGCACAAACATGGCTCCAATGTGCACCATCTATGTTAGCCGAAAGTCTGTTCGGCTCAGAATGTCTATAAGTTATAAGAATATCTATCTACTCAGAATATCTAATGAATCGAATATCTATAAATATCTGTTCAGAATATCTGTTCAGAACATCTATATGCCGAAGGTCTGTTCAGAAGATCTGTAAGTGCAACAACAGACGACTGATATGTAATGTTGCAGGCTTTTAATGCACTGTATCATCCCTGTGTTTGTCTGTTCTTCTATCGTCAAGAGACTCTTCACATCAATAGCGTGCGCATTACGCGGTCCCTTTCTAACAGTCTTCCATCTGGCTCCTTTCTCTCTCCTCCAGACGTGGCGGCTCCCTTCGCCTTCCCGGTGGACCTGCAGGCCTACCCGTCCTACTGCACCGTGGTGGCCTACGTGACCGACCTCAGCAGCATACGCCAGCGGCTGGAGAACCGCTTCTACCGGTACGCACCGCCCACAGGGATTATGGAGTGTGTGTGTGTGTGTGTGTGTGTGTGTGTGTGTGATGGTGCATGAGAGTGGGAGATTTGTTTGTGTCTGTCTTTCGGTCCAATCCCCGTTGTCACGCGGTCGTGATTCGCTGGGAATAAAAGAGGTTGAATTCTAAATTGCTGTGAGAGTTGGGTTGAGTTTGAGTTTGAGTTTAGCAGAGTGGGATTTGAACCCGACTGAGCTGAGTGGTTGTGTCCGTCCAGGCGCATGTCTTCCCTGATGTGGGAGGTCCGCTACATCGAGCACAACGCCCAGGCCTTCAACGAGCCCGGCGCCTTCATCGTCACCACCGCCAAGTTCGTCTCAGACCTCATGCTCCAGTTCATCAAGTACGTCCCCCCCTGTCCTCGTCCGTTCTCCTGCTCCAGAGCACCGGGGATGATCCACTTTCCTCTCAGTTAACGACCGGTAGTTAAGTGGTTTTAGTGGTCGTTGATTTAGCAGTGAATGTTTCTTCTTTGGTTTTTGATTGCACCGCTGTTCCTAAGTATTCACCGCGCACTTACTTAGCCGTTAGTATCTGCGTGTTAGAACTCGAGGACACATGTTGGGTTGCCTTTATGCGGACGAGATGAGTGCATGTTTTAAGTGTCTTTTCCTTCCTTTGCTCGTTCCATTTCAGGGACCACACTATGACGGACATCATCCCCCTGTACAGAACTATGAAGAAGTCAACCTTCTCCGATTCTGAAGAAGAGGTGGGTTTGGATGTTTTAGCAGGGATTTATCATAGATGTATTCATCGTATTGCTATGGATTTCCTGAACCCTCAACGCTGAGCAATACTTTTAACATGAGCTAGCTCCTAAGTGCATCAAGAGATGGTTTCCGTGAATCCCAATACAGGATGAGGAGGAGGAAGAGGAGGAGGAGAACACTCCAGGAACGTCTGCGAGGAAACCAAAGGTTTATTTCATCAAGTTGCTTACATGTTAATCTTGCGTTTATCGAGCTGGATTTTCCTCCGCACCAGTTTACTGCATAGATAATGTGAAACGCACAATTAAACGGATCCACTTTTTATACAGAGAAATGCTGGAAACCAAATTATAGCTTGCAAATAAACTGATGTCAAATGTAAACGGACTACAATGCAAACTTTATTTATATTGCGCTTTCCTAACCAGTGGCCACTCAAAGCCCTTCAGTACATATCGCATTATGCCTGAACCTGTACCTCCGCTATGGTTCATATAGGTTGTTGGTTTCCATGGTAACGTTCCCCAGTGATGTCTCGGGACTAACTCCTCTAACAAAGTCGTCCAATCGTCGTTCGGCGTTTCCCCCCCCCTCAGGGCCGGCGTCCCATGCAGAGGCAGCGGCGCACGCGGCCCCCGTCCTACGACCCCCAGGCGTGGAGGGGCCGCTGCAAGGAGCTGCTGGACCTCATCTTCCAGTGCGAGGACTCGGAGCCCTTCAGGGAGCCCGTGGACCTGCACGAGTATCCGGTGAGTCTGGCGCTCGCTGTGGTGTCTCATTCAAATGATTATGTTCTGCTGTCTTTTTGAGGGTCGGGGTGGGGGGGGGTGGGGTGGGGGGTGCAGTGAACAGTGTATGGCCAGCGTGCCAACAACTTGACCTGTAAGGCAAGGCAAGGCAACTTTATTTATATAGCACCTTTCATACACAAGGCAGACTCAAAGTGCTTCACACACAAACATTGTCACACAACAAAAGAAAACAATAGTTAAGTAAAAAGTAAAATAGATAGAAAATAAAGGCAAAGTTAAAAAAAACATTTTAGAAAGGCAGAGTTAAAAGAAATGCATTTTAGAAAGTGAGAAAATAAAGGCAAAGTTACTAATAAAATAAAATAAGAAATAAGCATCCTTGAGCAACATAACCCCAACGCCCCCCCCCCGCCCCCCCCCTACCGGCTCCTTCATGAAGCACATATGCAGTCTCCGCCGGATAGACGCGTCCGCTAAGAGACCACCATAGTAAAGGAGAGTGTTTGTGGGGGGGCCGTTTGTGGTCGTCTCCTGCAGGACTACCTGGAGATCGTGGAGTCCCCCATGGACTTCAGCACCGTGCAGAGCACGCTCTCCGACGGCAAGTACAAGTCCCCCATCGAGCTCTGCAAGGACATCCGCCTCATCTTCAGCAACTCCAAGGCCTACACGCCCAGCAAGAAGTCACGGGTGAGACGCGCCAGAACACACACACATGCACATACAGACACACACACACACACACACACACACACACGCAGACTCACGTGCACACATGCACACTGTGTCATGTTTTCCCTGTATCATATTTTCCCTGTATTATGCTTAGCGTAGCTTAGGTCATTTCTGATGGATTTTGTTTCCTGAGTCCTACCATTATTTTATTATTATAATCATTATATTATTACCTTAGTAGATAGTACCTATCTTGGTCACTTGTTGGTGCAACACTCTACTCCATTATGGAGTGAATGCTTTGACCATGCCTCCTGCTCACTTGGAGGGCCCTTTCGCTAGCTGAAGCCTCGATGTGAACCAAGAGTAAATGTTTGATTTGAAACTTCTAGAATTGACCAAAAGAGGATCCATGCTGTCATGCGTCTCTGTGTCAGCTGCTGCTGTGGCCTCTCAGTTCCAGTCATGGCTCACACCAACGGCTCTTCTGTGAATGAGTACAGCAGCAGCTGTCACTTTGTATGAGAATTGGTCCTTTTCTGTTACGTCGACGTCAGTGACTAATGACTATCTCCTTGAACGCGTCCATACCCAGAAATTAACAACAAAAACATTTAGACCCAACATTTAAACAAAATCAAGTCTCATTTATATCTCCCCCCTCTACCCCCCCAAACACACACACACACACACACACACACACTAGGGATGTGAATAACTCAAATTGTTCATGGTCGAATAATCAGTGGGTGGTATGAACGAATAATAGATTATTCGATGTGTGCCGACATTCACAAAGGCAGCCATGGATCATGGGCAAGAAATCACTTAATATCTTAAACGCAAAAGACCTTAGGAGCTTAGACCCTCAGGAACAAATAATCGAATATTCTGACACACACACCCCTCCTCAGATCTACAGTATGAGCCTGCGTCTCTCGGCCCTGTTCGAGGAGCACGTCAACTCCATCCTGGACGACTACAAGGCCATCCACGGCCTCACGGACAAGCTGACCCGCCAGCGGACGGACAGACAGACGCGCCACGCCGCCACCCGCCACTGCCTCTGGCTCCGCCTCCGAGCGGCCCACACGCCACGCCCCCAAGAGGCGGCGGCGGCGCAGGAGCGAATCGCCCGCCAGTAGCACGGCCTCCAGGTACGGTGGGGAGGGGTGGGGCAGGGGTCAAAGGTCACGTCGTTGTCATTCTTTTAGTTTGTTTGCCAGTGTTTTTGATGTGAATCGATGCACTTTGTTTGTGTGTTATTATTTTTATGTTTTTTATGACTTATTTATTTTTAAGTTGTTATTTATATCCAGTTTGTTATTATTGAGTAGCTGCCCGGTGCTGTCATTTCCTGCGGGATGGATAAAGTTACACCGATCAATCTAGGGTGTAATTAAGGTCGTAATAAAGTACAGAATTAGATTGAGCCCCTCCAAGTACTAGTTCCTACGTCCTACTAGTGGGAAGTACCCAGGTAGTAGGGGAGGTACTTCCTACTCACTAGTGACTTACTGACTCAGGTCCTACTATACTACTACTATAAACCAGGTACCATGTTTCCCTCTAGAGACTCCCACCCTAAAACATGAGCTCCCTCTCACCCGTCTCTCCCCCCCCGACAGCCCAGAGAGAAAGAGGCGCGTGTCCTCCCGGACGTCCGGGCGCCGCGAGCCGTCGCCGGGGCCGACGCCCCCCTCCTCCTCCTCCTCGGCCTCAGCTTCCGGCGCCTCCTCCTCGCGGCCGTCCTCACTGCGGCAGGGCCCGCCCCTCAGGACCCCCCCGCCGCCGCCGCAGCTCCTCAACGGGAAGGGGGACGGCACGCAGACGCCGGGACGGACGCGCAGCTCGCTGCGGCACTCGGCGCACTCGCCGCCGCTGTCGGCGCACGCCGCCGCGGCCGGAGCTAACGCTGGCGGGCACGCTGGTGCTAACGCGCACGCCGCCGCAGGTGAGGTTGTGTGGAACCGACGCATACGGTCGCTTTCAGAGCTGAAACGTTGACACTGGTTTAGTAAAAGTAAACGAAAGATTAAAGTTAAAGAGGAGAGTTAAAGAGGAGAGTTAAAGAGGAGAGTTAAAGAGGAGAGTTAAAGAGGAGAGTTAAAGAGGAGAGTTAAAGATGAGAGTTAACGATGAGAGTTAAAGCTGAGAGTTAAAGATTAAAGTTAAAGATGAGAGTTAAAGATTAAAGTTAAAGATGAGAGTTAAAGATTAAAGTTAAAGAGGAGAGTTAAAGATTAAAGTTAAAGATGAGAGTTAAAGTGGGAAGACGCAGGTTGGCTCTTGTTATTTTCGATTGGCTGAAAATGTAGTACCTGTTTTGTGTGCTGATGCTATTAGTATTTTCTATGCTAATTCATACCGGGCCTCTTGAGTTCGGACCTATCGGGAGAGGAGATAATCACGAGCGACGCTCGTCGACTGGAAACTAAACTTTTTTCTCCCTTCGCCTTCGTCTCCAGAGACGCCCACTCGCCTGCTGCGGGGCCACAACCCCGTCGCCGTGACGACCCCCCCGGAGCCCGAGCGGTCGGCGCGCTCGCCCGCCGCCGAGGCCGGCGGCGGAGGAAGCACGCGACGGAAACTCAGGACCCCCGTACGACTCACGCCCGGTAGGTTCATGGCGAGGGGCCCCCCCCACGATCGCTGTAATGGACGACATATATAAACGCCAGCTTTGATGCTGAGAACAGCATGTCCCTGCTGCCTGCTGTCGATGATAAATGGACTGCATTGTATATAAGCACTTTTTTGTAACCAGCGGCCACTAAAAGCGCTTTACAACATTGCCTGACATTCACCCGTTCGTGCACGCTAGTCACACACGCCGACGGAGGCGACAGCCGGCTCGTCGGGGGGAGTGTGTCAGGGTTAGGGGGCCCTCGCTCAGGGACCCCTCGACACTCGCACGCTAGGAGGAGCCGGGGGGGGGGGATCGAACTAGCAGCCCCCCCCGCTCTGCGTCCAGAGCTCCTGTGCTGTAGACGCTGCGTCCGTGCTTTCGACCGCACTCCGTCCTCTGAACTAACCGTTCCTTCTCCTTCTCCGCCCGCAGCCTCTCCCACCAGGACCCCCGCCCGGACCCCGTCCGTCGGGACGGTGCACCTCAACGGCCACAGCGGCGGCGGCGGCGGCGGTCACGTGACCGTGGGCGTGGGCCGACGGGGCCGGCGGCCGCGCTCCGAAGCGCCGGTGAGCCCGGCGCCGGAGATCGGCGCCGTGTCGCCGGCCAGCTCCCCGCGGCCCCGGGGGCGGCCCCCCGGCAAGAAGAGGGGCCGCAAGAGCAAGCAGGAGCTGGCGGAGATCCGGCGGCGCAGCGGCCACCGCAGCTCCTCCCCCGAGGAGGAGGAGGAGGAGCCAGAGGAAGAGGAGGAGGAGGAGGAGGAAGAGGAGCCCGACCAGTCGACGGGCGAGGAGGGCGGGACCTCGGCAGCGGCGGCCGTGCCGTCGGGGCCCGGGACGGCGCCCGCCGCCGCTGCCGCTGCTGCCGTCGCCACCCCCAGGCGCCGCGGCCGACCCCGGCTGGTGCGGCCCGAGGAGGCGACCCCTCCCCCGGTGGGGGGGCCGCCGCCGCCGCCGTCCGACTCCTCCTCCCCACTTGGGAGGAGGCGGAGCAGCAGGCGGGCCAACGAGGAGACCACGCCCCCAGCCCAGACGGCCACGCCGCGCTCGCTGCGGAGAGAGTCTCGGAGGGGGGGGGAGGAGGAGGAGGAGGAGGGGGAGGAGGAGGAGGAGGAAGGAGAGGGGGATGAGGAGGAGGAGGAAGGGGAGGAGGGAGAGGAGGGCGACGGCGGCAGGGGCTCCATGCGCACGCGTAACCAGGGGCGACGGTCGGCCTTCTACATGGAGGAGGACTCGGAGGAGGAGCAGAGGCAGCTGCTGTTCGAGGACTCGTCCATCACGTTCGGCACCTCCTCCAAGGGCCGCGTGCGCAAACTCACAGAGAAGGCTAAAGCCAACCTGATTGGCTGGTAAAACCTCGTTGTGCCGGTCCACCTCGTTGGCCGGCGTAGTGGAACAGACACACAGGATATAAAGATCCAACCAACCCCGGGGGAACATGGCACCGGGCAGAGGCGAAGGGGGGTGTGGGATGAAGGCGGGTGGGCGACAGAGACGCGGAGACATGCTGGCTGTTGACCCTTTTCTGTTTGTGAGCGTGCGTGCGTATGTGTGTGTGTGCCTGCATCGAAACACGCCCAGAACGTCGAGTCGGTAAGAGCGGACCACCCCCTTCAGATTGTGCGCGGCAAAGAAGTTTGGTTGTTGGATTCCTCCCCGCGCTATTGGTCCATGTTGGATCCTGTCGGGGGGGCCGAGCAAAACCCAGAGTTTCCGCTGCTGAGGGTCACGTGACTTCAGTCACCCCCCCCCCGCCCCCGTTTCAGTCAACCACTCCTCGCTGGCGCCCCCCCCCCCCCCCCCAGGCCGTGCCGTCTGTGTCAAAAGACTCGGGAAGAAACTAGTCGAAGAGAAAACAGCTTTAGTACTTGAAGAACCGAACTGCGGAGAACACTTGGTGTGTGTGTGCGTGCGCGTGGGCGAGGTATCGTCGTCCGGACTCGTGAGGACTTTCCCAGAGACGGAATAAGCGCGCCGAGAAGCTCCAGAGGAACGCGGTAACGTGCACCAGCGTGCAGAGCCATGAAGAGGCGACGTAGACACAACCAGGACTGGCGTTGTCCCGCCGTCGGTCGCAAAGCTGCGACGGATGTGACGAAAAAAAATCAGACTTCGGACTCTCCCTCTGTACTCACACGGGCGTCTTTTTGATATATATATATTCATATATATATATATATTAAAAAAATGTTTTTGCTTTTTGTACGATTTGTACGTGATGTTCGTTGTCTCTCTCTCTCTCTCTCCGTTTTGAAAGTCTTACGTGTCGGCAAGAGGGGTCGGGTCGGGTCTGTCCGGCCCGAGTGTGACTGTTTTGTGCTGAAATACCAAATGGGCGTGCCTCAGTGGGTACCATAGATCTGTAGGTTCTGTTTACTCTCCCAGTGAGTGTGAATGTGTGTGAGTGTGAATGTGTGTGTGTGTGTGTGTGTGTGTGTGTTATTTCTTTGTTCCTGCACGTCAACTATAGAGGGAAAGAGGCGGTGACTTGATGTTTTTTGTGTTGTTTTATTACATTGATGAGGAGAACGTGATGCATGGTGAGAGTTTCATCTATATGTCTGTACAGACATGTTCCAATGTCCAACATTAGCAATACCTTGTGCCTTTTGTCCCTGTGTGTGTGTGTGTGTGTGTGTGTGTGTGTGTGTGTGTGTGTGTGTGTGTGTGTGTGTGTGTGTGTGTGTGTGTGTGTGTGTGTGTGTGTGTGTGTGTGTGTGTGTGTGTGTGTGTGTGTGCTGTGCTTGCGTGAGAATGGGATGCGTGTGTTTGTGGGTGTGTATGTGTGTGTGTGCATGCTTGCATGGTGTGTGTGTGTGTGTGTGTGTGTGTGTGGAAGTGTCTGTGTGAGTGAGCGTATGCGTGTGTAACACAACTGAGTGTCGTTCACTTTTGGCGTACAAACAGTGGCATAAAGTTTGATTGTTGTGAAACTTCTCAAAGAAATGTATTTATAACAGTCAAGAAAAAGATTTTACTGTTGTTGTAAACAAACCATTATTCACGTTGCTATATAATCCAACTATAACCAACCTATCGTTAGTTTATACCCACGGTACAGCACTGCAGTTGCTGGGGGCGACCAGTTCAGTTTTTAAAGAGTGAACGTGTACATTTTAACAAAAAAAACCAGTTGAGTTGTAAACAGGTCGCAAACTATAACATTGTGCGTTTAATGTTTCTACAGTGATCACACACTGACACACACTGACACACGCAGACACACACTGACACACACACACACAATTCCATTGTGCATGTTCTAGCACTTTCACACACCTAAATCGGAACAGAACTGGATCGAGCCAGATTTAGCTGGATCGAACTGGATTTGGATTGAAGGCGCTTAATGCATAGAAGAAAGGCTAGCCTGGGTATTGATTTTTTTTCTGATTGTGTGCCTTGGCTGGTGAAGCATCACTTTCTCCTTTTTAGTCTTTTCCAACATTCTGGTCGTGTTGTTTTACTTAAATTCAAATTGGAGTGAACACTATAATGAACAGACGAGACTAATATAGTTCAACAGAGATACTTTTTGAATTGCTCCTTATAGCTGCAAATCTGTTATTGTGTCTTTGTTTTTTTAATGTAAAACAGAGCATTCATCTATTGTTTTCACTGCGGAAAGAGATTGCACTGTGGCGATGACAAAGAGTCACACAATGTGTGTGACACCATCCTTTCAACTTGCTAATCTTGCTGAATATTTGGGTTTTAACTATTCAGTACACATAATTAAAACAGAATTTATTTGAGGTGGACAAAAAGACTGAGGAATACAACATTTCTGTCACTTAACGGCATTCAGGCATTGCCACAGAATTAAGGTAACCAAAATCCCAGGCTGTATTTAGACTCCTATCACAATACTTCATATTGTAACGTACCACTCTGCCCTTTTTGTGTTTTAACCCTCGGAGGACAGAATTATGTCGTTATGGGGCCACTTCCTGTGCATCCACTTGGCTTATTATTAGTCTAGTCATGTCACATATTATCAACTATATAAATGTCATCCGTTTGTTATCGTTACGTTTGGTAGGGGGTTTATATAATGCCAAATGATGTCGCTGGTCACTGATGTTATTTTTGGAAACATGGCTTATGAATGTGTTTTATTTGATTGTTTTTGTTCCTTTTCTTCTGGATCTATCTGAATGTCCCTGCTTGTGAGTGGGTCGGGGGGGGGGGGGGGGGGTGAGGTGGGGGTCCTTCCGTTCTGGAACAAGACGACTGTTGTTTTTATCCTGTCTCTTTCCCTGCCATAAATAGTCACTATGTGTGTAATTATATCTGTTGAGTGGATTTTATTGTGCTGGAATGATACTTATAGGTTGATAAAGAATATATATGATGTGAAACCAACTGCCCTGGAGGATTTATCGCATCTATAAAGATCTGTTTGTTTCTCCTACACTGACTATGTTAATAGAGTGGGCTATTTGCGACCAAAAAACCAAAGGTATTCGAGTTAATAAGAAGAGACAGACGCTAATAGTCAGACAGGCGTTGATAATGATGTGTATGCTGAATCTATACAACCAGTAATGATTTTTATAACTCTATTATTCCAATTGAGGTTCAGCTTTGCTTAAAAGCGATGGCAAGTTTTCAAACATGTTGGGAAAATGACTCGACACAGACCACCATAGTGCAAAATATGTGGATGGAGTGTCAACCTACTCAACCTGGCAAGTCATTGAAGACATTAAGACAAGTCACTTACATTCACCCATGTTATTTCTAACTGCACACCATTGTCTGCCAGATATGTGGATCCTATGTCTTAATAAAGAACAGCAGGCAGAGTTAAACCAGGGTTAAGTCTTCAAAGCCAATGACACCTATTTGGGTTTTACTATTGGCTCCTTGTTTAGATGGACCGGCTAGGTTTTTGTAAGACGATATGGGATGAATGGTCAGGTGACTTTAAAATAGACTGCCCCACACACACGCACACTCTGTCACTGTCTCTCTGTCTGTCTCTCTGTCTCTCTCAAAACACACACACTATGCATGGCCGTCCTTCATTAATGGCTTTGCAATTAAACTTATTTGTTGTGATTGGAGAAAATGGTGTGCCAACAGGCATGCAAACTAGTCACCTTTCGGCGAAATTCACCGTTTTTTTTTAAACAAAATTGATCACTTGTGTGATTCGTGGAGATCCATTGAGAAAACATTGGGTCTACAGTCTAACGAAAACGAGACGATAACTAAATAAAAATCAATTTAGGATGACAAAAACTACGACAAAATCTTTTGAGACTTTCGTTAACGAATAAAAACGAGACGAAAATGTAAGCGGGACGATTCGGGAAGTGATCCAATCAGAACTAAGCTCTTTGTGTGGGGAAGTACTGATCGTCCCGCCCGGCAGGTCAACTAGCAGGCGCTTGCTGCCTCGCAAGCAAGTGTCCCTTTGTAAACAGTTTGGCGCAACAATCACCGGTTAAAACACAACCAACTTCAAGTCATTGGCAGACGAGTCATCCCGAAATTCACGCAAAGATAAGCATCCTTAAACAGTTTTTTTCTTTCAAGCTAATGTTATGTGTGTTTTCGCTCAAATTTGAATACAATACAGTGGTTTTTTTTTGACCTGCGTGCATCTTTTTTTTGGACCTGCGCGCGCATGTTTTTTTTTTTGGACCTGCGAAAAAAAAAAAAGATGCGCGCAGGTCATTTTTTTTTTTTTTTTTTTTTTTGGAACCCTGGAACCCCCTAGTGGGTCTGTGTTTTCCTTGGCTCACGCATCATTCTCACCTTTTTCACCCCAAACCAGTTTGCATGCCTGAATCAATGAGGACCCACCCCCAACACCTGGAGAGAGCTGGCGCAATGAATGTTCTGATGTGTCACGTGGGGTAGTGCTTCCATGACTGCCAATCACTCATCTAGCACAGTAACGATTGTAAATTAAAACCTCAGTGTGTGAGTTTGTGTGTATGTGTTCCAACGGAAAAGTGTGTATTTTGGTATGCCAGCATGTGCCGTCACTCTTACATTTCAAGACAATAATCATTCAATGTGCCATTTCTGTTTGGACTTGATCTTCAGAATTGGTGGAAGAACAGGATACTGAAATTGTATTCTCATTTAATTCGACGTCCTGTTGTGATTCAGTCTAACCGGACGTGGCCAACGGCACCACCTGGTGTTGTCGAAGCGCTACTGCGTGCACACGCACTGGGAGTGACACGATGTGGGCGCGAGGAGGACGTGTCGAGGCGCGAGAGGCCGCGCCGCTGCTCGTGGGCCGCGTTGATTGGCCTGACAACCAGTGTGGTGTTTGCCAAAGTCCTACACAGGTGTCCGTGTCAAGGGACCGAGAGTATGTAAATACAATAAAGTGAAACTCGTCACTGACTGTGTACAGCGACGTCAAACAAACCCCTGAAAGAAACTTAAAGTCCACACGGGTTGATCTGTAATTGGATTGGGTGCATGCGACTGGTTGGATGAGAGCAGACCATTACTAAAGGTAAGCGGACTTGCGCTCGTCCATGTAGTCCGACGCGCCGAGCTGTTTACCAGAGCAGGCAGTAAACCGGTTGAATAAAACTGCGACACAACTGATAAGGAAATAAACGTTTCAGCGTATTGTGTAATGAAGCACGCGTTGCTATGTAGTAAGACCTGCTATTTAACAACCCAATGCAGATCCCGATGTCATTGAAGGTAACATTGATTAAAGTTTGCTATAAAATATATACTTTCACTTTCTCTGTTATCCCAAAGTATGGTTCAAGAAGTCTATATACGAGCAGCCCCGTGAGTAGCCTACGCCGCAAAACGACTGTGTTATTTTCCCATGAATAGGTTCTTTGCGCCATGACTGTAGGCAAGCCTGTATCCGAGGTGAGATGAAAGATGCCGCAGATCGCGACCACCACAGTGCTGCAGCTCGCGCTGCTCCTCTCTGCCCTTCCCGCCCAGTATTTGATCTCGCGCTGGAGCGGGTCGACGGTGGCGCAGCGGTTCCACGCAATCACGCGGTAAGTTCAACAAACCCCTTTATTCATATAACCCGCTATAGGGATAATGAAGTTAATATAGTAGTAGGCTTGTTGTTCGGTTCGCTATTTCGGTTTCACCTAGTGTCTGTGTGTGTACTGTGTGTGTGTGTGTGTGTGTGTGTGTGTGTGTGTGTGTGTGTGTACTGTGTGTGTGTGTGTGTGTGTGTGTGTGTGTGTGTGTGTGTGTGTGTGTGTGTGTGTGTGTGTGTGTGTGTGCGTGCGTGTGCATGTGTGTGTAAATATTTGTATGGTAACCATGCTAATGTTGTAGGTTGCGTGGGATCTGGAGAGAATGGAAGGCGTCATACCTCAACACCACGGCCTGGAGCGAATGGGTGCACGAGCACGCGTCCAAAGTCAGGTGCGTGCGTGAACCCAGAAGAACCGGCCTGGTCTCGAGCGAAAACAACATGCGCATAACAGTACAATTTAATTAAATAATATCTTAGCGCTCAATACGACAAACACTTATCTGGCCTATTTGAATGTCGTGGAACACTGGAATGCATGCACGATGAAGTGATAAATGATGAACCAATTAAATGTGTTGCAGGTCTGTGATTGGTTTAGGGGGGGAAGACCCGGGCCCACCGGAGTTCGCTAATCCTGAGCTGTTTATGTTGAACAATGATCGGGGCTTTTTTGGAGGTTTGTGAGTCTATGGAAACAGTGTATACCTGATGGAAATGGGATTAGCATTTCGGATCAACCTATTAGTATACTTCATTATCCTTTCAGCCACACCGATTTTTCTTCTAAATATCCCATCATCTACAATAAACAATGTCCTTTTACTCCCCATAAACATTTGAAGAGAAGTTTCTTTAAAAATCAGCTAATTCAAGCAAATCAGTGATAGCCAGCAACCCCCCCCCCACACACACACAGACAGACACACACACGCACACGCACGCACACACTCTCACTTCCCCCTTAACGGACCAACTGTAAACATCAAAAGTCCGGGGGGGTCCACTTCCTCCTTCTCTAATAAGAAGATCCCTCTCAGCCTCCAGGGAGGTGCGCAGCCCTCGTCCGCTCTTCGTCTTCCTGCGGGTGGGCGAGGTGGTGAGGGAGCGGAAGGGTAACATGGTCGGCGTGGTGATCGGCTGGGATGCCGAGCTGCGAGCCCCCGCGGAGTGGGTCAACAAAGTGTACGCCAACCACGAGGTGAGTCCACCCCCCCCCCCCACCCCCCACCGAAGCCACGCTCTGAACACACTCGGTGCAGCGCTGCGTTTATCAAGAGGCCGTACTTAACGCTGTCCTCAAGGTTGAACTACTATGTCTGCGTAGCCTGGCTCCACCCGCCTCCGTACTTCCGCTCGATTTTCATTTCCCTTCAGCACTACGTCTGGGGTTTGTGGTATTTTCACAGGTTTTCTGCAGCCAGTTTTTTTGGCCGTCCAATCAGCAAACAGAGGGAGTTTGCTGAGAACGTTGACGTTGAGGTCGTGCGCTAGTTTGAGTTGTAGTCAAACGTCAGCGATTGGTTATGGCAGATCCAGAGTGTGCGCTGGGCAGATCTAATAGTTTCAAACTCCAACAGACACCCGCCTTCAAAGTGAGTTAACGTTTGTCAATGGAGAAAGGCCAGACTCTCTGTGCAAATGAAATGAAAAGTACGAGATTCTGGTAGGACCAGGCTAATGCCTGCGTTGGAATAGCACCGAATGTGTTTTGCTATGTCAGTGATGGTTCTGAGTAGCCTGGGAACCAGACCAGCATCTGCATGCTTCATTTTCTGTGGTGTATATATATATATGTATATATATATATATGTGTATATATATATATATATATATATATGCGTCTGGCCCCCCTCCCATTCAGACAGATTTCCAGCAGACCTGTCCCAGTTTTGGCCAATCAAAACCGTTAATCGGATAAAGGGATGGGATTGATACGATGAGTGTACAGAGGATTCTCTGTTCGTTGGTCTGATTGTTTGTAGGTCTTTCCAATTGATCTGGGGATAGGGTTAGTTCAGGCTAGGTTATGATTGATTCCAGTAGCTCTTTGTAATGTAAATAAATATAAACCTCCCGTCACGTCGTTAAAACATTTTTTTGCTTCCTTCAGCGACAGCCTCCATGGGTTACCTAGGTGACACACTCACGCATTTTACATATTTGTGTGTTTTTAGATACCCGTGTGGCTTAGTGCATTTGTCAATGTGCAAATGTGATGTCGTGCCGCCCAGTTTATGTGCGTGTGTGTCTATGTGTTGCTGACCGCGTGTCTGTGTGTCTGTCTATGTGTGTGTGTGTGTGTGCGTGCAGGAGACCAAAGCATTGCAGACGCCCCACTACAAGGTTCTGTTCAGCGGCCCGGGAGGTAACTCTGTCATGGTGGCCTACCTCCCTCAGACACAGCTGGAGCGCATCACTGACGTGGAGGTAGGCACTGTTGACCAGACACACACACACACACACGCACACGCACGCATGCACACACACACACACACACACTCACACAATTGGCCTGATACCCGTGGCTGTTAACACACTTGTTTTTAATCATCAGGTTCATAAAGTCTAATTAAAGGTGGTGTAGTGCGGCGATAGTTGTTTGTTATAGCAGGAAGTGACAATATCGCTTACAGCGCCTAAATAATAGTCATTTTGCAAATGACTATGCGTGTGTGTGTGTGTGTGTGTGTGTTATCCAAAGCCTACAGGTAGACATCCGGGAATCGAACCGCGTGTCTTTCGGCAGAAAGTGTCACACCCCAAAAACACACCACACTTTGCCGAATGCATTCCTCCTGCTGATGCTACCGCTGACACTTCACAAGCATAAAGGCTGATTCCTCCACACAACACACGGCCCGAGGTCGTGCCCAGGTTAAGAACGCGATCTCACCTGTGGCGTCTCCCGTTTTTCTCCCTGCAGCTGACGATCCCCACGTTGGAGAAGTACTTCACCCACTTCAACGGGCGACAGTTTGTCATGCACTCCTGGCTCAGAGAGCTGTACCCCGACGACGAGGAAGAGGAGAACGAAGAAGAACCGCCATGGCTCCATTGAACCGGTGTATATAGTGTCGTGCAGCTATTTGTGTGCATGTTCTTGCACGCACGCGCACACGCACGCACACACACACACGTGGGTGTGGTGTGCAGGTCACCGTGTGATGCAGCGTTTGCTATCCCACCAGGACTGCGGTTTGCTTGGATGCGTCGTCGAATGTCTTTTGCACCATAGATGAGTTACACCCCCCCCCCCCCCCCCCCCGCCCTCTCCTACGTGCTGAATTCTTAACCCTTGGCTGCAAACGTTTATTGCAGACTCTTGTCAAGATTCCAAGACTAAGATGAAGGGTCTGTGAGCTAGTATGTCAAGAGTTTCGACAGAGTTGAACTCGCAATGAGTGTAATGAGTTTAGCACAGAAGAAGAACGAGAGGTTCGAAAGGTTAACTCGAAGGTCCATGAGACGCAATGAGTGTAATGATGAAGTTACTTCATTTTTTTCTTGAGCAGTCTTAAGTGAGCGGTATTTTGAAGTCTATTTATGTAAGTCAAGCACCTTGATGTCAAAGTAAGTGGTACTTAAAAAAAATGATCTGCAGACACAATCAATTGATACAATTACAACTGGGCAATAAAATACGATTTATTCTACAAAAATAGAATCCTTCTTCAGGACTTCATATACATATATATATAAGAAAATGGCGATGGTCAATGAACGTGTTCAGTGTTTCTTCTTGGACTTGTCCAGGAACGTGAAGGTGACAGACACCCGCGCCGACGCCCACGCCACAGTCTGACGGCGGCTCACGGCGCGGGCGTCCTCCCCCTCTCTCTTGACCCCGTCCTCCTCCTCCTGCTCTTCGTCCCCTTCCTCTCGGCTCCTCCACTCGCGCGTCTCCTCCTCTCTGACCAGCAGGGGGGGCCCAAGAGTCTGCCCCAGCAGGCGGCTCAGGTCACCGGCCTTTCGCTGGGCGTTCTCCACCGCCTCCAGACACACCCTGCACCTGCAGGACGCAGGAGGACACACAGGAGGAGGAGTGGTGTGACAAGCAGGCATGGGCTGGCTCGGATTGGTCGATGGAGGAATAACGGATCGACATTTATTGAGCGGACATACCAAACAGAACATATAGAAACAGTGACCCCCTGATGTGTAATTAACTAACGAGAAGATCAAGTTGCATGAAATAATCACCAAAACAACATCAAATAACAACACCATCCATTAAACCTGAATGATTTAGAATCAATGGCAATGTCATAAGTGTGATTTAAGCGGTGTTACCTGAGATTACTGAGGGACGCTGTGCTGTGGTGGAACTGACGCGTTCCCATGGAGACACTTTTATCCAGCTTCTCCAGCAGAACACAGCACACTCTGTCCATCATCTTGAAGTCTGAGAACTCCACCGCAGCCTGTGTGGTAATCGGGCAAGGACATGTAGGTACCATTCAAGAGCTGAAGTCGAATATGACCGCAGTTTGTTATGAGTGGAATAGCTAATGGTCGGGTTTTAGTGATTGAAATCCGCTGTGAGAATATCTGTTTTTGCGTTGACTGTGCCTGCCTCTGTATGACATAGTTTAGACTTCGATTTGTTTAGATCATATTTCTCGATCATCCTTGCACATCTCCTCTCTGATGGATTCAGGCAAGGCAATCAATGTTTTTTAACACCAAGTGTGCCCAGCTGGACCGGGTTCAAGCATGGGGTTCTGATGAACAAGTAAGACTGAAGTACAATCCCTCACCTCGGCCTGCATATGATACACGTCATTCTCCCGATGGATACTCCTCTTCACAGACACCTCTTCGTCTTTGACACCATGTTGTCTGAAAATGACGAGAACAATGTTGTTTACGGCGGGGAGCACGTATTGATTACGTTAAGGACCAAGAATTCATGAATGAGGCTTCACCAAGTATCCCTCGCTCGGAGTAGACTGAAGGATGGCTTGTAGACTCAATCGGAAAGATGCTGACTAGATCTAGATTTTTCTGACAAGGGTAACAGGCGAGCCTACATCCTGGCTCATAACATGGACTTAAGTACGACTCACAGTCAGACGAACTAACAAAAAAAGTGCTTAAGGTAAGATATAAAAGGGAGTAACTTTTGGAATGAGAATGACACCAATACCTACTTTCTACTTTGTCAGGTAAGAACAGAAAAGTGCTGCCCAGGAGAACAGTAGTCTCTAGATTCTAGAGAAAACCGGGTTTAGAGGAGCACCAAAACGTATAAAGTAAAGTAGGCTAAAGTGCACCTAAGTGTTTGTTGTATGTATTCAAGGCGCCGGGACACGCTGTTGCTGGCGTCGCGGACCGACTCCTTGCTGCTGCTCACTCGGACGCGCACAGTCACACGATCCGCCTGGCGCGAATCTTCCGCGAATCCGGTAACCTGGACCTCTCTCACTCTATTACCTCTCTGTGGGGGAGCAGGAGGCGAGACAAGCTCTCTCTGTCTCTGGGGAGCAGGATCCCCAGAGTCAAAACACACTCGGTTCTGGTTGTCCATGGTGGTAGCAGCTCAAGCCAACTTCTGCTGCTATGGTGATACAATGGATGATGGTGGTTGTAGGGGAAGTGTAGTCTTATTGATGTTCAGGACTACAACGACGGCAAGTCGTTTGTTCTCAAGGAAAGCGTTGTTACTTTGTTTGGCCGCTAGGTGGGAGGCAATGCTCCGGTTATAAGTTTACCAAGCCGAGTTATTTTGAGCGTTTTGCAAAGCATGGGGAAAATATTTAATAATACACGAGATATAGGGGAATAGGAAACCCAACTCATCCGTGAGTATGACAACTACTGTTGCTTGTCGACAGTAGGTGGCAGTGCAAGCTTTTGATGCAACTAGATAACATGGTAATAGGCCATTTAGGCTATTAAGGAGAGCAAACAGACCTCTCCCTGCTTGAAGGCCTACACGTTATCGCAATTATGTCACTTATTCAAATGCAACATTTTTAATTACTAAAGGTAATGCCATAACCTTTACTGTGATGATTATTGTTACGATGATAATTAGGGTAAATATAATAATGCTAATATTAATATCATTTATGAATTATTATGAATAATAATAATAATAATAATAATAATAATAATAATAATAATAGTAGTAATATTGGAGTGCTTATCAAAAATATCTAAACAAAGAATCGAAATGCAAGTCGACTAAAATATATTATTCGAAATTACCCATTTTAAATATTAACTGAAAGTACACATCTTTACATTTAGGACGCTAGATAAAAGACCCACTTTAAAAAATAAATTAATATATTTAGTATATTGTACAATAAACAATAAACTACAAAAATAAATAAACCAAGGATATCTATATATTATTTTCGAAAATAAAGGTTTCCATTTAAGTTAGGCCTTTCTATCGTCTATTTAATTATTTAGCAAATCTTTATATGTTTTATAAAAAGAAGAAAAATAGTCTAACATAATAGAATACTTAATATAAAAAAGAAAATGCCCCAATACAATTAGATCCACAATTGCGGCTGTTTACTTTTTTTTTTACATTTGAACGCTGGGCGCCGGTAGCTCCTCCTCAGCTTCGTTCGCTTATGCCTTTAGTATAAACTGTTTGTTTGGATTGCTCGGACAAGTAAATTGTGAAATGTGCATTTTAATAATAACCTAGAAATACGAGGCGCTATTTGTTGTTATTGTGTCTGGTTTCCCCTCCCGCAGTAGGCCTATATACGGTCTAAGAAGCTCCCTCAAACCGAAAGCAGACAGGGGACTACCGTATACGTTTGCGAAAAATACATATGAGACAAAAATCCACAGACCTTATGAAGAAAAAATCGATGCAATCGATTTTTTTCTTATTAATGGGTTATTGTTAAGATGACTCATTAGGCTACTATTTTAATATTTCGAATATGGCAATGGTGTTAAAACAACTCTACAACTGTCGGTATAGAGTCCAAATAAATGCACAGCCAAAGGAAGTAGGGTCTATGACTATCACATATTATTCCCCTGTTTGTGGCTGTAGTTCTTATTATGCATATGAAAGCTTGTAAGTATAAGCAACACAAACTGACATCACTGTCATGATCTCTTTTCAGAGGTGTCGGTTGGGCCTACAGGTGTACGGCTGGAAAAAAAAATACCAGAAGGAAATCAAATCATCAGGTAGGTGAAAGTGCCAGATTAAATGTTTTACTGTCACATCATCTAGTCAGGAACCGTTGCAGAACCATGGGAACCTTCAAGATAATCCCGTTAACGTCAGCAGCAGTGAAGTGCAGCCCCAGGGATACCTGAGAGCAGAGGTGAGCGTCACCGCCCAGGCTATGACTGTCTTCTTTCATGCTGGTTTGCTGGTCCACAGCTTGGACAGGAAGTGGGGCTCAGATGTCCACAGAGATGCTCTCTCTCTCTCTCTCTCTCTCTCTCTCCCTCTCTCCCTCTCTCCGTCAGAATGTAGTGGAAGCCATTTTCTCACGGCGCACCCGAGGCCCTTAGCCTTCTGTCTGTGTAAACAGCTGGCAGTCAAATAAACAGTCCTGTCAACAGCCCACACACACAGACACACACACACACACAGACACACACACACACACACACACACACACACACGCACACGCACTCCCATCAGCACCACTCCAGCCCCTCACAGACCTGCCTGAATACTTGTCTGCTTTAGCGGATGGCTCCGTCGGGGCGTGTCACAGAGAACAGGCCGCAATCAAAATGGCTGACCTTTTTATTTCAAACTTCAATTCAACGAGTTGCTCAAATTGCGAGTTAGGAATGAGAAGAATGTGATAAAACAAACAATTTGATTGATTTTAAATGCAGGTCAAGGGGTGTGTTCTTTTTGTTCCACTTTCCCTCCCGCTCTCTTTCACACTCTATCCCTCTCTGTTACAGAGATACACCACACACACACACACACACACACACACACACACACACACACACACACACACACACACACACACACACACACACACACACACACACACACACACACACACACACACACACACACACACACACACACACCACATCACACACACACCACAGAGACACACACACACCTGCTTTATAGAGCCCATAAACGACCCACATCTGTTTATTACGATGCATGACTGACTATGCTTTAACACGCATAGTAAACACCACACATGCACACACACACACACACACACACACACACACACACACACGCACACCTGTAAATCTATCCTGAAACCTTGTAGATTTCTATGGTTGTTTCTATATAAACATGTATGTGGTTGTGTGTATGCGTGTGTGTGTGTGTGTGTGTGTGTGTGGTTGTGTGTGTGTGTGTGTGTTTGTGTGTGTGTGTGTGTGTGTGTGGTTGTGTGTGTGTGTGTGTATGTGTGTGCGCGTCAAGGGGGGGGGAGAACGTCCCCACGGGGTGGCTCAGCGTTATTGGTTCCTGAGAGCTGATCGTTTGGAGCCAGTCACCCTGCGTGTTTATGCCGTCCATTTCTGTCTTTATTATTTATTTATTTATGACAGTGTTGAACGGTCAATAAAAGGGTTCAGAGCCACGACCTCCTCAGCGCCATCGCGCCCCCCCCCCCCCCCCCCCCGACGCGGGGGCCGGCGTGGCGGCGGCAAAGTCTAAGCTCCCCGACACCCGCTCCTCGAGGAAAAGAAAGAGCGAGAGATTAGTTGATTTTTTTTTTTCCTTTGTCGGTTGAATCCATTCTCGAACGTTTCTCGCTCAAGTCTCGATCTGGCTCTCTCCATCTCTGGTTCTCTGCTCTTGCTCTCTCTCTCTCTCTCTCTCTCTCTCTCTCTCTCTCTCTCGCTCTCTCGCCCTCTCTTGCTCTCTCTTCTGTGTTTTAAGGCATGGTTGAGTTTCAAGGCTCTATTAAAAGTTCAAAGGCAAGCGTTTACTACTGTAACTGGAGCTAGTCTGCACCGAGGATTTCCACTAATGAGTGCCCCACACACACACACGCGCACACACACACACACACACCCAGGCACACACACGCACACACACATACACACACACACACACACACAGGCACACACACACACACACTCACTCACTCACTCACTCACACACACACACACACACACACACACACACACACACACACACACACACACACACACACACACACACACACACACACACACACACACACACACACATTTAAAAACCCACAAACACATACACTGCAACACATGTTCCCCTCATGGCTGTGTCAGTGCGACTATAGCAACATTCTCCAACAAAGTCTGTCGTTACCACGGTAATTATATTGTTGTGTGCCAGAGATCTGTCACAGAGTTAACAACCCTTTCAGCACTCTGTCTCACTGTTCATCTCCATTATTCTCATTGTATTGTGGTGTATTGTATCGTGTTGTGTTGGTGATGTTGTGCTGCATTGCTCTGTGACCACTTCTCTCCTCTCCTCACCTCTCCTTTCATCTTCTCTCCGCTCCTCTATATTCTCCTCTCCTCTCCTCCTCTCCTCTCCTCCCCTCCTCTCTTCTCGTCTCTCCTCTCCTTTCCTCACCTTTCCTCTCCTCTCATTTCTCCTCTCCTCTCCTCCCCTCTACTCCGCTCACCGCTCCTCTCCTCTCATTTCTCCTCTCCTCTCCTCCCCTCTACTCCGCTCACCGCTCCTCTCCTCTCATTTCTCCTCTCCTCTTCTCTCCTCTCCTCCTCTCCTCTCCTCTTTCCTCTCCTCTCGACTACCCTTGCGAGCCACGGGAGAACATCACTAATTCATACCCCTTGTGGGTTGTGCCAACTGTTCACGGTGACTTTTATATGAGTTGTGCTCCATTGCCTTCCTTCTGGTCTTGGTATGTGGCAGAGTTGGCAGTTATTTAGTGTGGACTTCCTGCTGTGATTTCCCCGTAATGGAACACCTTCATATTGTTACCAGATTAGACACTCTATACCTCCTGGGTTCTGTATGGGTTTTACTATGATTTTAATTGAACGGAGAAACTGCTGCTATCAATAATATTCATGGGCGCTGTCCAACATCCATCATGATTATAACTCCATTATGTGTGTGTGTGTGTGTGTGTGTGTGTGTGTGTGTGTGTGTGTGTGTATGTGTGTGTGGGTGCAGGGTGTGTTTATGAGGGTTTTTAATAGCCTTAAATCACATACAAAATAAAGAGAAGGTCATACTTTTCACATCACTCCAATCTTGTATAAAACAGTAGACTTTAATATTGTTTATTGTTTATGAGTATGATTTTATTATGCTTGTTGATGCATTTCCAGGTTTTTTTTGAGACAGAAAAACAAAAACAAACAAAGAAATCTGTTCAAGTAGAGCCTGGGATCAGACAGATTTGTTGTAGACACTATCACACAAACCCACATGCACATTCACACAACCACACACACACACGCACAGACACACACTCAAACACACACACACGCGCACACGCACGCACACACACCCATACACACACACACGCACATTCAAACACACAAACACACTCAGGCCGACTAGTTCTCGTGATCTTGCGGTCAGAAATATTGCAGGGAGAATAAAAGCAGAGATGAAAACAGCGCCTGAGGTCATGTGAGCTGAAGTCAACAGCGCGGCCTTCTCACTCCAATGTTCTTTCATTCTTTTATTATGGCCTCAGAACACAGAAAAAAAGTTTTCTCGCCTCTTTTCTTCAAGGACAGCATCCAAGGTGATAAAAACTTAACGGCGATTATAGCTCCCCGCCATATCCTGCCACGTTCTCGCTCTCTCTCTCTCTCTCTCTCTCCCTCTCTCTCTCATGCGCTCTCTTGCTCTCACTCTTCCCCGCTCTCTCTCTCTCTCTCTCTCCCTCTCTCTCTTTTTCTCTCTCTCTCAATCGCTCTCTCTCTCTCTCTCTCTCTCACACGCAATACCATGTTTT